>NC_045431.1:234321598-234621598 GCF_902635505.1 Sarcophilus harrisii
GAACCATGGATTCTGAATGCAGAAGAAGACATACCGTTTTCCCCTTTTACATTTTTCTTTCTCGTGGCTCGTCCCTTTTGTTCTGATTCTTCTTTCACAACATGAATCACACGGAATATGTTTAACATGATTGTACTAACTTACGTCGGAGGGCTGGCTGTCTTGAGGAGGGGAGAGCGAAAGGAAGGAGGGAGAAAAATTTTGGAACTCATAGTCTTACAAAAATAAATGTCGAAAACTATGTAATTGGAAAAATACTACTAAGTAAAAAGGTATTTGTAAAGTGGTTTTCAAATCGTAAAGCGTTGTATAAACGGCTGCTTTAACCAAAACAGTAACAAAACAAATTCACAGATTCTAGGCTGAGAATCCAAGGTCTATAGCGAAAACACCACTGTAGGAGCAACTAATATTATCTTCGAGAAAACCGATGTTTAAGAAAGCAAACACCGAGAAATACTTAGTGATGAACTTTGCAGAGGTTGGAATACAACAGAGTCAACGGCGGGGGAAGTTGGTGCAGGAGGCCCAGCCAGCAGGCTTCCAGCAGAGGGCACCCTAGTCCAGTCGGGCCTTAGGGATTCTCTGGAGGTGGAGGGCAAAGCTCCCAACCAGCAGGTTTTCTCTTGACTCCTTTGAAGCTCATCCCTCCCCAGAAAGAGCCAAATTTGCTGCTGCTTTAGTGGACACCCGGACCTCCAGTGCAGATGCAGAGATAGCATCTTGATCCTTCCTGAACTGGGAAGAAAGACCACTCCCAAGATCCTTCAGTGATAGAGGACACTGGACCTAAGGAGGTGTCCATCAGCTGTGGTCTGTAAATGTAATGAGAGATTGTTTTGTCACAAGAAGTAATGGAGCAACCTGGGGAGAAAGACTCATCTATGATCTAATACAGAGCGACTTGAACAAAATTAGAACAGTTTATACCCTAAGAAGAACCTGTAGAGAAAAACAACTTTGAAAGACCACAGGAATCTGATCGTTGCGATAACCGCTGAGGACTTGTGATGAAACATGGTGCCCATCTCTGGTCTGAGGGCTGATGACACTTTGTCCTTGTGTAAACTTATTTTCCTCGATTAAACATCGTTGTTACAGAGATTATGGTTTTCTTCTTTTCAGTGGGAAGGGGCAAGAAGGAAAGGTAGGGATAGGATTCCCCAAAAAGTCATTGAAAGAACAGATGTTCCAAAGAAAACAGGAGCAGGATTGCTTTTAAAGTAACGTGCTGAATTTATTATATCTTAAAAACTACAACAACAAGCTGCATGTGGGCAGATGTGTATTCAATGAATGCAGAAATGTTGATCTCACTTGGGACCGATCTTTTTCTTTTCACTTTGACTATGGGAAATTTCATTTCAGGGGCATCGGGTAAGTTTAAATTTTTGAAAATCCACAGCCCCGGATGTGACATCAGAAAGACTTTGGGTGGCTCCTTCACCACGGGGCCTGTTGATCCAGACAAATGCTCATAGTCCATTGCTAGCTTTGGACGCCTTTCGGGCAAGTTGCTGTCCAGTGAAAGGGAACAAGCAAGTCGCATCCCTCCTAACGGGAGATGGGGTACAGCTTGGCTTGCAAGCCCTAAAACTTGGCGACAATCGTATAGTCATCCATCCATAATGTGACAAAGTGGACCAGCCTGGGGAAGAACTAAATCAGGATTTGCACGTCAAGGACATTTGGGTCCCAAAAATTACCTGAGTCCAAAGTGGAGCAGGTATGCCTGTAGTAGTTTGCCTGAAAACAATCTGAGAACCGGAGTGGACTGCAGGATTGTTAGGAATCAACAGGGCCAAAGGCTTCTCTGATGGCCAGAATGGGGGGAGGAGGGGCATAAGAGCATCCCTGGATACACGGCCCTGGAAGAGCCACGACGGGACACTGACGTACCCGAGGCAAAGTCAGTGGTGGGTCTGACATCTGACCAGACAGGTCTGAGCTAGTGCGTGACTTAGCAAACTGGAGGCAGAGGCAAGGAGAAGGGGGAGGGACTCGGGTGCAGGTGAGCCAGTTGCTGAATTTGTGGGGACTGAGGACCATGAACCTTGGGGGGAAGGACAGCCAGCTTTGGAGCAGAGACACAGAAAGGCCTGAGGGCATTTCTGGAAATTTCAGGCTATCAGGCAGAGGTATTTTTTGTTTGTTTTTCCTGAGGTAATTGGGGTTAAGTGGCTTGCTCAGGGTCACAAGCTAGGAAATGTGTCTGAGGCCAGCTTTGAACTCGGGTCCTCCTGACTTCAGGGTTGGTGCTCTGTCCACTGCGCCACCTAGCTGCCCCACACTGGGAGGTAGTTCACAGACTGGTCCAGGTCACACGAGGTTGTTGGTTTGGACCTGGTTTCACCAGGAAGCCAACAGAAGGGAAGTCACCTGGGGGGTTGTGGGAGCCTTGACAGAGAATATTTGAGGAGATGGACATCCTGGCATCCCCTGGGGTGGAAGCCCCAGGTCAGACAGATCACATGGGGGGGGGGGTATTCACAGAACATGCTTGTGGGAGAAGAGACAGCAACAGAGGAACCTGAGGTGGGAGGAGGGAAGGTTGGGAGGTGTCTGCTCTTTGGGACACAGGAGTGGCTCCCTAGGAATATCAGCATCTGCAGCCCAGCGGGGTGTGAGAGGAATGCCAGAGAAGGGATCAGAAAGTGGGAAGCAACCGGAGGCAAAGGACCCTTCTTCCCCATCAGAATCCTGAAACACATGCTTAACCGTGCTTGAGATCAGTCCCCATGGGAAAGGGAAACTGAGGCACAGAATGCCCATCCTCCCCAAACTGCCGCACATCCATTCGATCCTTGCACATTATCTTCCCTGGGGGAGCGGGAGCTCTTGCAGAGCAGGCTTGTTTGGTGCTCCTTCATGTGTGTCCCCAGAGTCCGGGACAGAAGAGTCATCTACCACTTGTCAACAGGCAAGGCTGGGGCTTGACCCTGGGGACCATCTTAATAAGGACACCGATGAACTGAGCCAGAGAGGGCTGCCAGGTCACCAGCCGGGGGTAGTAAGGAAAGGAGGAGCCTGGGGGAGAGGAGGGGGGACACAGCCTGACTGTCCCATGGAGCAGGCAGTAACACGGCCACTTGGCCGCAGAGACTGAGCCAGGAGCCTGAATGGGGGCTGCAGGGGCAGGCAACAGCCTCGCTAAGGAGAAGCTTTCCAGACCTAAGGAAGCAAGAGCAAGAAGAAGAGAGGGATCTGGGCTTCTGGAGAGTCCTTCCAGCTCTGCTCCCAAAGCCCTACCCCTGTGGGCTGGTCTCCCAGAAAAGACTGGGCAGTCTGGGGAGAGGGGACTGGCAAGGGGAGAGGAGACTGCCAAGGGGAGAAGGCCCCGATCCTGGCCAGCCAGAGCTAGAGCCTTTGGGAACCCAAGCATCCCTGGTGGAGAAGGCCCCGGTCCTGGCCAGCCAGAGCATCCCCGGCAGAGAAGGCCCCGGTCCTGGCCAGCCAGAGCTAGAGCCCTTGGGAACCCAAGCATGCCCAGCGGCTGCAGCTGCTTTCAGGGAGAATGGGGAAGGGTTGAGTTGTCTCCTAGGGGGTGAATCCTCGCGGAAGAGGAGGGATTTGGGGTAAGGAAGGGCTTAGGGCATCTTTGCTGTGGTTCAGGATCAGGGAGGGGCTGCAGGAGGAAGCTGGGGCTGGCCAGCTCTACCCTTGGGAAGCAGCCCCCAATCCCTTGGCATCCAGAATCCTGACGGCAAAAAGAACTTGGGGTCTCTAGCGGCCGGCAAGGAAGCCCCCCCAGGTCCGGGCTCTGGTTTGATGACCTCCGGAGAGGGGAAGGTTTCTCAAGCATGCCGAGCTCCGCTGGTTTTGTTGAGCCCTTCCCGAGTCTCCTTCCGCCAGGCCGCCCTTGCCCTTGGGGATGGCCCTCAAGGGGTGCTGCCAGGGTCAGGGCCGAAGGAGTCTCCCCAGGCGCCTCCGCCAGAACAGCCCCGCCCCTTCAGCCGGCCTCCCAGACCCAGGGACCCCTCGGTGAGGGGAGGGCCCCGCTAGGGCCGATCGGGAGGCATCTGACTGCGGACTCTGGAGTGCAACGATTCGCGCTTCCCAGCCGGGTTCTGCCTCTGGAGCCGCCTGTCTCTAACGCCCCCTCCCCCCCACCCCAATCACACGAGCCGGACTCTGTATCAGATGCTCCTTTATTACTGAGTCAGACAGCGAGCGCTTTGCCTTTGGGCGCCCTCCCCCAAAGAGGCTCCTTTCCCTTCGGCCTCAGCTTCTGGCCACGGAAGGACTTGCCAGAGGCAGCTGCTGCCGGGGGGTCTCCCTCGAAGTTCTGCACTGAGAAGTCACAAGAGGACCTTGAACACTGGTCCTGGAGACACAGCGCAGCCCGGAAACCCCGGGAAGGACAGGGGGCCCCTGCAGGCCGGCCCGCGCTCCCAAGATGACCCGGGGGAGGAAGGGGGAGGGAGCCGCGGCCCCATTTGCGCTCCAGGGAAGGGGGGGGCAGTTACCCGTTCTGTGGGAGGCACATTCGAAGCCACTTCAGGCAGGGCGAATTGTCCCGGGCCGAGGCGGGGGGCCCATTTTCCCCGCTCCTTCCAGTCACCTCCTCGGGCTCTCTGACTGACCTTCCCGGCCACAAAAGAGAAAAGGGGGGGAGGGAGGTTAGAGGCCTGCAGGTAGCTGGAAGTGAGAGGAAGAGTGTGCGCGTGTAGGGATGGGGGTTGGGGGATGGGGGGTGTCTGTGGGGCAGGGCCACTTGGCTGGGGGGAGGCACGTGGGAGCGGGCGCGCGCGGGCGCGCTCACGGCTCTCACCTGCGCTTACCCACCAGCTGCTGAATAAGGCGGTGCACCTGGGCGTTTCCTCTTATTTTACTGAGCTCGCTGGTGAAGGCGCCGTCCGAGTGTCTCTGGGTCCTGGGGAGGCAGCGGAGCGGGCTGGGGGCCGGAACGGGCGCGAGGCGGCAGCCGCGTCAGGCCCGGCTCGGCCCCGCGCCCCTCTTCCCGTTCTCTGATTCCCTCCCCCCAACGTCCCGGGGGAGCGCTCACCTGGGCCCCAGGCCGACCAGCGCGCGGACCAGGCTCTGGACGAAAGCGCTCTCCCTCAGGCGACTCAGCTCGCTGGTGAAGGCGCCGTCCATGTGGCGCTGAGCCCTGTCGGGGGACAGACAGGCTGTGAGGGGCGGGAGGAGGAGACCGAGCCAGGATGGTGTGGGAGAAGCGCCCCAACCAGCCCCATCCGCGGACCCGAGAGCTTCGGCTGGAGCCCGCCGAGTCGGCAGGAGGGCTGAGGGAAGCGCGCCGGTTGCTAACCGTGTTCCTGTCCCTGGTCGGACGCGAAGCGTCCTCCGGCCGGGACGCACCCCAGAAAGGGCAGGGGAGGGTGGCCTCCCTCTGCCCAGTCCCGCCCTCTCTCGGAGCCCCGAGCCCAGGTTTGCTGGCGTCCGACGATCCCGAACCACCCAGCTAGGGGAGCCGGGGTTGGGAAGATGCAGGGGAAGATTTCACCTCTGGGGAGCCGGGAACGAAGAAGATCCGTGGATCAAGAAGGCAAAGAAGATCACGAGGACCCCGACTCCTTTGGCCATGGGGGCTGAGGGCCGGGAGACACGGGATATTCGAAACGTCCGACGGCCGAGCTCTCGGAGACACAGAGGCAGGGAGCCTGAGAAGGAGGGAGCGCGGGCTCAGGGGCCTGAGAAGGAGGGAGGGCAGAGGCAGGGAGCCTGAGAAGGAGGGAGCGCGGGCTCAGGGGCCGGAGCTGGGCAGCGCGCTCTGGCGCCCGAGATCCAAGGCAGGGGACTCTGAGGGGCGGGAACAGGCACGGGGAAGGAGGAGCCAGAGACGAGAAGGGGGCAAGACAGACGCTCCGAGACCGAGACAGAATCACAGAGGCAGAGGCTGAGAGCCCCAGCCAGGGCGGTAAGGAGACAGAGACTGAAAGAAAAGAAAGAGAAGGACGGCGCGGACAAGGAGACGCCCATAGAGTTATAGAGACAGGGAGAGGAAGACAGTTCTCAAAGGGGGAGGGAGACAGGGAGACAGAGATACGGGGAGATTCAGAGACCCAGAGACACTGGGAGAGAAAGAGACCCAGAGACACTGGGAGAGAAAGAGACCCAGAGACATTGGGAGAGACAGAGACCCAGAGACGCTGGAAGAGACGGAGACCCAGAGACACAGAGAGGGACTGGGATCCAGAGAGATAGGGACCCAGAGACATTGGGAGAGACCCGGAGAGGCAGGGGAAGGGCCGGAGGACGCCTCGTCGCTCAGGAGCCCCTCAGCCTTACCTGCAGCAGTCCCGCGGCTCCCACTCACCGGCCTCGGCAGAAAGCTCGCTCGCTCTCACCTCCCGGCGGACTTCTCCCTTCTCCGTCTCTATTTCGCCTTCTCCTCCCAGGCGGCCGCCTGACCCCAGTGCTTGGTTCGGGGGCTGGCTCGCTATAAATCCCCTGGGCCGGGGACCTCGAGGGCGGAGACGGAGGCTCGGGGCGCCAGGGTTCCCCTGGTACCCGCCCCCCACGCCCGCCCGGTGCCCTTTCGGAGGCTCCACGGTTTCCGCCCCGGCGACTTCGCAAACAGTCGGTCCGGGGCCATCGATCGGCCGGGAAGGTCAAGGCCGCCCCTCCAGCTGTCATCCTCGCCGGGCGCAGGTGCCCGGCCCCTGGCTGCCCGAGCTGAAGCCTGCTGCGGTGGATCGATGGCCCCGCCCAGTCCCTTCTCAGCCCTTTCCTGGCCCCGAAGGCCGGATAGAGGCTTCGGAAAGGTTGGGGCGGGCAAGCCCAGCGTCCGTGCCTGGGGGTGATTGTGGGGGCCCCGAGGCCGGGCCCATTGGCCGCCTCCGCCTGGGTCTTTCCATGAGTTTGTACATCCAAATGGGAACTCCGGGCAGTGAGAGGGAGCAGAGGGAGGGGGAGGAAGAGAGCATCTCGGCTCAGAGGATGCTTGGAGGGAGGGCAGAGTACGCAGAGCAGGGAACTGGGACTGCTGGGGGCGTTTGGCTGTAACAGTTTGTGCCAATCGTCGGGTCGGTAAAGAGCGCTAGGGAGACGGGGCTTTAGGGAGATAACCTAAGCACCCGCGTTAAAAAAAAAAAAAAAAAGTTCATGAAGGTAGGGAAGCCAGTTGGAGGGACACCCAACCTGGGAGCCCGGGATGAAGCTGGAGGAAAGTTCCCCGAGTCCTGCCTGGCTCCCGCAGACACGGAGGAAAAGTCTCGTGCATGCGTGCGCCTGTGGAGGCCAGGTGCTTGCCTCAGAGAACGGAAGCCAAGGAGGCAGCCAGAGGTTAAGAGCCCTGGGCCTGGTGCTTCTTCCTAGGGGAGGTGCAGAACCCCCAAAGACTTTCTGGAGGCAGGACCTTAATTCAGGCTCAGAAGGATGGATGGAGGGACCCGACAGGCTCAAATTGAAACTAGAGAGGATTCAGGAGGGCGAGAACAGACTCAGCCTGGGGTGGGGCAGAGGTGCTGGTGATGCTCTCTCTGGGGGGGGGGGGGCTCCCTGAGCCCTTCCCCCACCCCTCAGACCTGTACCCAGAGCGGGTGTTACGGCTCTGTTTGTATTTTACATACATCTGCATGGAGTCACAAACATCGGACCTAGATTACTCTGACCAAACCTTAGAAACTTGAGCAGGAGCTAGAGCTTCTGGAGCCTAAAATTGGTCTTGGAAATAGGGAACCATTTTATCTAGGTCCAGGACGGCCGGGTGGTGCAAGGGATAGAGCATGGGGTCCAGGACGGCCGGGTGGTGCAAGGGATAGAGCATGGGGTCCAGGGCGGCCGGGTGGTGCAAGGGATAGAGCATGGGGTCCAGGGCAGCCGGGTGGTGCAAGGGATAGAGCATGGGGTCCAGGACGGCCGGGTGGTGCAAGGGATAGAGCATGGGGTCCAGGGCGGCCGGGTGGTGCAAGGGATAGAGCATGGGGTCCAGGGCGGCCGGGTGGTGCAAGGGATAGAGCATGGGGTCCAGGGCGGCCGGGTGGTGCAATGGATAGAGCATGGGGCCCAGAGACAAGAAGGCATCATCACCCTGAATTCAAATGTGGCCTTACATACTTCCTAACTGTGTGACCCTGGGCAAACCACTTCACCCTTTGTGCCTCAGTTTCCTCTTTGGTAAAATGATCTGGTGAAGGAAATGGTAAACCCCTCCAGTATCTTTGCCAAGAAAATCCAAATAGGGCCAAGAACAGCCGGACAGGACTGAAAGGATCGAACATCTGTAGGTCCTCTGACTGACAGCACCCTGGACTCCCGGTACCTGACCAATGAGCTCTTCCCGAAGTGTCTCCGAAGTCACGCGGTATCGCCCTGCTTCCAGACCGAGGTCCATGCCGGATTCCCAGACTATCCCACCCTTTCCAAGCCTTGACTGTTGGAAGGCGGGGGACGCTGGTGGTAACCCAGGGCTTCTGGGTCCCTTCACTTCGGCCATCCCTGCAAAGAGGGGGAGGGGCGCGCGCGCGTGTGCGTGCGTGCCTGCGTGTGTTTGTGTTGGGGGGGCTCTCTTCAGAGCCCGGAGAGGGCGGGGCCGAGAAGGGGCGAGGCCGGGGTGGAGCCAGAGAACTTACCACGTGCGGAGCGGAGTTGAGCTCGGCAGCCAGGACCGGAGATAGGCTGGGGGCCGGGGGGAGGACCAGAGGTTGGGGCGCCCGGCCCCGCTCTTCAGCCCCTGGGCCCCCTTTGTCCGTTCCCCGGGCTCCTCAGTCGGAGCTGAGCCTCCCGGAATGCGGCGCGGCGCCCCATCTCCGCCTGGCGGGGCGCGGCGCTGTCCACGGTCCTGAAGGGGATCCGTCCTCGGCCATGCCGGGGAACGGCAGCTTCCCGAACGCCAGCGAGCTCGCGGGCAGCGGCAGAGGGGGCCTGGGGGCCCTCGAGCCGCATGTGGGCGCTCTGGTCGGGGGCATCCTGCTCATGGTCACCGTCCTGGCTGGCAATGCGCTCGTGTGTGTGAGCGTGGCGGCGGAGCGGGCCCTGCAGACCCCCACCAACTTCTTCATAGTGAGCCTGGCCGTGGCCGACCTGCTGCTGGCGCTCCTGGTTCTCCCGCTCTTCGTCTATTCCGAGGTGAGGTGAGCCTGGATCCAGGAAGCCCCCTGGCCCGGTCTGCCCGTCCATCCTGCCTCCTAGACCCAAGCCACTCCCATCCCTTTTGCAGTCCCCCTCTCCTCCGTTGGACACCACCCCCTCCCCCCCAACTCCCGCTTCTAACTCGGGATCTTCTCTCTCCTTTGGATAAAGGACGTCACTCCCCCCCCCCCCCGTCAGTCCTTTTACTGTCTATTCTTGGACCTTCCACACCAATTGTCCAGCTCATGATCCTGCTGCCCCCTCCCCCATATCCCGGTATAAAGCCCTAGTCTAGTCTACTTCATGTTGCACGGTCCCTGTCGCTGATTCTTTAGATCCCCTCCCCTGCCACCCCTTTCATGTCTGTCCCATCCTTCCCTAGCCCTCCTTCACTAACTCTTTTCATACACATCTCATCTCTTGAAACATTGAACCTGACACTGTCGTGCCCTCTGACCATTGTCCTCAACCTTCCTATAGTCCTCCAGACTCCAATACCAGATCTGGTTTCCTGAGATTGAGGAGGGAGATGAAGATGACAAGATAGCAATAGACTGAGGAAGGCAATTGGGAGAGAGAGAAAAGAGACCGACGCACAGAGAAACGGACATGTTAAGAGAAACGGAGGAAAGAGGGATGGAGGGAAAGAAAAGGAGAAGAAAGAGAGAGGAAGGGAAGGGAAGAGAGGGAGTAATAGAGGGAAGAGAGAGACACAGAGATGTCAGGAGAAACAGAGGAGAGATGGAGGGCGAGGAAGTCTGGGGAGGAGAGAGAGAGAGAGAGACAGAAAGAGAGGGAGAGACAGAGAGAGACAGAAACAGAAACAAAGAAATGTATGGAGAAACCAAAGAGGGATGAGGAGTGCAGGGAGAGGAAGGCTGGGGAGGAGAATAAGGGAGATAAGGTGATGGAGGAGAGAAAGAGGGAGAGGGAGAGGGAGAGAGAGAGAGAGAGAGAGAGAGAGAGAGAGAGAGAAACACAGACACAGACAAAAGGAGAGGAAGAGAGGCAAAGAGAAACACAGAGACAGAGAGGAGAGAGGGAGATGTGAATCTGCTGTGTCAGTTCAAGTCTGAGCAACCTGTCTTGCTCTGCCCAAAGAGCAATGTTGAAGATCTCTCAGAGGGTGTTTAGGGGGAGCAGTTTTCTCCTTGTCCCAGCTGTTTCTGGGACTAATTGAACCCAAAGGCCCAAGGACCTCATCCTTGGTCACCTACTCATTCCTAGCCCATTAAGCTGTTTTAGGATCCTGATTGGCTAGCCCACATTATCTGGTGAGTTAGCCTTCCTGACTCAGTCATGTGCACGTTGGATAAGCAAGCCACCCAAGTCTTTATCCAAGTTCACTATAAAAATGTGGAACAGCCCAGCCTCCTGGACACTCCTGGGGCGCTTTGGTGAAAACCTCATGCTGAGTGACACGGACTCCGTGGATGAGTACTTTGGGGCGCAGCCTTTCAGCTAGTGCCCGAGATGCCCAGCCCAATCTCCATCTTGTTTCTAGATTTTCTAATTCAATCTCTGTGCCTTTTAATAAGAATCTGTTCAGTGAAGTGTGTGCGTGGAGTCTAGCTCCCTTTGACTCCCTCTTCCTAAGCTCAGACACCAAAGAATGGGAGAGTCAGTCAAAGGATTTCAGCCAGGCCCCACTCCTTGCATCCCTAGTATTTCTTCCCTTGGTCCTGCCCTAAGGAGTGAGCAGCACAAGGTTCCTAGTGTGCTGTCCAGGTAAAGACAGTCCTCTCTATAAAGCGGAAACCAACTTATAAACCATCCGTCTGGGGGCGGGGGATAAAGTGGGTCACCTCTGAGGGGCCCGAGGCGCAGCAGGAGCACGGCCAGGGATGAAGACAAGGTGGTTCTCAATCTATTGTCCCCTGAGGTCGTCAGACTTGCGTCATGGGACCTGTGGGGCTGAGGCAGCACCTGGCCTTCCAGCATCATCATCCCATGGAGGGGGCTGGGAGGGCAAATTGCCGCACTCTGACCGGGAACTCGTGGCCGGCCTCAAACGCTGGAACCGCTCTCAGGATGGGGGCTCCTCCTGCTTCAGAAGGAATAAGGGGGCGGGGTGTATGTGTGAGGGAGGGACCAAACTTTCTCGTTACTTTGGGGTCTTTGTGAATGTGTCCTCACAGGTGGTGTGAAGGACAGACCAAGGGAAGGGTAGGGGATGAGGATAATCCAGGGAGGGAGGGGTCATTCTGAACTCTGACGTATCTGCTGCCCACTAAGCCTTTAATCTCAGTGGAGAGGACAGAGGAGGAGGGGCCGGGATCTCCTGTTGAGGGACAGAGGAGGAGGGGCCGGGATCTGCTGTTGAGGGACAGAGGAGGAGGAGCTGGGATCTCCTTTGGAGGGTGTCTGGTAGGACCTGGTTGAGGCTCCCAAGATTTACAGTGAAGAGATCCAGGCACCTGAATTCTTTGTCAGCGATTTCTAGAGCTGGAAGTAATGGAGGATCTGAGACTGAGAGTTGTAAGGGACCTTAGAGAGCTTTTGGTTCAAAGGGCTCCAGGGAATTGGAGAAGTAGGGTGCGGGAGATCCCAGAGCATCTGGGACAACCGAGGCCCAGGGAGAGAGGAGTACTTACAGAGATTGATTCTACCTCCCACTTGGCACAGGGGCCTGGTCAGCCCCTGATCTTTTGATCCAAACCCTAAGGGCTGTCCTACTACACAAAGTCACTGAATGGCCCCTTCAATGGCAGTGAGGTCCAGATGTCAACGTGGAAAGGAAAGGAGAGCAGCCCTTTCCCCCATCCCCACACGGCCACCGCCCAGGAAACAGTGGGTGGGGGACATGGCCAAGATCTCAGCCAGAGTTCAGAAGCAGAAGGAGGGCTTCCAGGGCAGACCATGCTTTTCTTCTCCCGACCAGACTGGAATGAGCACAGCTATTCTGGCCAAATCTACACCCTGTCTGGGTCCCTGGTGTGCCCCCATTTATGCTCTGCAGATGGAGAAATCTGAGGGCATTGGGGTATAGCCTCCCAGCTTCTATCTCTGTCCCAAACGCAGAGTGGGTGTGTGCCCTGAGTGTTCTTTCTCTCCCTGTCTGTTTCTCAGTGTCTCTGTCTCTGGGTCTCTCTGTCTCCCTCTCTGTCTCTCTCTGTGTGTTTCTGTCTCTTTCTCTGTCTCTGTGTGTCTGTCTCTACCTGTCTCTCTCTCTGTCTCTGTCTCTCTGTGTGTGTTTCTGTCTCTGTCTCTCGGTGTCTCTGTCTCTCTGTGTTTCTGTCTCTTTCTCTGTCTCTCTGTTTCTCTCTGCCTGTTTCTCTCTCTGTGTCTCTGTCTGTGTGTGTTTCTGTCTCTGTCTCTCTCCCCGCCCCCTACACTATGAATGTCTGAGCGGTTGACGCCGGGACCTCAGAGCTCTGTCCATCCGTCCCAGTACCAGGGAGGCGTATGGACTCTGAACCCGGCTCTGTGTGATGCTCTGATGACTATGGACGTGATGCTCTGCACAGCCTCCATCTTCCACCTCTGCGCCATCAGCGTGGACAGGTGGGCCTCCCCGGCGCGCTCTCCCCCAGCCCCGCCCCCCAGCCAGGGGCCTCTGCCTCCGAGGCTGACCCGGGGGCACACGAATTAGCAAAGGTGGAGAATAGAGCCCCCTCCCGGCCTCCCTGGCTCACTGCGGGGGGCTGCCTCCCCCAGAGCCCCAGCTCGGGCCTCGAAGCCGGCCCCGCGGCCCCTTCCGGGAGGGGGGTCCCGTCCCTGCTGGCCCCCAGCTCCCCGGCCTCCCCCCCCCCCCCGCAGGTTCATCGCGGTCTCGGTGCCCCTGAACTACAGCCGGCGGCAGCTGGGGAGGCGGCAGCTGCTGCTCATCGGCGCCGTGTGGGGACTGGCCTTCGCCGTGGCCGCGCCGGTGCTGTTCGGCCTCAACAGAGCCCCGGACCGGGACCCGGCCGTGTGCCAGCTGGAGAGCCGGAACTACGTCGTCTGGTCGTCGGTGTGCTCCTTCTTCCTGCCCTGCCCGCTGATGCTGGTCCTCTACTGCGCGATGTTCCGGCGCCTCCGGACCTGGGAGGAGGCACGCAGGGCCAAGCTGCGGCGGAGCCTGGGCCCGGGGGCCGCCCGCGGGCCCGGCCGGCCCCCCCAGCCCTGGCCTCGCCGGCGCTTTCCGGGGCCCGACGCGGAGGGCCCGGACGTGGGGGGCCGCGACCCGGAGGGCCCGGACCCGGAGGGCCACTCGGCCCGCGGCCCAATCCAGACAGTGTCTTACCCGGCCGGGCCCCGGCCCCAGGCACCGCCCCCCGCCGGGCCCCCGAGAAAACGAGCCAAGATCACGGGCCGGGAGCGGAAGGCCATGAGGGTGCTGCCGGTGGTAGTCGGTGGGTGTCCCCTGGCAGCCGGGGGTTCTGAGAGGAGGCCGGGGAACCAGGACTTGGGGGGGGGTGGAGGGAGGCGGGGGAGCCAGGACTTTGGGGGGGAGGGGCGGCGGGAGGGCGGGGAGCCCAGAACTTGGGGGGGGTGGAGGAGGGCGGGGAGCCCAGACTTTGGGGGGAGGGATGGCGGGAGGGCGGAGACCCCTGGAGCCCCGCCGGAGCCGAAGGGAGAAGTGGGTCCCGGAGTTGAGGAAGGGCCTCACTGAAGCCTCCGGCCCCCAGGTGCCTTCCTCGTGTGCTGGACACCATTCTTTGTGGTCCACGTCACCAGGGCGCTGTGCCCCGCCTGCCCCCTGCCCCGGGGGCTGGTCAGCGTAGTCACATGGCTGGGTTACGTGAACAGCGCCCTGAACCCCATCATCTACACCGTCTTCAATACGGAGTTCCGGAGCTTCTTTCGACGAGTGCTCGGGCTCCTTTGCTAGGACCGTGGCTGGGGGCAGAGCCAGACCCCCGACCCGAGGATCCCAGCTGCCATAGCGCCCGAAGGTCGGCGGCCCGGCTGGCTACTGCAGAGGCCCATGGCTCCGGGCACCCCGAGGGTGGGCGCTCCGCATCGGCAGAGAAGAGCCGGAGGACGCAGGGCGGGTGCCTGGCGGAACCTCCTCCCCAGGGAGGCCCTGTGAACATGTGCACTTCCTGGTGTGTCCCCGGGAGGGGAAGCTTCGTCCTTGCCCCTGGGTGCTGGCAGGGCATGGGGTATTTATATCCTGACTGAGGCAGCAGACCTGCTGCCCACCCATGGTGCACCTCCCTCTCCGGGGCTGGACCTCCCTGCCCAACAGGGCCCCTGATGGCCCAAAGGAACCTGGTGACCTTGGCTCTCCCTGGCAGCCCCCCACCACCGGGGGAATCCTGGGAAAGGGGGCAGGGGGACTGTATGGAAGGACTGATAGGAAAGATGTAAGTCTAATAAAATGGCCTCCCCCCTTGACATCTGGGAGCCCGCAGGGCTGGCCACCCTGAGAGGTCTCCACGTCCAGCCTTTTCTCTCCGGTTGCCCCAGCACTCCCAGCTGTGCCCACTTAGACCAAGCCGGGTTGTCCGAGGCAGCCTGCCGTCTGGCCATGGTCGCTGGCTTTGGGGAGCCGTTCAGTGCTCAGCAGCAGGCGCTGGGGGGTCAGCATATAACAGGGAAGGTCTCAGCCTGACAGCTTCACTCCCAGCGGGTGGGGGAAAGACCGGGCAAGGTCCCTCAACAGGGAGTCCCCGATTCCCTCTGGCAACTCAGGGTCAGATCGCAGAAAGGAATGGGAGTTAAGTGAGCCAGGCAGGACTGGCATCCCAAAGTCGGGGGTCCTCCCATCCCCTTAGCAGGACCTGGAGATCACCCAGGGCATCCTTTGGCTCCCCAGGCAGCGGGCTTGGAGCTAAGGAGGTTTGCAAAGGATCAAAAGCTACCACCTGCCCTGAGCCTAGAAGCTTCGCCTTCCTCTTGTGTTTTACTTCCCGTGAAGGAGGCAGCCCAGCCAACAGCTCCCATTCTACAGATGAGAAAAATGAGGCTCGGAGCACAGAGCCAGTCCCGGCACAGCCTGGGGAGTCGGTCCTGGATTCTTCCACCAGCATGCGGACTCCTGGATTTTCCTCCCAAGCCAGGGGCGATCTATTGCAGCCCCGCGGGCTCCTCCCTCCCTCGTGATTCGCCCCCCCCCTCGCCCCCCACGACAGTAATTTGAGGTGTTGAGTTCTTCGCCCGAGTTTTGCAAAGTTATGGACCGTGAAGTGGAGCGCTCAGGCTCCACGGCAGGGACTTGAGAGGGTGTGAAAGCATTCTGCTGGGAAGGGAGGGGCTCTCACCCCAGCGTCGGCAGGCCAGATGTTCTCCTGTTACAGCAGAGAGCCCTCCCACACAGCCATGGTAGTGCCAGCCTGCTCGGTCCCCCGGAGATGGGGCCGTGCCACTGGGCTGCCCTGCCTTGCCCTGCTGGGGAGCCTCTGAAAGCCTCACCCTGGGGACTCAGCCACAGGGGGCCACAGCCCGGGGTTCCTGCAGGCGGGCAGCACACCCTGCTGGAGGAGAGCTGTGTGTGTGTGTGGGGGGGTGGCCAGTCCGTTACCAAGCCTTTCTCCGAGACAGAATACAGCCTCGGAACCCGGGGGGCGGGGGTGGGGGGGAGCACCTGCAACTCTAAGCCGAGCAGCCAGCCCGCCAGCTTCTGCAGGAGCATCAGGTTTGATCTAAAAGTGCTGGACGATGCACAGGGACTGGAACCCATCACTCGCCCCTGCAGCAATGGCCAGCGCACTAAAGGAGACCCTCCGCCTCCAGCAGGCCCCAGTGCCTCCCCTTTCTATTTACCATTCTTGCCCTGTCCCCTGCCTGCCCACAAGTGACAGAGATGGGCCAGAGCTGGCAGGGAATGCAAGCCCTTGGGGGCAGGGCATGGGGCAGAGTGTGGACCATTGTGTCACAGGTGCCATGATTTGCTGCTCCAGGGGCAGAGATGTGGCCCCCGTCAGCTTAGGACCCTTTGCCACTGGCGTTTTCTCAGCCCCTCCTGGATCTGTCAGCAGCCACAGCCCAGCCAGATCCCTCCGTCTTTAGCTTTTCCCAAGTCTCTGGATGTTGCCAGGACCCCAGGGCAGTCCCCGATCACTTGGCTGGGTAGATGGCAAGACTAAGTACCGAGGATGGGACGACGGCTAGGGACCGCTACCAGCAGCTGGGAGCCAGGTTTCTCTGGAGAAAGTTAGCAGGGAAGTTCTGCCGCTCCCATGCCTCCGCTCTCTCCAAGAAGGAGACAGAACCCGGCCCATCTCCTAAAGGGAGACAGTCTGGGCAAGGGACCTAGTAGCAAGGGGAGCCAGGGGTAGGGTGGGACAAAACACCTTTTGTCCCCAAGAAAATCTTGAGGAAAGCCAGTAAAAGTGTTTAAAAGAGAACATGGAATTCTCATGATTTTTTAAAAAACAAATATGGGAGGATGGACACTTCATTCACAATGTCCTGAGTTCAGGTGCTACTCCCCTGTCGAAGCCCGTGGGTCCAAGGGACTGAATCTGCTGACGCTGCCCCCCCCCCCCCACTCCTCCAGGAGCCCTTCCCCTGTGCTGGGAACTTGACCGGAAGAGGGTTGTTTCCTGGAAGGCACCCGATGCTGGCCCAAGGAAATGAGCTGCATAAGCGTCCTTCTCCAGGGGCCTAGGGGAACATTCTGCTCTGAGTGAGATGCTGGGGGTGACACTTTCTGGATCCATCAGATCCCATCAGGTAGGTGGCCTGCTCCTAGGGAGGTCGAGGCCCACTCCTGAGGTGTAACAGGAAAAGAGCTGAGGTTTCCAGGATGCTCTGAACAGAGGAGCATGAGCTCGGCTCGGAATTAGTGTTAGGGCTGCCCAGTCCTGGCCGAAGGGCTTTTAGAGTGCATGCCATGAAGCAGGAAGCTTCCACAGCCAGGGACTCGGGGAATAGAGGCCTGGATCTTGCAATGGATCTATGAACTCACAGAGGTGGAAACTGCATCCAAAAGAGCAGAAAGACCTGCATCCTCGGAGGGGAAGGGGAGAGGGGAGATCCCGGGCCTTCTTTGAGATTCCAGCATTCCCAGGTTCCCTCCACCCACAATCCGCTCACTGTCCATACAGGGTCAGTCCATCTCCTCCTCTAAGCTCTGACTCCATCTTTCAGACCCTTTCTTCTGTACGACTGCTCACGGACAATGTACTCCTGGTACCCAGGGAGCATCTTGCTGTTACCTCAAAGGTCAATTCAATCACTTGACAAAGATTGCTTTGTGATGCGGCAATCTCATGTCTTGTGGCTCTCATCCAAGTGCTCCCAGGAGACGGTCCTTGCGCATCCATCTGCCCAGTGAGCTGGAGGCCTTCCTTCCTTTGTCTGAACATCCCAAGAATGGGGAACGATGGGGCCTTACTTACCATGTGACCGACTCATCTTCTTACAAGTCCATGACATCTTCACTGCTTGCATGTTGATACCTACTCCCATCCACTATGGGCCCTTTCCTGGTCCCCTACGGGACTATAATTTTCTGACTTTTTCTTCTTCCATGTCTTGCCAAAGTATAACATTGGCTTAAAAATATGGCTCTTTGTTTTGGGGAGTTCGGGGACATCACAGGATCTTGGAAATGTCCCGAAGGTCATCCCAACTCTCTCCTCTTCTTGTTTTATCCTGGGTCCGGTTCATTGTCCATTTGTTCTGTCTGTCCCAGATAGGCACATTAATGGAAGGTTCTAGAGGCCATCCGTCCAATTGCATTTTGGGTACTATCTTTTTCCTCTGGTCTTTGTTGAGTGACTGAACAGGCACAGCTTTTTTTGAATGGTTACAGATGCTGAGGCTCTGGAGTATTCTGACCTTTGATGTCACCAGCTCAGTCACCTGGACCCAATTTGAGCATTTCTATTGCACTTCAAGATCTGCCAAGTATTTTATATGTTAACCCTTTTGACCCTTAAAACAATCCTGAGAAGTTGGTGCTCTGTGAACCCAGGGACACATAGCTAGCACCTATGGTTGGATTCAAACAGGTCTTCCTGATGTTCCATTCACAAAGAATCCTTTAACATGGATTTCCCCAAACACATCAGCAAACACCTCTCAAATGATGTTTGTGATGAGAGGGCATTTGAATAAGTTATTTCTGCTGTTTTGTCTTTCAAAAAAATCTTGAATGCTTCTGAAACGACTGGTGGGATATGATTTTGGGGGAATAGAGTCTTAAAGGTAGTGCTTTGCTCTACCCAGTTGAAAACTTCCCCACCCAAAAAATCAACAAACAAGGAACACGGTAGAGTGGGGCGTTTCTCTATATCTTGCAGCTAGTTATGAGGTCAGCCATTGTAAAATATTACTTGTGGATACCTGCCAGCTAGGGGAGGAGGTGGGGGTAAGGAGGGGGAAATTTGGAACAAAAGGTCATGCAAGGGTCATTGTTGGAAAAATTACCCGTGCATATGCTTTGTAAATAAAAAGCTTTAATAAAAAAAATAAAAAATATTACTTGTGGAAAACCTACCTGCACCCTACTGATGTCTCCAATGCATCTGAAAATAGTTGTTTGTTGGCTGTTGCTGTCTGGTTGTTAGCTATTGCTGGCTCTTGATTGTCTTTTTCAGTGCAAGCAAAGTCTGAAAAGCTTTTTCCACCTTTAATATCATCCCATCTTTCAGACATTCTGTGAATCAGTCTCTCTATAGTTTCATGATTGTGTTACCAGAATATGGCGAAGTGTATACTTGGCCCAATATGTCTGCTTTTCCCATCTTTATTTACTCTTTGTCTATCACCTTTTCTCTGAGCACATATGAATATTCGAATCAAGTATGGTGATTCTACTATCATGAATGGAAAAAAGTTTTGTTACAAAAATATCTATAGGTCTTTTTGATTTTTCTTAGTTGTTATACAATTTGTTCCAGGGGCAGCCAGGTTATAATAAATGGATAAAGCACCAGACCCGGAATCAGAAAGATTCATTTTTCTGAATTTAAATTTGGCCTTAGACACTTAACTGGGCAAGTCATTTTACCCTGTTTGCTTTTGTTTCCTCACCTATAAAATGAGCTGAAGAAGGAAATGGCAAACCTTTCCAAATTTATCAAGAAAACCCCAAATGGAGTTATGAAGATTTGGACATGACTAAAAAATATCCCCTCTCCAACCTCATCTTTAAATGAAACCCTTGGGATGACTACTTAGGTAGTAACCTAAGTATCCTTGACAAACTTTTCAAAAAATGATCCTTCGTTTTCTCTCTACTTTATGATGTGATGCTGCTCAAAAGCATCATAAACAATCTTGTTTTCCCCAGTTGATAATCCAAGGATACGAACAATTCTCAAATGACAAAATTAAAGCCATCTATAGTCTTATAAAAAATGCAATGTCACTATTGATTAGAGAAATTCAAATTAAAACAACTCTGAAGTACCACCTCACACTTTTCAGATTGGCTAAGATGACAGGAAAAGATAATGATAAATGTTGGAGGGGATGTGGGAAAGCTGGGACTCTAATGCATTGTGGGTGGAGTTGTTATGAAATGATCCAACCATTCTGTGTCCAAAGGGCTATAAAACTGTGCATACCCTTTGATCCAGCAGTACCATTACTGGGTCTGTATCCCAAGAAAATCACAAAGGAGGAAAAAGGACCCATAGGTGCAAGAATGTTTGTAGCAGCTTTTTTTGTGGTAGCAAAGAATTGGAAAAGGTTTGGATGTCCGTCAACTGGGGAATGGCTGAACAAGTTGTGGTACGTGAAGGTAATGGAATATTATTGTTCTATAAAAAATGATGAACAAGCTGATTATAGAAAGGCCTGGAGAGATTTACAAGAACTGATGCTGAGTGAAACAAGCAGAACCAGGAACACATTGTACACAGTAACAAGTAACAGTAACAAGATTGTGCAATGATTAACTATGAAAGGCTTGGTTCTTTTCAGTGGGTCAGTGGATAGAAAAATGCATCCAGAAAAAGAACTATGGAGATCAAATGTAAATCAACACATGCTAAATTCTTTTTTTTTTTTCTGTTTTTTTTTTTCCTCTTCCATGGCTTTTCCCTTTTGATTTTTCTTTCCTGATGTGATTCATAAAGCAATGTGTATTTAAAATAAGTAAATAAACAAATAAACAATCTTGTTTCTTGCTAAGATTCTACAAATGAGATTCTATTCCAAATTGACATTGCGTTTTGTTATTATCTTTCTCCACTTGGGATTAAGTCTAGTGTTTGCTGCTTAAGGTGTTTTCTGGACTTTTTTGGAATCCTTGTCATGGCGACTGATTTCTATCTGCCACACTCGTATACAAAATTGTTAGGATGAGTAGTGCACCTTTTCTCCTGCCGAGGTGAGCACTTTGGGCCTTAGAATAAGACGCCGGCCCCCAGGGACTGCTGAATCAGCGGCTGCTGGACTCTGGGGTCCCAGTGCATCTACCCCGGCTGCTTTGTCACCCGGCCGTCGCCCCAGGACTTGGAGGTGAGTGGTAAGGCTGAGGATTCATCCATAAGTTGGATTTAAGTGAGGCGGAGCAGCTCGGAGTCACTGGCTTCACTATCCAGAGTCCAGACAAAAGTTGAGATGACTGCAGATGGTCGGGGAGGCGGCGGGTGACCCAGGCGGCTTCCCGGCCTGAGCAAACTCTCAGCACCCGTTCCTGGCCAACCGGAACAACTTGTTCTCCGCCTCCAGTTCCAGCAGGGAAGTCCTCACGCGCTTGGGAGAGACCTCCCCTCACTCACTGCCCCTCCAGCTGGTGGCCACCCTGTTAGTGACTCCAAGGGGCCCAGGGAGGAGCTAGGCGGAGGCGGGCGGAGCTAGCCCAAGGGGCTAGCCTTGCCTACACAACCCACACCCCATGAAGACCCCTCTGTTCCCGGCGAATTTCTGACTGAGTCATTTCAGAAGACGGAGCAATCAAGCTGTGGCCTACGTCCAGCTGGGACCCGGGAGAGGAGGAGCAGGTGGACTCTGGGAAGACTTGTGTGAAACAGTATACAGACACAGCAGCCTTGTTCCGAGAACAGCTACGTTATTCTCACAAACACCCAAGCCCGCGGCCAAGGACTCACACAAGAAGGTGCGAAAAAGACTCTAACCCTAACCCTAAATTCGCCACAAAGAAATAGGGAGTTTTGCGGTAAATCTGTGTCCAACGGCAGCTTCCCCTAGGGTGGAGTGGGAGGGAGACAGTTTGGGACTTAAAATGTGACCAAAAAATAGCCTGTTAAAGAAGCAGAAGTAATCGGCTCCTGCCACATGCAACAAGAAGCATCCGAGGACCCGGGGCCTGTTGCACCCCCATTAGAACAGAAGGTCCTTGGGAGCAAGAATGTTTGTACCACAGCGGTGGATACGCAGCAGGTTGTGGGGAGCCGGCACTAATCTACAGCCACATAAGGCCAACCTTGAATAGGTTGAATCTCCTAATCACATTATACCAAAGACTTCCTGAATAGGAATCTCCTAATCACATCCTAACTTTGAATAGGCAGATATCTAGGCATCCCCTAATCACATCATAGGGCTTCCTGCCACCTGAAACATCTGAGCAGATCATCCTTGGGCAGGATACCAACCCTTGTCATGGACCCCCACCCTGTACTGTGTTTGAACAACCCTGCCTTCTTTCCTACTGCTATATATATCTGTACTATTGCACCCATTAAAATGAGGCTTGATCAGAATGATTTGACTTGCCTCCATTTTGCGAGTCCCCTCTCTCTTGCCCTTATCTCTTTTCTTCCAGGGTCCACACAGTCTGCCTCGCGGGCTGAGGCAGCAGGTGTCTAATAAAGGCTCGCTGCTTGCCTGGAACCCCTTTTGGGATCGGCTTCTGGCTGGGAATCCGGAGGGAGCACCTCTGGGTTCGGGCCTCACTTGCCTGAACAGAGTTTGTTGTCAAAGCGCCAGGAAGCCTGAGTGACTTCAGCATATGCACGGGGGTATCAGTAGTGCCGTCGTGCCTCCGCCCCGCCCCCCACTTCTCCCAGCGCGAGCCTTGGACGTGGCCTTTTGTCCCGGGTCCCAGCGAGGCTGGCTGCCACCCCCTCTGGCCGACTGCCCCCTGCCCCCCGCTCCTCTGGCCGGCTGCCCCCACCCCCCCTCCCCGCCCCTCTGGCCGGGTGTGAAACGGGCCCCGGGGCGCCACGCGTTGCGCGAGCTCAATGCCAAGCGCCCTTTCGGCGGCCGCGTTCCTAGAGGCTGATCAATCATGGGACGTTCCCCAGCCCTCCTGGAGGCTCCTTTCGCACATCCACGGAGCGTCCGGAACGTCCAGGCCCCAGTCCCGTCGCGGAGCAGCCCAAGGGTCCCGGCCCCGGGCGGCGGGAGGTTGGCAGAGGCCCCGGCTTCTGTCCAGTAGCACAAGGGTCCGCACCCACCCGGGGTGGGGCCTGCGAGGGAAAGGGGCAGGGCCCGGGCGCCGGGCACCGCCTCCCCCCAGCCCCGCCCCGGGGACCCTTGGCTGGGCCGCCGGTCCCGCCCCCGGTGCTCCGGGAGTCGTAAGTGGTTCCGACAGATACTGACCTGGCCGTCCTCCCCAGCCCCGCGCGCGGACACGGACACGGACACATGGACACGGACTGAAGCGCAGACACAGACAGACAGACAGACAGACCCGCAAGGGCGGATGAGCTTTCCAGCTCTGCCCCCCACCCCTCCCCCTCCCCAGGAGCCGGGGCAGGGGGGACTGCTCAGGCCAGGAAGGCCCCGGGGCTGGGGGAGGGGGAGCTCCAGCTCTCTCAGGCCTCTCCTCCCGGCCCCTCCTGGCTCCCACCGCCCCTGGAGATGGGAGATGTCACTGCCACAGAGCAAGGTGGCCGGGAGCCCGCCCGGGAGACTCCCCTCCAACACCCCCACTCTGTGCCAAAGCCTTTCCATAACCTTCCCCGTCCCCCACAACACCGGGTTTTGTTATGGGGCCTTCCAGGATGTCTAGGGCCATCCCCCCATTTTATAGCAAAGCAAACTGAGACCTGAGACTGGGCCAGGAGAACTGACACCCCCAGAGAGCGCTGGGGCCTCTCCCGTAATACAGTGTCTCACACACAGCAGGTACTTAATAAGTGTTTGTGGTGGTGGAGTCTTTTATTTAGAGATTACCTAAAAACCACAGTGATGTTTGTCCCTGCTGAGGCTGGGGTACAGGCAGCCATCGTGGGCACCCACAGCCAAAGGCTCCTGAGAGGGGGCAGGGTCTGGCGACGCTGCGGGCGCTCGAAGCCTTTCCAGCCTGGCAGAACCTGCTCTGTGCCCTCGAGGGGCCCGGGGGGCCCGGAGCCCCGCGCCACTCACCCTTGGGCGGCTGACGCTCAGTCTGGGCCGAGGGGCTTCGCTGCTGCCCAGAGATGTCACCGGGGCTACCCCAGAGAGGTCCGAGGGCCTACCGGGGCCCCGTGATGGAAGCCTCGCGGACGCCGACGCCGCTCGCTCCCCGGACCACGAGCTCCCCCGGCTGCTTTCAGCAGGGTCAACCGAGCCGTCCGGGACCGGGACGGACGGAGCACAAGAGGTACGTCAAGGGAAGAAGTGTGGGGGAGCCCTCTGCACGGCCGGATCTGGAATCCTCCCGTCCACGGCGTCCCCCTGCTGGGGGACCTCACGGGGCCTCCTGGGCCTGGGGTGCTGCCGTCATTCACACGGTGACCTTCTGGATCACGCTCTCAGTGACGTGGACTTCGTCGGCCTGGACGGTGACCGTGGCCGACTGACCACACATGTGCTGGTGGTCCTTCCAGTCCTGCAAGCAGAGAACCCGTGGGGCCGGCCATTGAGGGGAGCCCCCAGACCCTGCCAGCGCGGCACTCCGCGGGGCCCCACAAGGGCCTCCTGGACAGGGGAAAGGAAAGGCCATCACCCCAAGAGCGGACACAGGGAGTGACCCCGGCACAGAGTCCGAGGCCACAGAGTTTGGCCAGGGCGGGTCAGAGGCCCCAAGAAGGCCCCCAGGAGGCCAGAGCTCAGAGCCAACCTCCCACACTCCCCAGGGCTGCTGAGAGGGTCCAGGGAGATCACATCTGTAAAGGCGCCGTAACTGGGCAGAGTCTGGAAAGGGGGGTTAGGCAGCTGAGGAGGGAGTCTGGTGCGAGTGACGCTATGGAAATGCAGAGGGGAAGGGGAGGGAGGAAGAGAAAAGGAGGAGAGGGAGAGAGGAGGGGAAGGGGGAGAGTGGGAGAGAAGGGGAGGAGGGAGAGAAGGGGAGGAGGGAGAGAAGAAAAGAAGAGGGAGAGGAGAGGAGAGGGAGAGCGAGGAGGAGAGGGGCAAGGGGCAAGGTTAGGGGAACACAGAGCAAGTTTGTGACCAAGGGTAAAGGCCAGAGCGTTTCTAGGAGTGAAGCCGGCGTCTGGGGACTCCCCCGGGACCAGGGCATGAGAAAGACCAGGCCAGGCCCCCAGGTCACAGACCCTACAGGAGGGGGGGGTGGATGTGGGAGGGAGGAAGAGGAGTTTGGGAGGGAACAGGGCGACCCAACCCTTCGGTTCTGCTTCCTCAACTAGGTGAGAACAAAGAACAAAGGAGGAAATGGTCAAGCTAAAGTGAGAACAAGGGGACCCAAGATCTGGAGAGGCTGAGCCCGGGAGAGCTTCCCCGCTGATTCGGGAAGGCCGGAGTTCCTGGCAGGAGAACTTTGCTTTCTAGCCGAACCCCCTAAAAGGAGCTCGTCAGCAGGAGAAGCCAGTGCCGGGTCCCCAGTCTCCCTCCCTTTCCCTGTGGCCGGAGGACCACAAATACGGGTGCACAACGTGCCCCAAATACAACCCGACAGACTCCTGGCTCCCAGGGGAGGGGGAAGGGCAAGACTGCCTCCAGACCCCTAGGGCCAGGGAAGCCCCGAGCCCAGCATCCCCCCTGCCCCAGGTGGAGAGAGAAGACAGGGAGAGAACTCCTTTGACCCTAATGGGTCTTACAAGGACTACTGAGAAAAGGGCCAGCCCTAGGCCACCACCCTGGCTGGTCCCTCCCCTTCTCCCCCCCCTATCGTTTCCCAGGGGTGCCCACGATGAGGAGAAGGCGACCCTTTGACCCCCAAGGGAACACTTGGCAGCAGGGGCTCCATACAAGGCCCTGGCTGCAGGGCGGGGTGGCCTGGAGTTTTAATCTGCTTTAAAAAGTGACCCTTCCCCCCACCCCCACAAAAGGGTAGAGCTGTCCCTCCCCCACCCCCACAAAAAGCCAAGATGTAATTTAGGGACCCTCTGGAGATCTCAGCGCCGCCCGGGCAATAACAGGTGACCGATGGCACAGAAATGCCCGGGTAAACACTGTTATCGCTCTTCACCGGCTGCAGATAAGGCAATTAGGCCCGAACCCACCCTGGCTGCCCGGGCCCCTCCGGCCAAACCGGGCGTCTGCTGCCCCCGTGGGCCGGTCACTCCAGAGCCGACGCCCAAGTGGGGGAGGGGAGGCGGCCAGTTACCTTCCGTTGGCAGAAAGTGGAGCAATAGTTGACCTTGTGGCATCCCGTGCACTCGTTCATGGCTTCTCGGCCACAGTTGACACAAGATTGCTGAGAAACAGAGAGAGGGACTGAGTGAGCGCCGCGCCCGGGGGAGCTCAGGAGCCTCGGGGGGCCGCCTTCCAGCTCGGGGCTCCCCAAAGCCAAGGGAGCAGGCTACTGAGTCTGGCCCTTTCCCCTGTAAAGTAGGCGGGGCCGACACCGGCCCAATCAAAGCCCCAGGCCCAGGACTCACCCGGCCTTCCCGCGGCTGCGCAGCTCCCTATCCCTAAGGAAAAAAGCTCTCCCTGCCCTGCCGGGAGACCTTTCCCAGGAACCCAGTGACACTTGGAGGATTTCCAGGGGAGCCTCCTGGGCTGATTCTACCAATCAATACACGAAATAAAACAAGCTCATGGTCCCTGGTTAAGACCCTCCAGGTGGAGGACGGCTCACCCACCGGGCTGGTTGTTGGCCTGCCAGTTCCAATGGCCCCGGGTGCCATTATTCCCAGTGACAAAGGAGGAAATGGAACTGGGCAGGAGCATGGTGGGAGGGGAGCTCAGAGAAAGCTGGTGTAAATGGTCTTTATTTTTAATTAAATGAAATTTCATTATTTATTATTAAATATTTATTAAATTAAATAATTAAATTTTCTTTTATTTTTCTGAAGATCCACTTCCCTCCCTTCCACTCCAACAATCCTTCTCCTCAGCCAACAAAGCAAGAAAAAGAAAAACTTCAGAGTCATTTGGAGTCTTTTCCACGCTTGGGTTTCATCTCTGAAAACTGCCGGTAGATGACTCTTATTCTTATAAAGTTGAATCAGTTCCCTATATATCTCAGAAACGAGACCCGAACCTGAGAAACTTGCTGCAAAGATTTCCCCCTCATTTATCTGCTTCTCTTTGGGTTTCAGAGCACTCGTCCCTTATGCAACAACCTTTAAATTCCCATGAAATCAAAGCTGCTCATTTTACTCTGTGATCCTCCCTATCCCCCGTTTGGTCATAAGCTCTTGGGGTGCTTTCTTCTATGCTGATTTGTTACTGTGCCAGCCTTCAGGATCAAAGACAAAGCGGTCTTGGCAGATGGTGTGAGACGACCGTCTCTGCCTAGTTTCTGCCGGATACTTTCCAGTTTCCCCAATTTTTGTCAGTGAGTTCCTGCCCGGAGGGCTGGGAGCTTTGGCTTTATGCACCCCTAGGCATTAGCCTCTGTGCATGGCACACCATTTCTACTCCGCTGATTTGTCTACTTTTCAACGGACCTTGTTCTTCCGACTTCAGGCTTGGGCACATGTTCCCGGTGCCCTGCATTCTGCCTCCTCTCAACCTATCTCCGATAATGGAAGACAGCATTTCATAGGGTTAGAGAGAGAGTGGGCCCTCAGAGGCTCTTAATCCCAAATCCCCCATTGTAGAGAAGAGAGTGAAACTGGCCCCAAAAGGGGAAGGTCTGCTAGGGTCCGAGGTCACCCAGGAAGTAGTAGAAAGACTCCATCTATCCTTTCCTTTCTCCCACGTGGGCCATTTAGTCGGTGAATTTTCGCCCTTCATATTCCCAGTGGGGATTTCCTCTGAGAACTGTATTGATCGAACACTCACTTCTGAACACCTCAGTTCTAAGGACACGTCCAAATATTTAGCAAATCACTTTTAAGTTTCCTTGGTTTTCTCTATTAATTTCACAAACTGCCTCTTCCAGTCTCCCTGTCTTCCTGCCCTTGCACAGAATCTTCCCAAGAAGAGGAAGAGTGTTTCGAGAGCAGACTGTCCACACGACTTCCAAGAACTAATAACACGCTGGCTCTTATCTCAGGAAGGAACCCAAGGTCCCGAGGAACTGGGGCTCAGCTCAGACCACAGATGGCAAGGAGTGGGACAGTCCCTCCAGGGCCCAGGCAGGCCCTGGGCCAGACTGTGAAAGGGGGCGGGCTGGACAGAGGGCCTCTTCATGGTCCCAGAGAAGAGTCAACAAGGAAAAGTGCTCCAGCCATTTACTCAGAGGTGAGGAGTGACATGGGGAAAAGCCCTCCACTCTACAAAGCCTCCACTCCTGGGTTCAGGAACCTCCCATCCCTTGCTGCCTCTTCTCTCTGATTATTTTCAAAGCATCACTGATCAACCAGCACTAATTAAAGCCCTACTGTGTACCAGGCAATATGCTAAGTGTTGGAGGTGCGGCCCTTGATCTGGCCATCCCTGACCCCAGGCTCAGCCCTCGGCCCAAGCCCTGGCACTGAGGAGGCGTGTAAACTTTTGTCTTCCCACCACTCTTTGGTCTCCTGAGATTGTGGTTCTGGGTGGACTGAGCAAACTGGGGACCCAAAGACTACACCAGATGCTGTCTCTGCCCCCCCAACACGTTCAGCACAAGGAACACCGGGAGAGAGCGCACAAGGGAGAAGCCCCCTAAGCCCTGAAGGCCACCAGGACTCTGGGCAGTGGAGACGTGCTGAGGGAAGAGTCAAGGAGCCAAGAAGGGCTGAGGGAAGACAGGCTTGGCAGTGGTGGAGGATGCAGAGGACGTGGGACCAGAGAGGAGGGCTGAGCACATGGCGGCCCCACAACAAGGCCCAAGGGAGGAGACCCAGAGAGCAAGCACCATCTTGGAATGCTGAGCCTGGAGCTTCCCAGCGCCCCGAGAAGGTGCCTCTGCTCGGCCCGTTCCCCACTGTGACCCTTCCCTCTCGGGCAGAACGGCAAAAGAATTCTGGGGCCTCTGGGGAAGGGGCTTGCTTACACCTTGTGTGAACAAGCTTCCCCAAGGAGAGGGACAGGGCATCTGGGGAAGAGAGAAGGGGGCCCGCTGAGGGCTCTGAACCTTCCAGGTCATCCATTCTCGGGAAGTTGCATGGACTTGGTTCTCCCCTTGATTAGTGGAGGCCGAAGAGTCTGTCTGGAGGCCAGACCTCTTCTCTCTTCTTAGGAGACAGAAGAACATACATGTAGACGCGTGTCTGCAGAAGTGTAAATACACAAGACCAGCTTAAAGGTTCCTCTTCCTCCTCCCCAGCTACCAGGTCACACTTCCCTAGCTCTTAACACGCCGACAAACCTGGGAATGTGCTGCAAAAGCGATCGCTGGAAGAGCACAGGGGAGCAAAGAGACCCAAGCTTCCTCATCTTTAACCCAGAAAAGAGGGTCTTGCGGATCTGAAAACAGTGCATTTGTTGAAGGTCTCCCTCCTCCTCCTCCGCCTCCGGCTCTGCCCCACGTCAGGCGGAGTCAGTGGGAGCCATCCTTTCACACGGTCCTGACCTGACCCTTGAGGAGTCTTATGGCCCAGGGACAAGGTTCTGAGAGGGGCTGTAACCGGCCTCGTTTGGAGTTCTGAATTCAGCTGTGATTGTCTGATGGATCCACCATTTAAGAGAAATGCCACAAGCTGCTCAGGGATGTGCATTTACCGGGGAAAGGTCTGTATCTGGGCAACAGCTGGGAGGACAATCTGGCTTACGGTGGGAACTTCTGGCTCAGTTTCCCAATTGCTTTCCTTTGATCAGGAACGTTTCCCATCCAATTATTTCTGGGTCTTGCCACAGGGCGGAATTGTGACTGCATGAGTGGCTGTCAACGGTGACTCCTGCCTGAAGTCCAACAGAGCCAAGGATGCCTTATCCTCTGGGCCCGAGCCCGAGGCCAGTTTGATGCTGTTATAGTCGTGTTTCTGCTTTTTTCTTTTAGGACAAATTTCCCGAATCAGAGTTAATGGCCAGTAGGAGATATGAACACAATGCACTGTGAGACCTCGCTGTTTTCTATCCAAAAATATGTAGTCGTTTTGTCCTTAATAATCAGGTAAATGAGGCCCCTGCCTGTCCCTAGATTGATATACATGGAATAAGGTCCTTAAATGTTTCAAAATGACGTCAGAATAAGCGGGCATGGATATAGCTGTCTGTGGGATCTAGCTGTGTTCTATTGAAGCTTTATCAGATCACTTCTGATGGCTGTGGCACTTTTCAGCAATGAGGTGATTCAGGCCAGTTCCGATGGCCTTGTGATGGAAGAGAGCCATCTGCACCCAGAGAGGGAACTGAGGGGATTGAATGTGGATGACGACAGAGTATTTCCGCCATTTTTTGTGGTTTGATTTTTTTTTTCCCTTTGTGATCTGTTTCTCTCGTGCAGCCTGATAAACGTGGAAACATGTACAGAAGAACTGCACAAGTTTAACACAGAGTGGATTACTTGCTGTCTAGGAGAGGGGGCGGGGGGAAGGGAGAAAGATTTGGAACACAAGATTTTGCAAGAGTGAATGGTGAAAGGCAGTTATTTTTGCATATATTTCGAAAAATAAGAAGCTATTATTTAAAAAGAAACTAGGGAGAAATATCTTCAATGTGGTTTAGAGAAAAGAATTGTAGTGCAATCAGTTTTCTTGGAGGATGCTACTTATGGAATATTTTGTGCTACATCAATGGAAAAGTCCATTTTATTCAAGTTTATTACAAATGTATCCTGTGGTACAAACAAGGTTTTTTTTTTTTGTTTGTTTGTTTTTTGTTTTTTTAAAATAAACAACTTATTTAACATTCACAGACTAAGCCATAGGAAGTTGGCCACAAAAGAGGCTGCCCTCCGGTCCATTATACTGGCCCCTTGCTAGCTGTGTG
Source organism: Sarcophilus harrisii (assembly GCF_902635505.1). Taxonomy (NCBI): domain Eukaryota; kingdom Metazoa; phylum Chordata; class Mammalia; order Dasyuromorphia; family Dasyuridae; genus Sarcophilus; species Sarcophilus harrisii. The sequence continues at coordinate 234,351,554 of NC_045431.1, forward strand.
ACCCTGGGCAAGTCACTTCACCCTGTTTGCCTCAGTTTTCTCCTCTGTAAAATGAGCTGGAGAAGGGAATGGCCACCCCTCCAGTGGCTCTGCCAAGAAGACCCCCAATGGACTACAGAGTGGGACAGACTGAATATCAACAGGAGGGACAAGTAAAGCCAAGGGTCGATCTGTCCTGAGCAGCTGGGGGAGGGCTCGGGTCTTACCTTAATGATGATTTCGGCTTTCCCTTCCACATCTTCAGCTGGCTGGAAGAGCTGGCTCTGATACTGTTGGAACAAGGAGACACAGGTTGTATTTATTAGCACGCGGACCCGGCCTTGTACCCCTGCTGGCCCTCCTCCTCAAGTCTCTGCACAGGTGACACATGGCAGACACCCAAAGACAACCAAAGGTCTGCGAGCATCCATCCCTGAGGAGACCTCCCACTAAAATGATCCAAACACTCCCGGACCAACGGGGAGGACTCTCCCACTCGACACAAGAGCCCCAGCATCCCATGGCTACCCAAGGTGGCCGAGGGAGCCGCACTGCAATCGCCACGGCAGAGTGGCCCGCTCCCACAGGTGAGTAGTTATAGCGGCCACCCCTCGACCTGGTGCTCCTGACAGCACACTCGCCCTAGAGAGCATCTGCTGAGGAGGCTCCCAGGAGGCAGGGCCCCCTCTCACCTCCTTAGTCTCCCTCCGTTGTCACACTCACGGAAGCTCCGCAGGTGGGCCCTGCCCCAGCCCCACCTTGCTGGCCAGCCCTGCTCCCAACCCATCAATCACAGCCACGAGCAGCACAGCCAAGGCGACAGTTCTCCACATGGGCAAGCGCCTCACAAACACTCCTGAGACTTCAAAGATCAGGAAACAGGGGCTCCCCTAGTATGCCTGACAGGCAGGTGTCAAGGATAGGACCGGAACCCATAACCTGCCCGCTGCAGCCAGAGCCACGTTCCCCTTAAGTATCTTCTGTGGAAAAGGATAAAACAGGCTCCTCTGAGGGTAGGGCCTCCTGCTGTAGCATCTGGGGCCAGCTTCCTGAGGTTGTGAGGCACCCAGAGGGTGCTGGGCACCAGGGGCAGCATTTACTAAGCCCCTCCTATGGGCTAGGCCATGAGTGGAGGGTGAGCCCAGCTCCCAAGGGGCTCACCCTTTGACAGGAGGAGCCATCACACGAAGAGCGGCCAGGCGCAGGGCAGACAGGCAAAGGCTGCCTGGCCCTTGTCCTTTGTGCTCCACCGTCTTGGGCTCGAGGTGCAGCGTGCCCGGCCGTGGCCCATTGGACCAATATGAGGCTCCACCACGAGCCGGGCACAAACAATCCTTGTGGGCACTCGGGGGCGAGATGTCCCTAAACTTGAGCAGCTCACATTTTATTTGAGCTCCTACGTGCGGGCACGGGCACAGCGCCCTGCTGGGCGAATCCCAAGTCAAGCACCGGACGCCGACGTTCTTCAGCGATATGGAGATGCTTTTTCTGAGCCCTTGCGAGTGCTTGCCCCGAGCCCACCGGAGCACCGCGCTCTGCAGGGGGGTTTGAACGCTCAGCGTTGGTCCTTCTCCTGCCGGGGCCCTTCACAACCTTCCTGAGACGGCTCAGATGGAAGCGACTCCTTTTCCCGGCACAGCGCTGGCAGACGCCGATGAGGTCCGACAGCGGCTCCGCAGACCCTCAGGCTGGTAATACCTCCTGCCACTCTGCCTCGTGCAGAGTGACCCTGTACAAAGGGGCACCCTGCAATGGGGGGGAGGGAGAAGTGGCGCCAGGAGAACAGCTCGGATGGACGACGTCACGTTTAGACTGGGGAAGCACTCTGACCTCATGGCTCTTTAATCCCATTTTGTATAAAGGTCAGTAGGCTGGTCAAGTAGGAATGCAGCTGTACCTGGGGCCGGACCTCAGAGCTTCAGGAAGTTCTAATCCTTTCGGTCTGTCTGCAGCCCCAGGGGAGCAGGTTGCCATTCCTTTACAGACAAGGAGACGAGGCAGGCAGGGCCATTGGCTCTTCCAAAGTCACCCAGCAGGCCCTGAGTTCTGGGGGAGCAATCACTCTGGCTGGGACAGAGGCTCTGGGCACTGTGGTCCTAGTGGCCCACCAGCATGAACACAAAGCAGCTGGTGGCAGGTTCCCAAGCCACACCCCAAGAAGAGATGGACCCAAAGGCGCTGATGAGGCACTTATGGTGCCATAAGCCCCAGGCAAACAGTGCTTCAGGCCTGGGGCTGGGACTCCTGCCTTCTTCCTCCTTGGGGGGCTTCAGCACCTTCCTCTGGACAGCTCCGGGTGGCAGAAGGGCTGAGCTCTCTCCTGACAAGCCCCAGCAACCACTCCAGTCCTCCCACCCTGACAACTTCCAGAACGTGCCCCGTTCCTCTCCAGACTCCACCATGTCCTTTTCCGATAGTATTAAAGAACTTGCCCCCCAAAGAATTAGTTGGAAGGGAGGCCTCCTTCCCAGATGAGGCAATCCCCAGAAGGGAGGACCCAACGTTGGTGCACGTCCTTCCACCAAAAACCCCTGGTTGGGCCGCAGACGCAGGACACCAGTTTCCCTTGGGGCAATACCCATCGGCCCGACCAGCCCTATGGCCGCAGGGACCTAGAACGACAACATCAGCTACTAGACAATGATGTTTGTCAAAGACCAAGAGATGAAGATGCAAGATTCCTAATAATGGAAAAACTGACCCTGGGGGACATATTGTCACACAAGAAATGTTAAATTGCTGAACATTTCGAGCAGATTGCTCCACCGTTATTTTCCCTAAAGTTTCGGGTCTGAATTATCATAAGAATCTAAAAAGCTGAATTTTTTAATATAAAAAATGGGAAAACAACTTCAGCCTGGGTTATCAGCAGCATGGCCTAGCTTTCTAAGAGGGGAGGGAGAAAAGAAGGAACAAGTATATCCCATTCTCAAAAATAACTTTTCCCAAGTTACCAACACCAGCCATTGACTACCAATGGGAAATGAAACATTCTGCCCTAAATCCGGCAGGATTGATTTTCAAAAGAAAAATGCTGAAATCATTCCAAGCATTGTTTAAAATGTTGAGTGAGAAGGAAGGATTTTTAGTCATTTGCTGCCTTAAGGCCAAGGAATGAGGAAGAAGACAAATTCACAGTCATCTAGGCTTGGAGGGACTTGCAAGGAGATGGGGGGCTTTTAATTCTTTCAGAGGGGGAGTCACATAAAGGAGCAAAAGGGAAGAGCAGAAGGAAACAGTAGCTTTTAGAAACAAACAGGCCAGGCCGGGGCCTCACTAAGGGAATGACACCCTGGTTCCCAGGCTGGGCCCCAAGGCCGGCGTAAGAAGGGATTTATGATTTTCATACTAAACAAGAACTTTTTCGATTTGCTGGAGCTCCCCCTATTTCCCAGGGAGCTGAGCGCCAGAAGTAGGGACATGCCGCAGCCTACAGTCACCCCTCACATCTCCTGACATGCTCAATCCCCGTTTCTTGTAACTGCCAGGTGAACATAGATATTCTCCACCACGTCCATCCCATTAACACTGAACAATCACAAAGGCTCAGTGACCCTTAGGACTCGAGATGATCGACTTGGCTGATGTGCGGGGGACAACCGTGTGCCGCTCCAGCCCCTCCGTGCTTTTCACATATAAGCCCCACCCTAGCCCTCAGCAGGACTTCTGCTCGCATTTCCCTCATTTCTGTCTGATTGTCGACTCTCCGACTCTCCGTCTCTGGCCTGCTTTGTTCCGCTCCAGCCACATGCAGGTTCGAGGCCGGTCCCCACGACATCGACGGGACAGAGCCGAGAATGGTTCACGCCAGCGCGCAGGGAGAAAGGGATTGCCGCCGAGGCATGTCGCTTGCCTGGGAGCCGGGGGAAGAGATTTCCCCACGTCCCAAACGTGGGAAGACAGTCAACATGTCACCAGACCCTCTGAAAACTCTGGAGGAGAATGGGTGCCGGGACTTCTTCCAGATGCCTCCGAGAAAAGCCCCCCCAATCCTTCCTGCTCTCTGGCCAGTCAGGAGTACAAAGGGCTTCCATTCTATCCACATGAAGGTCAACAAACCAGAACACTGGAAGAATATTTGACCAGACGTCTCCTTCCTCCCCCCGGGCAGTCTTTGGTTCAACCACGGGGGGTCCTCCTGCTCTTTCTCTGTTAAGGGAGTTTCTGTTCCTAAGGGCAGGACTTGGGACAGAAGCACAGAAGGAACAAATCTGAAGGCAGCATGGCAGGCCGGCCATCATGTGCAGAGCCAGCCTGGGTGACTGCAGGAGGACGGCATAAGACGGCACGGCCTGAGATGGCGGCCGGGATCTACCTCCCCATGACACTGTCCCGAGGATCCCGTCTCATCCCAAAGTGCAGGGGCCCATCAAGAGATGAGGCGGCACTAACCCCCTCCCTCCCTCCTTTGAAAGAGGGACAAATCCGGTGCATTATATGGCCACTACCTGGGCACAAACTGAAGCCTGGCTGGCCCACCCAATGCCCATTGCCTTGGCGACCTGAGCAAACTCTTTTAATTTTCTTTCCCAAGTTCACTTCAGTAATGAGGGCAAACCCCCAAAGAAGATTTCCTAAATCAATTTTGATGGGCCAGGCAGACAGCCCCTCACAGCTAAGTGTCCTGCGGCAAGTACTGGCCAACTGAGGATCAGGCTGGACTCCCCCAACAGTTAGTCAGCCACAAGGTGGTCAGAGAATCAAACTCTCGATGCAGGAAGGATGAGGAAAACAGGCTCCAAATCCAATCCGATTCTTTCTCACTTGTGCAAATGCAAGAAGGAGGACTGGTGAGCACCGGTCCTTGCCCACTATCAGATCACCCAAGAAGAAAATGATGAGGGGATACAAGTAGAAGCTGGGCTTAAGAGCCTGCTCAGCTCAAGCGGGAGGACTAACCTTGTACTAGACTCGGTAACCAAGACTTTTAATTGTAAAGGACAAATCTGACCAGAGAGACACAGGACATTACATGGGCTAAACACCGGATTATGGTGCTGCTGGGGGGCACTTTTGGGCTGGAACTGCCCCAAATTTCCATGACCATACAATCTGGATGTTAAAAAATGAAGCTAGTTTTGTAATCAGAGAAAGAGGAAATAAAAGTCTTGGCGAGCCCCAGGAAGACAGGCAGAGAGGGGGGCTTGAGGCAACTTCTACTTCAGAAGCCCTCTAGCTCACGTAAGGTTTCTTTACCATAGAGAACTTTGGAAGGGGCTGCGATGAGTTGGCACCGAAAGGGAACTCAGAAAGGTTGTGGAAGATTAATGGGACGCCCAAAGAGCTCCCCCAGCTATCATTAACATGAAGCAGGGACTTCCACTCAGTTCTGATCAGGAGATAGGGAGGGAAACCGTCCAGGTTCGTTCTTTCTCTCTGCTCCCCTCCCAACCCTGGCCAGCTTGGAGACCACAGAGATAAAGCCAGATGAGAAAAGGAAGGATATCTTTATCCTGGTTTGCAGAAATTTACGGGACTGTGACGGAATCATGATCTCCAAGTTGCAGCCGCTACTAAAACATCTCAGTGGATTTGGGGAGATTTTGCAGCTAAGACTCAGATGAATCCCAGACAAGCCCTGGCCCCTTCCTGGAGCATGGCAGATGCATTGTTCTTAGCTAAAGTTGGTGTCAAGCGGAGACAAAACTAGTTTGAAATAACCCACAGAACTTCATTGTTTAGTCACTAAGACTGAAATAAGACCACAATTTCTCTGAATTCAAAAGTCAAAATGTAGCAGTCCATGGGCGGCATATCAGGAAATCTGTCCAGGAGACTTGGTAGAATGTTAGATGATTGGAAAAGAGAATGGAGAGAACAGTGACGGTAAGAGAAGGGGAGACTCCGAGTGTTCAAAATCAAAGCCCTATAGAGGGGAGCAGTTGAAAAAGAAGGGAGAAAGTTTAAGCAAGTAGGGAGGAGAGGAGAATGGGTTGAGAGCTCAAGACAGTTGGAGTCTGTTTGCACTGACAGCGAAACTTTTGAGACAAATAAATGCCTGTTGGCAATTTCTGACAGTCTGTATTCTATCAAGTAATAACTTTTACCAAATGGAAACTAAATTTTCAATATGAAATTCTCAGTCTTTAGAGTCTTAAGGGCACCAAAGGAAAGGGATGAGAATGTGGGACTCTCTCATGAAGCCTCTTCCCCAACCCATGGGGTTTCTCGGGATTAAAACGGAAAAGAACAGCATCTGTTTGGGAAAGGTAAGAATCACCCTTTATCTGTCCTCCCAAATTTCCTGGAGGGGTTAAGAATACAGAGCAAACTGATTGGGTCATTTGAAAGGAACCAAAAAGTTTATGGACCAGTGAAAGTGCTGATATGATCTTTGAAAGGGAGCTAACCGAAAGCAGTGGGCTCTAAAATTGGAGGTGCTGGCGGCTAATGGCTGCTGGGGAAATTTCGATTCTGAATGTTACCAGTAGTGATGACAAATCCACATCTGATTTGGTGGCTCAAAATCTTGTCCTGAATCTAAATCATAACGTGGTCTCATTTACAGTGAGATGCAGTCTCCTATTAGGAAAACTGTGGCAAATCAAAACTTAATGCAAGACACACGGCTCAGTAAAACCTCAATTCAAATGCAAAATCTATTGGCTGTGTGACCTTAAGCAAGTCAATTCACCAAAGTTCACTTCCCAGGATGGTTGTGAGGATCACATGACATAAGAATGCTTAGCAAAGTTCCTGACAAATGGCAAGACTGTCTAAAGAACTATAAACCTAAGTACTCTCTATGGGTCTTGAATGCCAAAAGTGATCAATTACTTGAATGATTCTGTATGGAAGATCATTTGAAATGCAATTCCCTGAGATCCAGTCATCTGATGGTAACTTTTATTTCATGTTTTCGATACGACATTGTGTATGTTATTACTGCGTTTCTAAAGTGTTTCTTATATTGTGAAATCTGAGAAACCATTCTGTCAGAAATGCTATCAGAAAAGCCGCTTCTCTTGTCTGGATGCTATTAGATTATGAACTAAGAATGCGATCAAGATGTTCGAAAACGAAAATGTTTAATGCAACATATTTTGCCCTAAATTATATAATGATAAGAACTTATTGCTGGGGGGAAAAAGTCGTGAAGTTCAAAGTTCTCTCTTACATCGCCCTTACCTGGAAGGCTTCCTAAGATTTTCTACTAGGGCAAAGTCCTAAGATCTTATCAGCTCTGCTGACAGCACCTTATAAAATTCTACAGGAAGGAAGTTTGTGAAACTAGGACCATTCCCCGCCCAAGTGGACACACTTAACAATTTGCTTGTAGAAAAATGAGTTTCATCTGAGATTATCTGACTATCACTGAGGAAAATTATGAAATTGTTGTTAATCAATAACATGTATCGAAATTACAACTCTGAACTTAACAGCAAAGATTTTATTTTATCTTAGGAATTAATAGGAATTAATAGCCACCAATAGGATTTTGAATCAACTACCATGAATTCAGTGTATATGTGAAACTCCAAATGTGATTACTCTTACTAGAGGAATATGATTATCCTAATGAAGGATAAATGAAATCTGCTGTAGCAACCTGAGAGAACTAATAATCACCTAGCCTAAACTGGGATTAGTGAATTTCGCTATCTGAGAGAAAACCTCACGAGACTCTTGATACTGTTCTTTCTTTGATTCCAGATATGACTGTCTGAACAATCATTACGTCAATAACCCATGATTCAAGGGAAATGCCTCTGCCACACAAAGGAACTGCCACGAGTGGCTAAGTAAGAATGTGGAGGGATGACCTTGTGTAACCAAAGGGAGGAGCCCCTTGACTCACTGTGCTCCACATGCTACTGATTCCACTTCCTCAGGACACTGAAATGAGAGACACTGAGGTCATGCTATCCCATCTCCTCATCAACGCCGTGGGCGAAATCGCCTGGTAAGCAAAAATCACTGACTCCTGGGTGGAAACCAAGGGCCTGAATCCTGGCCGGCCCACAAGGCTTCCGGCCCACAAGGCTTCTGGCCCACAAGGCTTCCCGCCTGGGCAAGTTCACCAAGTTCCTCCCAACTTCCTCTTCCTAAACGGCTTCATTCAGGGAAGATGTCTTTGAATGACTTTTTGTAATGGATGTAAAATAAATGGCGGGGGAGAAGAAGGGAGGGGGAGAGAGAGGGGACGGGGAGAGAGAAGAGGAGGAGAGACAGAAAAAGAGATAGAAACACCCAGAAAGACAAAGGAAAACAGAGAGATGGAGCGGAAGATAGAGAGAGAAGGAGGGAGGGAGACAGGGAGAGAGAGAGAGAGAGAGAGAGAGAGAGAGAAGGGTCAGAAAGAAAGAGAGACAGAAAGTGAGACAGAGACTGAGAGCTGAGTGAAAGAGAGAGAGGAGACACAGAGAAGAAAAGGAAGGAGAAACAGAGTGGGGCGGGAGAAACAAGAGCTAAAAAACATTCTGGGGCTGCTCTACTGCACTTGCCCACTGAGATGCTTCAGTCAGCTCTGATGATTTAATTTTCACAATCCACACTTCTATCCAGATTAAGTCGTAACTAGGGAGTTGAACAGACTGTTCCCACTCCCCACGGCCAAACCTCCTCACCCCCTCCCACTACACCCCCTCCCCCCCACTCTGGGTCGGCAGGTGTGAAAATTTCTGAGCCTCAGCAGATGTCTGAGGACTCAAAGAAGCTTTATCCAACCAAGGGTTTACGCTGCTCTGCGATGTGCGGAGAGGTGAAAGCAAAGGGGGGAATGCTAGGCTTTGGGCCGCTGGCCCGAGCTCAAATCCTGCCTCAGTCTTACTAGGCAAGAGACTGGGCCTTTATGAATTTCGATTTCCTCACCTGTACCGTGGGGAGCATGGGAGCACCAACCTCCCGAGGTCCTCCCCACCAAGCCCCAGAGAAACGGGAGCACTCACTGCTGCTAGGCCGAGCATCCCTGAAGAAATTCTGAAGAAATGCCCACTTGTAGCCCGTCGATGAGCTAGTCCGTAGGACGACGGCCCAGGTCGCGGGGCCCAGTGCCCCATCGCTCGCCAGTCGGGAACTGCCACAACCTCTGGCCTGAGTCTGACCCTGCAACGGCCCCAGCCCCCGGCTCTTGGGCTTCCCAGCACGTGGTCTCGGGCAGGCCGGACGGCCGTTCCCTGGGGGGCGCCCGCAGGTCGGAGGCGAGCTCCCGGCAGACGCGCGCTGGGCCAGAGGGGTCCTTTCTGTGCCCCGGACCGCGGCTGGCCAAATGCCCACCAGCTGAACGCCCCTGACAACCCTAAATGAAGGCCAGACTCCAGAAGCCGGGGCCAGAGCCTGACGGAGCCGTGGGGGCCAGCGGCGGGCGCAGGAGGCAGCGGCGGGAGCGCTCAGCCCAGAGGCAGGGACAGCGGGCAGACAACTGGCACAAGGGCTTCCGCCAGGGCCGGCTGGGGAGGGCGGTAACGACCGAAAGCTCCGAGCCTCAATTCTGGGGCTAGGAGGAGCACCAGCACTCCGGGAGCACTGCAGCATCTGGCACAGAGTAGGTGCAACCAATCAACTTGTTTGTTGAGTACCCACTGTGTGCTAGGCCCAGTACTAGGAGCTGGGGGGACTAAAAGAGGTAAGAGGGGACCAACCTGCCAACCCCCCAGACAAAGCGAGCAATGAGAGGACAGATGGGAGACAACGCACGGGGAAAGACCCCCAGGGCCCCCAGAGAGGTCAGGGAAAGCCAGGGAGGTCAGCAGGTGGGGGGGAGGCGCGAGGCCCCTCAGGGGGCGTATCCCAAGGGCTCCCAGAACTGGGAGGTGGAAGAGGGGAATATGCTAATAAAAGGAGGAAGGAAGAAGGGGCAGGCACTGGGGGCATGGGGTGCTAAGGGTCTGCCCCAGGGTGGGGGTGGGGAGAGGAGGCCTTGTGACCCAGGAGATCAGGGGGTGGGAGAGGGGGAAGAGCCAGTCCTGGGAGCCTGGGAACGGGGGGATCCCCCATAGTGACAAGGAGGGTGGAAAGGAGGGGAGATGAGGTGATGGGGGAGCAGGGGTCGCCAGGGAGATTGGGGCAGAAACCAGACGGACGGTCACCACCTCCAGGGGAGCTAAGGGGGCCCCAAGGGAAGGGGGTGAGAGAGGAGGGTCCAGGGCTCAGAGGCCCCGGTCTAGGGAAGGAGCCGGCCAAGGAGCGGTCGGGGAGAGGGGAGGGACAGCCCACAAGGGACAAGGTGGTGAGTGAGCCACAGGGTCAAAGGTTACAGAGGGTCGGGGCAACGAGGACCCGGAAAAGGCTTCCTGGCCACCTAAAAACCTTGCTGGGCTAGAGTGTGTCCTTCCAATGTGGCCCCCGCCGACAAGGAATAAAAGACAGCAGTTTAACACTCAGCCCAGCCGTAATTCCAGCACTCGGCACCAGAGGCCCCACCTACAAAGCAGGGGGCTGCCCCCTCTCGGGGACCCCTCAGGCCCTCGGCCCCCCCCAGCACTCGGCAGGAGCTGCCCCTCTCGGGGACCCCTCAGACTTCCCCCCCCCAGCACTCGGCAGGGGCTGCCCCTCTCAGGGACCCCTCAGGCCCTTACCTCCTTCCTCTCGGCCTCGGCCTGCCCTCGGGCCTGGGCAGCGGCGGCCTCCCGGTAGGAGCTGGCCTGCTTGGCCTGTTCGAACAGGGTCTTGAGCTGCTGGGCCGTGCTCAGCAGGGAGTTGACCATCTCCTCCAGGCAGAGCCAGCTGCGATGCTCCGTCATCTCCAGCCCGTGGATCACGGCGGGCGAGATGGCCTTGGTGGGGGTCGCGGGCGGCACGGCCAGGGCAGGAAGCGAGGTCAGCACTGAAAATGGGGGAATGGGGGAGATTCGGTCGGAGCCGCCTGAGCTGGAGGCGGGCGTGGGGGAGCCTCAGACACGGGATCGGGGACAGAGCGGGGAGGCTCCCTCTGGCAGACCCTTGGCCGCGTCGCCCTGGGCCTAGCCCGGGCCGCCTAAGAGCCCAAGAGTCCTCATACTTGGGGGAAACCCCAGAACATCCCCCACGGCCACATGGGCGTCTCCCTCTGAGAGACAAGAAGGACGTCACTGGGGGAGCAGAGGAGGGAGCCGGGGCCACCATGGCCGAGGGAACAAAGCTTGTGGGGGCCGTGGAAGTCCCATCCACAAGCCCGGATAATTAACTCCGTGGGGGATAAAGGCAGAGGGGAACCCAAAGTCCCACCGTCAACACCCACGAGGGATCGTCATGGAGGTGGCCGGGAGCTGGGCCGGGCAAGGCCTCAGAGGGCAGGGCTGTGGGCCGGACGAAGCAGGAGACGGACGAGGCTGCCCCGGCCCCGGCCCCGGCCCAAATGGGGACAAGACGACAGTGAGAAGCACAGTGAGTGATGCCTACCCCAGGGCCCGAGTCAGAGGCCTTGGGCAACGGGAGGCAACGCCCACAGCTCCGCCAGACAGCAGGGGGTGCAGGGGGCTGGGGACCCCGGAGCCCTGAGGGCTGGAGTTCAGAACCATCCCGGGTCCGACCAGGAGGGAGGGAGAACTCAGCAGACCCAGGGCACTGCCCACTCCAAAGCGCAGCAGGTCTTCCCCCCACCCCCACCCCCACCCCACCCCCCACACAGGAACTGAAACTGAGAAAGGAACAAGGCTCCAGGAGGGCAGAGAAGAAATGAAACCAGAAACTAGAGGAAGAGGGAGAGGGAAAGAGAGAGAGACAGAGACAGAGACAGAGATGGATAGACAGAGACAGGCAGAGGGAGAGACGGAGAGAGAGAGACAGAAACTGAGAATCGGAAGAACTGGAGTCGAGAAGAGACCGTGTTCAGCCTTTCTTATGTCATGGCCTCCCTGAAACCTCGGACAGACCAGACAGGGAGTTAGTGACTCCATGAGGCGGCAAGAAAGAGTAAAAACCGAAAGGTGGAGAAAACCAGGAGACTCAGACCAAGAAATAACTGGACTGGCCCCAGGTCACAGAGGTCCCTGACGCCCCCAAGGCCAGAAAACTGATTCCTCAAACGCCCAGACGCCGGGTTGCAGGACATGGGGACGACCCAGACATTCGGGCCCACTGGGCAAAGAGGGAGAGAAAGAAGGCGCCTCGGAGGAAGGAGCTCCGGGAAGGGCCCGACACTGCCCTCCCCCACCCAGGAAGAGGCGCCACGGCCCCAAAGAGCAAGACCCGCCGGGAGGGCCCACAGCCCAATATTCTACAAGGCAAAAGACCCAGGTTTCCCGACAGCCAAGGAGACCCGCCTTGGGAGCCCCCCCCCACCCCCCTCCCCAACCTACCAAACCCCCTTGGGGACAACAAACAGTGAGCAGATGGGCAGCGGCCACCTCTGGACCATCCAGGGAGACTGAGGCTCATGTGTGGGTCTGGGTGTGCCCCCGGGCCCCAGCTGGGCCCTCTGCGGATCGGAACCAGCACCTGGGAGGTCTGGGGTGGGGGAGCGGGGCTAGTCCTCCTGGGGCGGCGGCAACTCCGGGAAGGAGGAGGGAAGCCCCCCTTCTCACAGATACTCTACTACACGCCCTGGTGGCCGTCCCTGAGAACCGGTCTGGCCCCGGGGCTGGGAGGTCGCCCAAGCAGCCCCAGCACTGACTGGGACCCCCCCCAGAACCTTCTCGGTGACTAAAAAGTTCCACATCGCTACCCAAAAGTCCCACAATCCACAGGAAAGGGGGACGCCTCCTCAGCTCTCTCTTCCACAGAGAAAATACCCAAACCATTTCCTTCCTGGAAAAGACCCACCCCCAACCAACCCAGGGGACTCACCGATCTTGGGATGAGACGTCGGCAAAGCGGCTTCTGGGAAGGGTGAGATGGGGCAGTTGTCCTGGTAGCTGGGGTAGTGGGGCTCTGGGTGGCCGGCCCTGCACGATGGCTGCACGCTGCTCTCCTGGACTGTCGGGCAAAAGGAGCGGTCAGTCTCCACACCCCAGGCCCCCACCTACAGACCCGGGCTCCTGACCGCAGCTCTCTGAGCTGTGGGGAAGGGCGTGGGGACCAAACCTCACTCGCCAGAACAGCTGCTCTCCCACGGGGCTGTCCTTCCGTCCTGGACAGGCCCAAGAGCGCCCTGACCACCATGGCTGCTCAGTGAGTCCCTGCACATCGGTGGGGGCCAAAATCTGGTCCTCTCCTTCCTGGGGCTTCCTCCTCCCCCTCCTCCCCGGAGGAGCAAGGTTCCCGGTGCCATCTTCCTCCATCCTCTCTCCTTGGGCCATTTGAGCGCACGCTCCCCCTTCTCTTCTGACCCACTGCTTCGGGTCGGGCTGACCCGCTTTTCCAGGGCTGTCCTCACCAGCGGACACAAGGTGCCCGAGAGGCCAGCAGGGCGACCCTCGGGCCCTTCCACCCAAGACCTGCCCAGGGTTTCTCTTGGGCTGACTCTGCCCACGTGTCCTCGGCCTTAAACCTACCGGTGGGTTCGGGCAGTGAGGCCATCCTTAGGTTCAAGCTGCTGAGACCCTTTTCTTCTCTTAATTTCTGAAATTCTGTGACCCTGGCTCAGCCCACCCATGAACAGAGGCTGTCCCTCCGATTACGTGATCTTCCTTTTATCTCTGTGTAAGTGTCATCATTTCAGTTGTTTTAAGTTGGATGAGCCGGGAGGTTGATGCCCCATGATGCGTTTTATAATTGTTTTGAATACAATTTCGCTATTGCTTCCTGGTTTTTGTTAATGTTGCACAGAAATGCTAATTATTGTAGATTTTTCAGTGCTAGCTTATGGAAGCCCCCTTTTGCCATCTGAATCAATTTCTTCATCGATTCTCTGGAGTTGCCTAACAACCATCTCACATCTCCTCCTTTTCCTCTTTCCTGTCATTGCTATAAATAATCATTTCTAGAAGTACAGTGAATAAGGTACGGTGAAGGAGAGGCAGATTAAGGGACAGCTGGGGGCGCAGTGGATAGAGCACCAAGCCTCGAATCGGGAAGGACTGGGTTCAAATCCAGCCTAAGACAACCGCTAGTTGTGTGACACCGAGCAGACATTTAACCTCTGTATTCCTCAGTTTCCTCATTTGCAAAATAAGGATAATAACTGCCCAGCATCATCGTAAATTGTAAAGCACTTGACGTAGTACCTGGCAGAACATAAATGTAACTATAACTTGTAAAGTCCAGACTAGCTCTGAAGGACCTCGGGATCAGCCCAAGTCTTTGGTCAAGAGGCAGGAGGCTGGTCAAAGATGGAGTCCGGAGTCTGGAACCTGGAGTCTCGAGTCTTCTCTGCGTCTGCGGCTGAGACTCCCTTAAATAGCTCAGCACGATTACATCACTACCTCACACTGAGCACCATTACATCACCATACTAAGCATATGCTGACCTAGATTCAAGTACCTCTTTTCAGGGTTCAGGCCCTCTAAATAACTTGTTATTAATTTTATTTATAATAGAAAAATTGCTTAACTTGGAATTAAGGGACCTGAGTAAGAATTTGGGTTCTACCATTTACAACCCACATGACCTCAAGGAAGTCCCTTAACCTTTCAAGTTCTCTGCTTCTTTGTCTATAAAATAAGGAAGAGAAAGTAGATTTCTAAGATCCTTCCAAATCTACACCTGACTCAATTATTCTAATGTTGAGGAAAGACAATATTTGTTTTACTTCTTTACCTACGACAAAGTCTCCACTATTTCTCTATACAAATAACACTCATCTTGGTTTCGGTGAGCTACTTAAAATTAATATTAAATAACAGTCCTTCTTTGCCTAAGGCTTTTTGAATTTTTAATATAAATGGCTGCTACTAGTCATTTATCAAAATTTGTTTCTTCATTTATAAATGGATTCATGTAGTTTCTGTTGCTTACATGAAGAATTATGTTATCTTGTTCTTGAATGTTGGACCATTTTAAATTCTATAAAGTTGAATTTAACACAGTGAATAATCTTGGGGATATAGTCATTTGAATGAGATTTGAATTCAAAGTGTTCCATCAATGTTCGTTAATGAAATCGGAATATAGATCTCTTTCTCTGGTTTATCCCTTCCAGGTTGGGATATCAGTAGTCCTATTTATCTCATAAAAAGGAGTTTAGTAGAGTGCTTTTTTTTCTACTGAGAGTCATTATCAAGATAAGTTATTCTTGAAATGAATTATTAATGAAAGCCAATGATTTTCTCTCATTTTTCATTCCACTCCACTCCACCATCAATGTTCATTAATGATTTGATCTATAGATCTCTTTCTCTGGTTTATCCCTTCCAGGTTGGGATATCAGTAGTCCTATTTATCTCATAAAAAGGAGTTTAGTAGAGTGCTTTTTTTCTACTGAGAGTCATTATAAATATAAATTATTCTTGAAATGAATTATTAATGAAAGCCAATGATTTTCTCTTATTTTTCATTCCACTCCACCTCACTACAACCTGCGACTGCTTCCTGGACACTTCTCTCTTGGCTTCTGTGACACTGGACTTCTCCAGCTCTCCTCCTACCTGATCCGAGTCCCTTTCCTGCATCTGTAATTTTCCAGGCACACAGACCTGCTCCCTTACCTCCATATCTCATCACCTATTTCCAGCAGGCCGGAAAGAACTTCTTCCCCGCCTGGGCCTGTAGGAATTCCAGGGTCTCTTCAAAGTTCTAAAGTGACGTCCTCTTCCCAGTCCCCAACCGAACTGCCTTGGAGGGACTTATTGGGACACAGACTTCAGCCCCCACCTCAAGTATGGCTCAAGCCCCACCCCTCCCCAGTGCTGCTGACTACAGGAGGACAGAAGAGGACTAGAGTGAGTTTTTGTTTCTCCCGGCTATGTGGGGAGAGGCTGGCCCTTCAGCTTGTTATTCTTCTGCATCCCGCCTTCCCCCTCCCCCCCAATTCAGATTTGCACATAGAACCCTCCTAAACAAATGTCCCAACGGACACACACACACGACCTCAAGACAATGCCGTGCTCAGCTTACCGGTGGCTCCAGTGAAGACGTCCCCCTGGGCCGGACTTTCTGAGATGATGGCTGTGGCCTCCACAGTCGATGTCCGGTCAAAGGTCAGAGCGCCAGAGGTAGTGAGCTGTCCAGAAGGAGTCACGGTAACTGGGAAGATCAGAAGCGTCTTTGGTGCTCAGACCCAGGCTTGTCTTAGAGCATCCCACCCTGTTTCCCATCATTAATGGGGATCCCCAAACCATCACACTTTGGTATGATGATGAACAGGGGAAGAGGGGGAATCTCGGCCACAGCACCTGCTGTGGGAAGGAGCCTCCTAGGGATCTCCCACAGTCACAGGGTCAGCTCCCCCTTTGGTGGCTCCTTGGGACCTTGAAAAATGTCTGAGGCCCCACAGAGCCCCCTGAGAACTCACAGGTGGTTGTGGCTGTGGCTGGAAGCAAGGGGATGTTCTTGGAGGAATCCTTCTTCATGGGGGTTGTCGGCATCTCATTCTCCTTCTTCCGCCTTTTGTAAGGTACAAACAGTCTGACCGGGCCGCTCTGGGAAGGAAAAGGGGCCCTCAGACGACTGGTTGGGAGAGGGCAAAGGGGGCCAGGGTGGGCCGCAAGTTTTGTCACCCCCCTTCAGAGAGGTGAGGGCCCCTGTGAAGAGGGTCCAAGGCAGGGCTCTCAATCCAAAGGGGGAAGGGAGAAAGCCCAGAATCTCCAGGGAGGCCTGACCCGGGAGGGACCATGGGTGGTCCACAGGAGGCCTGTTAGGCGGGTGGTTTGAGGGGCCGTCCAGGGCTCGAGCCCTGTGAGCACAGCTGGCTGCCAGGGCACTGCCCCAACATTTCGGCGAGGGCGCAGCTCCACAGCACCCTGGGAAGACCGCCCTCCTCCCCATCATTGGCCTCCCCCGTCACAGCCCACGGTGGCTGCTCCAGGCCCCCAAGGCCATTGCTTGGACTGTGGCTGTCACCGGGTACCCTGCCCTGGGTTCTAGGGGTGCTGGGCCAGCTTCTCTATTGTCCCCCTTTGGGGGCAGAGGGACAAAAGACCACTCTCCCCTCTGGTAAAGGAGATCCTGGCGGGGGGGGTGGCCAGCTAGGCTGAGGAATGGCTTCTGTCCCTGGGGAGGGCACCCCGATAAGCAGGCCGGCCCCGGGCACAGCCGGGGACTCACCAAGGTCATGTCGTCGCAGCAGGCGGCGCACGTGCAGGAGGCGGCGTGGGGGTTGAGGATGCCGTCCTGCAGGGCAACAACGGTGTGAGGGCCCACTCTCCCCCTGCTGGCAGCCCCTCCCCCTGCTCTCTAAAAGTGGCGCCCAAAGGGAAAGCCGTCCAGCCTGCCCTCCAAGAGCTTCCCTTTGGGGAGCCCGGCAGCCGCCCCTGGGCTGGAGGCTGGCAGAGATGGGGCCAGGGGGTTGGGATGAGCCTCCTGTGCAGGGCAGGGGGCTCTGGGGAGACCCTCACTGGGGAAGAGCCTCAAGGAGACCAGGAGAGGAAATTCAGACATCCCCTCAAAGGGATGGTGGGGGGGGGGCAAAGAGAAGGGGGTCCTTCGTTTGGTCCCCATCATCTGAGCAGAGAGAGGCCGGGGGCAGTGGGGGGCTTGCGCAGCCCCTCCCTTGGAAGCCAAACCCATCTCTGCCGAGATTTTTTTTGGTGTTTTTGCTGCTTCTGCCATCACTGGGGTACCCTCTACCCCCTCCTTTCCTGGGCCCCTCATCTTCCTCTTCCCAGCTTCTTCCCTTCATCCATCCCTTTCTCCCTCCTTCCCTTTCTCCCTCTTCTTCTCCTCTCACCTTTCCTTTCTCTTTCCTTCCCCTCCTCTCACCTTCCCTTTCTTCCTTACTTCTTTCCTCTCTCCCTCCCTCCCTTCTTCCCAGCCTTCCTCCCCCTCCATGCTCTCCCAAAGCCCCACTGGCACCTTAAACTCAGTGTGTCCCCCCGAGGTGGGACCAAAGCCCACCCCCTCTTCTGACTTTTCCCCACCCCTCTGACCCCCCTTCTCCCTGCCCACTGCGGAGGGGCTGCAGGACCTTGGCTCGTTGTCTCTCCCTTCTGGGGTTCTAGCTGAGGAAGGCTTCTGCCTGAGGAGACGCCCCCTTTGCCCCCAGAACCGCCTCCTATCCTGACGCCGCCACGTTCTCCCACCTCCTCGCCTTTGCTCTACCTGTTCCCTGTGCCTGGAGTTTCCCCGAAGGAGAAAAGGGGTCACAGGGGTCAGAAACCCCCTCCCCCTCCTCCAACTGGGGAAAGTCTCATCTGGTCTGAGTGGGAGCTGGGTTCTTGGCCCACTGGCCCGGCGGAGGAACGAGGGCCCCAGCCCCCAGCGCCCCTGTGCCCAGTGAATGCTAAAAGCTCCTCTCACAACATCTCTGTTTTACGGATAAGGAAACTGAGGCAGGCAGCGGGGAAATAACCACCAAAGGTTCGAGCCCATGCTCCATCTCGGGGCCTCCTGAAGCTCCGACCCAATGGGAAGCCCCAGGAGCACCCATGGGCAAAAGGCAGTTTGGAATGGAAGAAGGAGGCCCGGACACTCCTTCCAGAGCCTAGGAACGTCGCCGTCCCCGTGACCCCTTCCAGCCCCCGGCCGTCCCCCCGCCCGCGGCCTCTCCCCCAGTCATGCACCCCGACCCCTGGCAGGAGGCAGGGAGGCCCGGTGGCGGGTCACCTGGATGAGGCACTGCAGCGGCCTCCCGGCGTAGCGGATGCTCCTCTTCCAGTCCTTGCTGCTGGCTCTACCCGCCATGGCCTCGAACTCCGTGGGGCTGTACCAGTTCTCGCCCTGCTTGATGCAGCGACCTCGCCCACCTACGGGGGCAAGCTGACCTTCAGCCCCTGCCCAGCTGTGGGAGGGAGGGGGGGACGCTCTGGCCCCGGGGAGGGGGCTGCACGAGGCAACAACAAGTCCACGAGAAAGGTCCCAGACCCCACACAGAATTTTTCCCTCCACCCCGGGGTGAACCTGAGAAAGGCTGGAGCTCCGGGGGAGGGGGAGGACGACAGACACATTCCTACACTGTCGGTGGAGCTATGGGGGGGCAGCCCCCCCACGGACCCCCCCATACAGATACACTCATATGTCGTCGGTGGAGCCGTAGGCGCGGGACAACCCGCCCAGGAGGCAAGTTGGAATGTGACTAAAACACTGCTCTCCCGGGACCCATTTCTGGCTCCAAGGAAGCAGCGGATAAAAGGCTCTGTGGGCACCGACACGTCGCGACGCTCTTTGTGTGATGACTGAGAATCGGAAACGAAACATGCTCATGGACCGGTCCGCGAACGGCGCTGGAACAAGTGACGCAGAAGATGGGTCTGTGCCAACGCCCATAGAGCGAAGCTGGGCGGAGTCGAGGAAACAGCAGCCCCGCCCCCGACACCAAACCCCATGCGGCGCCATCACCTAAAGCCTGGCCCGAGAAGAGTCCCGGACAACAGCCCCGCCCCCATCCCAGACCAGGGCTCGGGAGAGCGGCTCAGGCGCTTTTGAGGCGTCATCTGTTCTGCTGACTTGTCTCTCTCTTTATTTTCTTTTAAAACCCACCACTTGTCCTCAGGGGAGAAGGGAGGAGAAACACGGGGACGAGGACGGCCGCCGTTCACCCTTTTTCCTTAAAGAGCTGCCCAGACACCGGGCTCTGACCTAAGCAGTGACCTGTTAGGGTGAGGGCAGGGCGCAGCGGGATGGCAAAAGGGCCGCCTGGAGCCGGGGGGCTCTGGAGGGGCCTTCCCTCTGGGAGGCCTGGGGCTCTCGGAGGGCAGGGGGCTTCTCAGCTGGCTACAGAGGGCAGCCCCGAGCGGCAGCTCCAACCAAAGTGGGGGGGGGGTGGTTGGGGAGGCGCGCTATCTCATTATCTGCGTGTCTCAGAGCAGGCGCTAGGCCGGGAGGAGCCAAGAGCTGCCCAGCTATCTCCCAACATTTCCTCCTCAACCCCTGCTCACGGCCTGATGTCGTTAGCAAGCATTTATTAAGCCTCGTGCTGAGCTTTTCTAAGGGCAGGAGCCCGGCAAGTTTGGTGGCTGGGGAGGAGTGGGCACCAGACCACCCGCACCAGCCCCGATGGTCCAGGATGCCTCGGGAGCCTGGACGCCCCCAGTGGTCCGCCAACGCCCGGGTCCCTGGAGGAGTCATCCCCAGGAAGCAGCCGAGACCTGGCCCCCATCCCCAGGAAGCGGCCTCTGGAGGGACAGGCCCAGCAATGGCCTCTATGGGCGCTGGAGCCTCAGGGAAACGCCCGAACGCGTGGCCCCGGGACTGCCCCTACAAAGGCAGCGACAACAGGGAGGTGCCCAGCTGCCGGGCAGGGAGCTCGCCACAAAACCCTCTCCCTGTGATGTCTCCCCCACCAGTGCGGGAGCCTCCGGTGCTCAGCCCGAGGCTTGGCATGTGACTCGATCCACAGATCGCAGAAATGCCTACTGTGCGCATGGCACCAGGCTGGGTGCTGAGGGTGCACTGAGTGCCGAAACGCAGCCCCAGGGCGCCCAGCACAGAAGGGACCAGGAGGAAACTGTGGAGGAGCAGCCGAGGAGCACTCTGGGGAGAGGTTGCCAAGGAGGGACCAAAGGGCCCCACTGAGGCTGGAGGAGGTGGGGGGAGCAAGGGGAGAAGAGGGGGCCAGGAGAGGAGGGGGTACAGAGGGGTGAGGGGGCTATAGGGAGGCAGGAGAGGAGGCAGTTTGGAGTGAAAAGAAGCCCAGTATTCCGACTATAGGGAGCTGGGACTGTCCCAATGGGAAGGCCCAACCCTGAGCAGAGTCCAGGTAAAGAGGGCGGAATGGGGGACGCTGGGATGCCAACGCATTCGTGGTCTGGGACCCAAAGGGCCCCAGCGTGAGAACAGACTGGGGGCGCGAAGGTGGGTATACAGCAGGGGGCCTGAGGCAGGGGCCGGGGCAGAGGAGGAGAGGCTGCTGGGAAATGGGGAACCACCCACCTGAGCCGAGGCGGTTCTTGTGCAGAGTCCCGCTGAGGTTCCGGCAGCGCACGGGAAGCTCACTGTCATAGGCAGATGGGTCCCAATTATACTTCGTGGCCCCTTTCTCCTGGCCGGGAGCTAGAGGAGTCGGAGAAGCCTGAGGCCCTTGGGACAGAGAAGCAGCCCACAGTGAGCCGATCCAGGAGCCGTCCTCCCTTTCACTTTGGCCACAGCTGAGGAAGGGCCCGAGACAAGGGTGCCGGACCCAACTCTCTCCGTCTGCCGTGGGGCTCCCGGCGCCAGACCCGCCCGCTGTGCCTCCCACCTCTCCGGCCTGTGATCTTCTCCAGCCTGTGATCCTCTCCGTCCTCACCTCTGTGTGGAGGAAGGCTCAGCCCTTTTCCGGGGCTTTTCTGGCTTTTCAGCCTGACTGCTGACCCTGCCCTGCCCTCAAATCACTTCCAGTAACTTTCTTGCATTCAGCAAAATGTGTGTCAAGAAGCCACTGCTTTCGTTTCTGTTCAGCACAGTGCCCAGTATGCAGTAGGTACTTAATAAATGTTTCGGGGGCAGCCAGGTGGTGCAATGGATAGAGCAGCAGCCCTGAAGTCAGGAGGATCACTTAACAGAGCTCCACAACTCCACTGGCAAAGAACTAAGTGGATAAAATGCGCCTCCAATGGCCACCTGGGCTGCTGCCCCCTACCAGGGGGATGGGAGGCACAGGCACTAACGCATCCTACTGGGGGGTGAGAGGCACGGGCATTATTGTATCCTACTGGGGGATAAGAAGCATGGCCATTACCGTATCCTACCGGGGTATGAGAGGCACAGGCACTAACACATCCTACCTGGGGTGAGAGGCGCAGGCGGTGCCTTCAGGCCGGCAGTCTCCACGATGCTGCCATCCGTGTGGACGACGATCAGTGTGGCCTTCTCTGTACTCAGGCCATCCCCAAGTTGAAGAGCTGCTCTTCCCGACTGCAGGGAGAGACAAAGTCAGGAGTGAGCCCCGAAGTCTCCCTGTGAAACTAAGCTGCTGACCCCCGGGGAGGCCAAAAGTTTCCTCAAGCACAGAAGTGCGATTAGGAGCCACAACAGCATTCGGGGCCACAAACCTTGCTTTTCTGTCTCAGGAGCAGATCCATTTTCTCCCTCCTTTGGTGGACATCCGTTCTACTAAATGAGCTCCACCCTCTCCCATTCATTTTCTACAAAGCTGTCCAAATAGTCTGGACTCTCTAGATTAAGAAGCTTCAGGAGCTCCCCATTACCCCTAGGACAAAAACCACGCGCGTGCTTGGCCCGGAAAGCCGAGGACACACTTATGTGTTCCAGCCAAACTGTTGCTTGTGTCTTATTCTCTGGGTACAACATGCCAGCTCCCCCTTATGCATCTGCACTGGCTCCCCTCTTCCCCTCTGGTCTGTAATATGGAGCTCAAGGCTTAGTTCCTAGATCATCTCCTACTTGGAAGGTCCCACCTACACCCCAAGCCTCCCCCCACCCCAAACTCTATCATAGTCTCATCCTCCGGATCATTAACTCGTCTGGCAGTGAGGCAGTAAGTGGTGATTAAGAGCCTTCTGGATGCCAGGCACAGTTCCCACCCCAAAGAGCTCCCAGGCTAATGAGGCGAACAAGAACAAACGAGTCAAGATAAAGAGAAACACTAAAAGGGAAAAGGCGCCTTCTACAATTGCTGCTCTACCTTTAATACAGAGAAAGAAGCAGAAATGAAAGCTTCCACATTGATCTGAAAACAAGCAAACGCAAGATGCAGGGACAGTTAGGTGATGCAGTGGCTAGCGTGCCGGAGTCGCTACGGAGGACCGGAATTCAAATTCCGCCTCAGACGCTGAAAAAGTTCCTAACTGTGTGACTCAGGGCAAGCAAGTCATTTACCCTCATTGTCTCTCCAAAAAAAGGGGAAAAAAAGAAAGAAAATAAGTGAATAGAGATCAGGGACTAGGACCTGTTCCTTTTAAGGACTGCTAGGCCCCAGCCCTCCCAGAGTGCCTTGCCCCTGGCCAAGGCACCAGAGTCCAGCTCGTTGGGGCACCCAGTGTCTGACACGGAGAGAGAGACCCCCGGAGACCCCCGAGATGCTACAAGTCAGCTGCATGGACATGTGATGTGATTGGAAGACAATCTTGAACGATAAAAAATGTAATTGATCACGAGATTTTCTTTGCTTTTTTTTCTCAGAAAGGTTCTAAAAACTCTCTTTTTCAAAAGTCTTCTGAGAAATGGTTTTTCAGTCTGATCCTGTGATCTCATTGGTCCAAAGCATTCCCACCTCTTGTACTCCTCCATCTCTCAAAATCAGAGATGTCCAGAGCAGGTTCCCAGTCACACCCCAGTGAGGAGGGGGTGGGGCTGGTCCTTGGCCAGCACAGCTGCCGATTCCTCTAACGCAGAGAAGTAAGAGAAACAGTTCTCTCAGACCCCTACTCCTTTCCAATCAGCATCAATCAATCCAAATTCCGGATAGAAGGCCCCAGAGTTGGGAGCTGCAGATTCTAAGTCACCACAAGAAGTTAGTTCAAGACTCTCCCCTCCTGTTTTGCCTTGTGACGGTGACCAAGCCCAGCGCGGCAGAGGTTACAACCGCTTTCACAGCTCTCCAAAATATGTTCTGTACCTCTGGACTGACAGCTTGTCCAAGAGAAGCCACTTAGGTTGGTGACTGATCACTCGTACCCTTTCCCTGTGCCTCGTCGAAGGGGAGCCTGCCACTTGGGTGCAGACCTTCCTTACCTCACCCAACTTGTGACCCTGCTGACAGTTTTTGCTTATGGAATTATTCTGCACTGACTGGCCACGTCTGGTCCTAGAAAGCCAGGCCCCTGGGAGAAGGAAGCATCTCAGATTGTGAGGAAGATCTGCGCTGCACTTCGGGAGAAGGGATCACAGACCTTTGGACAAAGTGCCATTGGCTCGGAGCTCTGCCTCAAGCTCTGTTACTAGAGGGGAATGATGCTCATCCCCTCAGAAGATGGCCTTTTCCGCCATCTCACAGGCCCATCCATAGCTGTCTAATCAGTGCTATTCCATGTTGCCGAGTGCAGAAGCATGGGGTGGGAGCATAAAGCAGAGGCCTACTTGGAGCCTGATCAGCCCTGCCCCCCCCACACCCACAGACAGACCCAAGGCTCAGCGCTGGTTGGGCACCACCCTCCTCGTGGTGCCTGGCCCTGGTCAGGTTCATCAATCACCTCATATTTACCCCTCTCCGGTTACACACCAGGGGCCTTTGGCCTCCACGACCATCCCAGCAATGAACAGCACTGTGTGACCATAGCGTCTGAAACAACTGCTCTGGCCTAGGCTGAAACCCATGACTTGAGTCCTAAACCTCACTGACACATGACAATGACTGCTACTCCTTCCCATAGGCAACAGCCTTGGGATCAGGCTGCCCTTGGAGGGCTTCTTGTATTTCCCCTGAGAATGACAACACTCCCTGAAGGCAAAGGTAAGGTGGTTAGGCAGGCCTCCAACAGAAGGCTCTTCCTTCAAATTAAGCCGAGTGGAAGTTCCGCCCTCAGTATGGCCCCCCCCCCAGAGTTCAGTGCATGCTTTTGCCAATCTTAGCAAAGTCGCTTACCAGCACGTGCCCTGAGAGAGACGCGGCGCTGGCCACGGAGGTGGTGAAGACGTTGTCTGCGGAAGACTCCACGTTGGCCACAGTTACTGTGGTCACTTCTGAAACAGAGGATACACTCCACTGAATGCTCTGTGGAAGCCAGAAAACACTCCACTAAAGCGATGTAAAAAAGCCCTGTCAGTCTCGGAACATCAGCGGGTCTCCTCACTCCTCTGCTGAGGACATGGGACAAAGGACTGCTCTGGGCCAGGCTAACGAGCTGGCCCTGAGACTGAGGTCTCTGGACAGTGAATGGGACCACACTGTCCCCTCCCCACTCAATACGGCATTACTCGCCAAGCAGCTGTGGCTTCAGAGATCCCTGGCCCTAGCTGGGTCCCCGTCTTCTCCCGGCTACAAATGCCTCAGTGACTCTTGCTCATGGGCCCCCGAGAAAAGACCCTAGAACAGGCTGGCTAAGTCTACAAAGGCAGGCAACACATCCTGGGCCTTCTCGGCAGGTCAGCATGGCTGACGAGACCGGCAACCAGTCATCCCTGTGGCTCAGAGTCAAAGTCCAACAAAACACCCACACAAAACCCAACCTGAATACACCTGGCCGAAAAAACCACGGCCCCACTGGGAGCTCAAGGGGCTTGTCTGATGTCTCGGGGACACCCGTTTCTTTTCTTCATCCAGAAACCCACTTTAAGAAGGGCATGCGTGACAAATCTGCTCCTGCTTTCTACTCAGGAAAGCCTGCTGCGCCCCTCCTGCCCACGGGGTGGGTGACTCCTGGGAGGCGGCCGCCCAAGGCTTCTCCTGGAGAAGACGACAACATCCATCTCCTAAAAGCAGGATTCGGCGTTCGTGGCTGGCGCTCTATGTGGCTTGGGGAAAGCAGTGCCAGGCGCCTTGGCATCCTGGAAAGGCGCCAAGCAAGCCCCGGAGGGACGAGCACCAGGACCCGCCTGAAGCCAGTACGACGCACAAACACGTTCCGCCTCCACTGGGACCATGCACCACCGAGCCCGGGCTGACCCCGCTCAGGGCAAACGAGGGACCCACAGAAGTCTGACAATCTGAGGCAGACCGGGGCCCAGCGGACGTGCCGGGGGAGCCTGCGGGGGTCCCTGTCCGCAGTCCGGCTCCAGCACGAGGCCTGAACCTTCCTCGGGGGAGACGCGTGAGGACGCCAGGCGACCGGCACCGCGTGGGCCCCGAGCTCCTGGTGGGAGCCTCAGCTGAGGGCCGGGGGTGCCAGGATGTGCCGGGGACGGCCCGGGCCCAGCACTTGCCTGCAAAGGTGGCCTCCTCCTCGGGGTCCGGGGGCTCGGGCAGCGCCTGCTCCCTGGCCCCCATGTCCATGTGCCGCACGGGCTCGGACGCCTCCATCACGGCCACGGCCCTCATCCGCCGGGCCTCCCGATCGGGGTCCGTGTCCGTGTCCGTCTCCGTCTCCGAGTCCGAGTCCGAGTCCAAGTCCGGCGCCTCGTCCTCCGAGCTGGCGGCGCCCCTCGCAGCCGCCACGGCCGCGGCCATGGCCGCGGCCTCGGCCGGGTCCGCGTCCTCCATGAGAGCCTCGGGGGGCGGGCCGGGCGGCCCTGGGCCCGGGACGCAGAGACCCAGGCTGGGGCGCCCGAGCGGGGCGGGCCGGGCCCCAGGCCCAGCTCAAGCGCAGGGGACGCCGGGGCTGGCCCTGCCTGGCCCCAAGGAGCCTGGTCCCCAGCCTGGCCCCAGGGGTCAGCTGGGGCAGGGCGAAGGCCGGGGGAGGGCGGGGAGGGAGAGGGGAGCCCCGCCGGGGAGCTGTCAGCCCCGGAGGGGTCACCCAGGCCAAGAAGGGGCCCACCGGGGCCCAATTGGGCCTGGGGGCGTGGCCAGGAGAGGCGGGGGCGGGGCGGGGCGGGGCGCAGGCTTGACAGACAGCCGGCCGAGCGGGCCGAGCCCCTCCCCCTGCCCTCTTCCCTCCCCCTCCCGTCTCCCCGCCCCCCTTCCTTGGGCCGAGCTCGCCCGAAGCGGCCCGAAAGGGCGGCCGGAGGCGGCGGACGGAGCCGAGGCCGCCCGAGCGGACCCGAGCGGGCCCGAGCGCTCCCGAAGCCGCCCCCGCCGCCGCCGAGGCTCCTCCTCACGGACAGGCAGGGCGCCACGAAGATGGCCGCCCCCGCCGCGCTGCCGCGGTCCCGGGACGCACCGAGAGGCCGCCCGCGCGCCCGCGCCCGGGACCAACCGAGAGTTGCCGACGCCAGCCGAGCCCGTCCGAGGGCGACGGCCGCGCGCCCGAAGATGGCCGAGCGGCCGCCGAAGCGCCCCATTGGCTGCGGGGCCGCGGGGCCGCGCCCGCCGCCACTGGGGGCGGAGCCAGCGCGCCTCCGAGGGCGCCGGGGGAGGGCGCACGGGCTGCCGGGATCGGGGCGGACCGAGGGGGGCGGGGGCCAAGATGGCGGCCGGGCGCAGAGGTGAGGCCGCGACGGAGGGCGCCAGAGGGCGGGGAGCCCCGGCCGGAGAGGGGGGCAGGGAGCAGGGCCCTAGATCCAGATCCCGCGTCCGGGGGGGCCGCGGGCGGCCGAGGAAGCCGGTCTGCGGGGGGGGGGGGGGGGGGGGGGGGGGGGGGGGGGGGGGGGGGGGGGGGGGGGGGGGCGCCGCCCCTCCCCAGCTTGGCGCCTGCGCAGTAAGTGCGGCTTCTGGGGCTTCCCGGAGTGAGAGCGAAGCCATGGTTCTGGCGCCTGCGCAGTAAGTGACGCCGCGAGCTTCCCTCGGAATCTTCCGGCTTCCCGCGACTGAGGCACAGCCGCGCCTCTGGCGCCTGCGCAGTCAGTCCCCGAGGGTGCCGCCGCTGACGTGACGCTTGCCCGGCGCCCCGTCCCAGGCAGTTGCGGCTCCAAGGCCTGAACCTCTGGGTTCGAATCCCAGTCCGGCCCCTCCCTGTGACCTTGAGCAAGTCGCACGCTCCTTTGACTCTCAGCTTCCTAATCTGTAAAATGGGTTAGAACTGGGTACCTAGAGAGCCGGAACCTGGGTCTTTGTCCTTTGTTCTCGTGGCGCAGGCGCGGGCCCTGATTCCCCCACCCCGCTCCCCAACCCCTTGGTAGAGTCTTATTTTGTGCATTTCAAAGCTTTCCTCTGAGAAAGGGATCCACCTTTATTAAGCACCTACTGTGTGACAAACATTGCCAACCGCCGCTGCCCCGTGAGAACTTACTGTCTAACTGGGAAGGAGTCCCTATGTGCACTAGCCAACGGAAAAAGCCGGGAGAGAACGGGTGAAGAAGCCCGAGAGCCTCCGGGAGCGGCCCCAGAGACAGTTCCCTGAAGGGCTGGGCCAGACAACCGCCTTCACATAGACCAACACCCTGGGATCGTCCTCTTACCAAGTCCAGTGTTCTCAGTCTTCGGGCTTTCAGGACATCTCTTCCCTTCCTTCCCTCCCCTTCCTCTCTGACTGCTCCTTCTCTGTTTCCTTTACTGGAGACTCCTTTACTCCTCCACATCATAACTCTAAGCATAGGTGTCCCCCAGGGTTCTGTCCTGGGCTCTGGGCTCTTCTTTTTCCACCCTGTTGGCTACTAGGTGGCACGATGGATAGAGCATTGGTCCTGGTGTCAGGAATCTGAACTCGAAAAATCCTGGTTTCAAATCCAGCCTCAGGTATTTACTAGCTATCTGAAATTGGGCAAATCACTTAAGCTTTGCTTGCCTCAGTTTTCTGTTTTATAAAATGGGAATAATATCTACAATCCACAATTGTTCTGAGGATCAAATGAGTAAACATTTGTCAAGAGTTAAGCACATAATAGGTACTGTAGCTCTTAAGATCATCATTTATCTAGTGATCTCATTAGCTCCCAAATTAGAAATATCCACCCTAACCTCTGCTGACCTCTAACTTCCTTTCAAACATTGCAAACTATATCCAGTAGTTGTCTCAGCATGTCCAAAACAAAATTCATCTTTCCCCCAATCCTTACCCTCTTCCTCCTTCCCAGTTGCTGTAGCAAACACCACTCTTCCTGTCTGTGGGCTTCTTGCTCTCTCATCCTTTCCATCTCTAATATGGTACCAAAGGCCGTTGATTTCACCTCTGCATCATCTCTGATCCATTTCACCTCCGTACCATTTCTGGTCCATTGCACCTCTGGTCCATTTCACTTCTGTACCATCTAGTCCATTACACTGTGGTCCCTTTTACCTCTGCAGCGTCTCTGGTGCATTTCACCTCTGCAGTACCTCTAGTCCATTTCACCTCTGCACCATCTCTGATCCATTTCACCTCCATACCATCACTGGTCCATATCACCTCTGCAGCAGCTCTGGTCCATTTCAGTTCTGGTCCATTGCACCTCTGGTCCCTTTTACCTCTGCACCGTCCCTGGTCCATTTCAGTTCTGTACCATTTCTGGTCCGTTGCACGTATGGTCTATTTCATCTCTGCCACCTCTCTCCAATGTGCCCTCTTCTTGCCTCTGATCCTGCTACCCCTCGCCACCTAATGCCTAGCCTGTTGCAGTTGCTGTTGAGACGTCCATCTGCTCAAGTCTTTCTCCTTCTTTCAGACCATTCTCCAGTGAGTCACCAAAGTGTTTCCTCTAAAGGGGAACTCTGTAAAGTTACTCCCTACTTAATTAGACCTGGTAGGTCCCCTGTCGTACTGACCTGGCTGTCCCACCAAGAAGATCCTCCATCTCCCGGCTCTGAGCATTCTCTCTGGTTCTTCTCCTTTTTTCTCTTTGTCTTCTGACCTCCCTGGCTAAGGCCCCTCCTCCTGCAGGAAGCTTTCTTTAGCCCTGCTTATTTCAGGAGCTTCCCTATTTTTTGTTTCCTGTTGAGAGCTTCTAGGTACTTTTGCTTGTTTTCTGCCCCATTAGATTGTGAACTATTGGAGGGCAGTCTTTTGACTTCTTTTGTATCCCAAGTTCTTTGCACAGGGCCTGGCACATAGTAGGTGCTTATTGATTCTCACTGACTGCTCAAAATGTGACAACCATCACAACTGATGAACTGATGCATGAATAAAAAAGTATTTATGAGGTACCTAATGCATGTGGAGCACTGAGGACATAAAGTGTCTATGGATTAATAATCTTTTCATAGAAATATAAACATCAAATTTTGGGCTGGATTGGAAGGGGATCGAAATGGCTATTTCATCATTTGGACCAAGTCCTTGTCCAGAGATTCCTTGAATCTGGTTGAGATCTAATGATCTGTGGTAGAGTCAAAGTGAGGCCTTGTGTTGTATCGGCTAAGACCCCGTCTGGGCTCTCATCCCATGTCTGCTGCAAGATGTTGACCCGCTACTCAGTCTTCATTTTCTCATGTGTGAAAAGGGGCTTTTACCTTGGAGTTCAGAGCTCAAAGGAATGAGCCCCTCTCTTTCACACCCCAGGCTTTCCCCTTGTATTTTCTCAAAGGAAACCAAACTAAAAAGGGGCAGGCCCATAGCCCCGATGTGCACACTCAGATCTACGAGTTGTACCCATACTCGAGGGCCCCATCCGCAGGCAGTCCTTGCTCCCACTCAGGGGAACGTTCCCATGCATCCCCCTTGCATAGTTTTGATTTCAGCATTCCTTTCTCTTTGCTTAAGGATTCAGTAGAAGACGAGGGAACCGCATAGTGGGGCTCCTGGTGTTTAAGTGAGCTAATCCCCAGACTCTGGCCTGGGAAAGCATTCGGGACCCTCGGGGGAGTGGCCGGCAGAGTGCGCTCTCCTGAATTAACTGGCCTGTGTTTTTCTTACAGGAAGATCGTCCATCCTCGTATCCTTCCTGCTCGCTCCCTGTTCTAGCTCTGACTGGCCAGGAGTGGTCCCTATGTGGCCCAGGATCTCTGAGAACTCGGGGTGCGGCTTAGCTGAGGGCTTGGATGGTCCTTCTGGCTTCCTTATCTGCCCAGGAAGCTCAGAGGCCTTAGACCCGGGGAGGGTTAGCTCAGTAGAGTCCCATCAGATGGGCTTCTCGGCCATCTCTAAGTGGAGAGGAAAGGCTCTTATCTCTGTGGTTAGCCTTAGCCCTACCAGCCTGAGGGTGGGCCCTGGCCCTCACATCTGCAAACGGGGGAAATGCTCCCCTCTGGTCTGAAGTGAGGAGTTCTAGCAAGCTCAGCTGCGTTCTTGGGGGGGTTGTGCTACTGGGAAAGGATGAATAAAAAGATATTTATGTCATCTCATCTGCTTTCTGAAAAATTAATGGCAATGAAGGGGTTTTTCCAGTCACGGACAACGGCGAGAGGGGCAGCCGGGCTAGCGTAGGCGGGGGAGAGAGCACGCCCAGGGGGAGGCAGGGGCCACGTGCACAGCAGTGGCATCTGTGGCCAGAGCGCTCGCCTGACCCTTGTGTCCCAACCTGGCAGCCCCGGGGGGGAGGGGGGGGAGAGCAGGGCCGGCCAGCTCGGGCCCCGCACTCCTCTCAGGAGCTGAGCACAGCGGGTGGAGGCCCCCCTGGGGGGGATTGGCCCCCGGGTCGGGGTGATGGCCCCTGATCAGGCTCCTTAACGACTGCCCAGCTCTCCTCCGTGCCGCTGCAGATGCAGTTTCGCTTAAGTGGAATCTATTATCCTGTCTATTTCTTGGTCTCATTGCTGGTGACCTTTTACAAAAGTAAGTTGTTTCCCCGACTGATAAACGGTCAAAGCTTACGACCAGTATTCGGAGGGCAAAAGCATCTGTGTTCTAGGACAAAATGCTTAACTCACTGTGGATTAGAGAAATGCAAATTAAAACAACGCTCAGGTGGGCTAAGATGTCAGAAAAGGATAGTGACAGACATTGGAGGGGAAACAGGAAAACTGGGGCACCGATACATCGCTGGTGGCGCTGTGAATACATCCGGCCGTCTGGGAGCATTTGGGACTCTGCCCGAAGGGCCGTCACACTGTGCACACCCTTTGACCTTCGGGGCCATCCCTGGGCCTGTGTCCCCAGGAAATCACAAAGGAGGGAAAGGGACCCTCGGGCGGGGAAGGGCCGCCCCAGCTGGAGTGGATGTGATTGTCCTGATTATGGACCACAGATCTGTATAGGCAGCTTACAGAGAGATCGCGAGAGATTCACACAGACCGATGCTGAGAGAGCAAAACCCAGGAACACGCCGTTCCCAGAAACAAAGTCCCCGGGGACCCCGGTGACGTGGTGAGCCTCCCGCTGCCCGCCGCCGCCGACCCGTCTGCCCTCTGTCGTTGCAGCGCGCCTCTTCACTTACCCGCCCGCGTACTGGGCCGCCGATGTGCTCCTGCTGTGCAGCATGGGCGGCCTGGAGGCCCTGCGGCTCTACCTGGGTGAGTGGGCTCCGGGCCGGGCTCCGGACTTCCCTGGGCTCTGTTATTAAACCTCAATTAGCTCGTTCAAAGGCCTAACCAGAAAGGCGAGTCCTCCTGGGCTCCTCCCCAGCTTTGGGGCGCTCCTCAGTCCTTCCTCTTCCTGCTCCCCATCTTCCCCACGCAGGTGCCCAGGCCTGGCAGGGAGAGCAGCGGGAGAGGCTTCTAGGGGGCTGGAGGCCGAACAGACCCTGCTGGGGGGAGGCCCTGCTGGGGGGGGTGCTGTTGGGAGGGGCCCTGCTGGGATGGAGGCCCTGCTGGGGGTTGGGGGCCCTGCTAGGATGGAGACCCTGCTGGGATGGAGGCCCTGCTGGAGGGGGAAACCCTGCTGGGATAGAGACCCTGCTGAGTTGGAGGCTCTCCTCTGGGGGGAGTGGGAGAGGGAGGCTGGGGCATGTAATGCCATAAGCTACCAGGACCCCCTGCCCTGCCGGGGGAGGGGTCCCTCATCCACCAGGGCCAGTTGGGGTGCTGGGGGAGCCAGGACTTTCCGTGACCAATGCTGATCCGCCGCCCCCACCGGGAGCCATCTTTGGGTTTCTGTGGGACCTTTGGTAAACCCAGGCCCTTTGCGTCCTTGAGTCGGGGAGAGGTGGTCCGGAAGCCCCCGGCCACATGTGGGCCACGGTGGGGCAGGGCGGCAGGGCCGGGGACGTGCCGAGGACAGGCAATGCTCACGGAGCCCGGCTGCCCTGACAGGCACGAAGGGCAACCTGACGGAGGAGGAGACCCTGCTTGGCGCTAGCCTCCTGCTGACCGTGGCCAACGCCTTCCTGTCTCTGTACTTCCTGCTGTGGGCCACCTTTGTGCTGCGGATCGACATCCTCCTCAATGGGGCCCTGCTGGCCCTCTACGGCCTGGAGGGCCTCCTGCAGGCCGTGACGATTGCCGCCTTTGTCAGCTAGCCTCCACCCCCCCCAGCTCCCATTCTACCCATGAGGAAGGTCTGCTGGGGGCCAGGATCTCCCCCTCGGGGCCATGATCTCACCCTCGGGGCCCGGGATCTCACCCTCAGGGCCTGGGATCTCACTCTTGGGGGGCCGGCTCTTTGGAACACTGCGGAGGAACGGACCACTTGGCGGCCCCCAGACATCGACCGTGAGGCAACTCTTGGGGTCCGGCCTGGAATCGGGGAGCCCCAAGCCCAGATCCAGCCTCTGACACTCCTGGATGAGTCACGGCTGCTGCCTGCCTCAGTTTTATCCTCTGTAAAATGGGATCAGAACAGCCCCCCTGCCAGCTGGGGTGAGGAGCCAAGGAGATTTGTAGCACGCCTGGCACCCAGTAGGCATCTGCTGGGCCCTGGTGGGGAGAGGCCGCACGGCCAGGCTCCTGGGCCCGGGGCAGGTGCCGGGTGAGGGCCCTTGTGGCCAGCGGCAGAGTCTGGAGGAGGAGCCCGGGCAGGCTCCCTCCCCTTCTCCACCTCCGGCCCCTCACATCCAAGGGGGCTTCATACTTTGTTTCCAAATAAAATCTCTGCCCCGGCCCACTTGTCCAGAACCAGCTGGGGGCAACGCTGGGGCTGGGGCTGGGAGCAACACTGGGAGTGTCTGGTTTGGGGGGGGAGTCTGAGGCAGGTTAGGGAAGGGGAGGGAGCCCTAGGGCTGTCGTGGGGGAGGGTAAGACCTTTGACCCCTCACGGACAGCCCTGCTGGATGACCCCCTTCACTCCCTGTTCTTGTCTAGGGCTGGGTCGTGAGGGGTCCGGAGGGGCTCAGCGCGCACCTTCTCACCGTTTGGAGGCTCCTGGTGCAGTCAGAGCCCCAGCCCCTCGGTCAGTCTGGCTCTAAAGGGTCCCCCTGAGGCCATGGGCCACTGGGCCCCCCTCCCTGCCACAGAAACAAAACTCCTTTGAGACCCGATTACCGGGACTTCCCCATGTCCTCGGGAAGAGTGAGCGGAGGCAGAAAAAGCCCCTCGCCTTTGCCCCCACAGAGGAGTGCGCCCTGGAGGGTAAAGGTCAGGGGTCCAGCTTCCAGGAGACCCAGCCGGACCTTGCGCCCCCCTCTGGCCGGCGGACAAAGCCTCCACCTTCTATATCGGCCAAGGCCACTAAAGTGGCCGGATACTCGGCTCCAGGGCTCTCAACGCCCTTGGTACCAGCCCTGCCCTTCCTCCCTCTGCCTCCGGCCCAGGGCGAGACTACTCTCCGGTCAGGGCGCCAGGCCCGGCCCCCCCACTAACGGACTGGCAGGAGGAGCCGGGAGGAGGAGCACCGCAGGCTGGAGGAGCCAGGAGGGGGAGCACTGCAGGCCCCGAGGAGTACCCCGGAGGGGGAAACAACTCTGATCCTGGGGGGGGGGGCCTCGGCCACCAAAGGGATGGGGCAGGACCCAGCAGCCATAGCCCAGGGGGGAGGGGCAGGATCTCCTCCAAGGAATGAGGGGTTGCTTGGATGGGGGGAAGGAGGAAGGGGTGCCCTCTACAGTAATGGGGCCTCAGGAAGGGGGGGCTGGTTCCGGACGGTCTGAGACAGCTGGAAGGTCAGTGGGGAGACGGGAGCAAGAAGGGAAGCTGGGAGAGGGCTGGTGAGATCCCCAAGGGAGTGGTCGGGGGAGAAGGGCGGAGGGGAGAGACTGAGGGCAGTGGGAACCTGGGAGAAGGGGACTAGGGTCAAAAGCCCCACCACGGGAGTTAGGGGGAGCAGGAAAGGAGAGGAGACAGTGTAGACGGGCCTCCGGGAGGTCAGCTCGGGGGGAAGACGAGGAGAGATGAAAGGGGGGGGCGGGAGGGCTCGCCCCTGGTCACCGCAGAGGTCAGCTCGAAGGAGGGGAGGAGGGCCAAAGGCGCCAGAGCCAGGGAGAGCTTGGCAAGCAATCCCGTTGGGTCTAGTGAAAGAGGGCCCGGGGTCCTGGCTGAGAGTGGGAGAGGAGGAGCCCCAGGGAACCTGAGGAGGCTGGGGAGGATGCCCTGGAAGCCGTCTCTGTACCACCGTGACCCCCTTGAGGGAGTCCCCCCTCCCCTGCAGAGGGAGA
Organism: Sarcophilus harrisii; assembly: GCF_902635505.1. Classification (NCBI taxonomy): domain Eukaryota; kingdom Metazoa; phylum Chordata; class Mammalia; order Dasyuromorphia; family Dasyuridae; genus Sarcophilus; species Sarcophilus harrisii. The sequence goes on from NC_045431.1 coordinate 234,386,154, forward strand.
AGTGGAACGACCGCAGAGACGGTCAGGGATAGGAACGGGGGGAGGGGGGGAGGAGGCATAAAGAGTGAGCTGGGGGGCTTTGGGGATAACTCGCCACCTGGCGGACCGGACCCTGCTGGGAAAATTGGACACCAGTATGGCGGAAAGCAGGCCCTGGCCCACACCTCACACCCTGTGCCAAGATAAGGCCCAAGTAGGTTCATGATCTAGATAAAAAGAGTGAGATTATGAGCAAATGAGAATAAAGCATAGTTTGCCCCTCAGACCTGTGGAGGAGGAAGGGATCTGGCACCAAGAAGAACCAGATCATTACTGATCCCAAAATAGAAAGTTTTTATTAAGTTAAAAAGCTTTCGTACAAACAAAACTAATGCAGACGAGAGCAGAAGGGAAGCAACAAACGGGGAAAACATTTTTACATTCAAGACTTCTGAGAAAGGCCTCATTTCCAAAATACAGAGAGAACTGACTCTCGAAGAATTCAAGCCTTTTTCCAACTGATAAATGGTCAAAGGATATGGACAATTTTCAGATGAAGAAGTTGAAACCGTTTCTAGTCATATGAAAGGTGCTTTAAGTCACTACTGATCAGAGAAATGCAAATTAAGACAACTCTAAGACACCACTTCACACCTGTCAGATTGGCTAAGGTGACAGTGAAAGATAATGACAAATGTTGGAGGGGATGCAGGAAAACTGGGACACTGAGGCATTGTGGGTGGAGTTGTGAAGGAGTCCAGGCATTCTGGAGAGCAATCTGGAATTATGCCCCAAAAGTGATCAGACTGTGCATGCCCTGTGGTCCAGCAGTGCTGCTACTGGGCTTATACCCCAAGGAGATACTAAAGAAGGGAAAGGGGCCCGAATGTGCCAGAATGCTTGTAGTGGCCAGAAACTGGCCAGGGAGCGGGGCCCATCGGCTGGGGAGCGGCTGACCAGGCTCTGGGATACGAATGTGGTGGGATAGTGTTGTTCTCTGTTCCCACGTTCCCTCCAGCGTTCGTCAGGAGCCACTGCTAAGTGAAGTGAGCCCGGAGATCGCTGCCCCCGCCAACAGCAAGATTGTGATGATCAGTCCTGAGCGAGGGGGCTTTTCCCCCCAAGGAGATGATTCGGACCAATTTTGGTGACCTCGTGACGAAGAGGGCCACCTAGACCCAGAGAAAGAGCCGTGGGAACCGAGCAGGGACAAGAAAACATTCTCACTCTTTGTTGTTTGCTTGCATTTTCTCTTTTTTTTTTCATTTTTGATCTGATTTTTCTTGTGAAGCAAGATCATTGTATAAAATATGTGTACACATGGGATAGCCTCAGGGCCAAGAGGAGATGGCGGGGCAGTGTTTACAGAGGTTCTGGAGCCCCTGGGGGGGGAGCCACGGAGCTTCTAGAGCCCCTGGGGGGGGGGAGCCACGGAGCTTCTAGAGCCCCTCTGAGGGGGCAGGTTAAGGGCCTCCCTCCCCCGGGGGCGCTGGGGAGAGCCCCTCTGAGGCGGGGAGGCCGGCGGCCCTCTCCCGCTGGAGGCGGCAGGCAGTCGGCCCTTGCGCTGGGGCCGCTGCGCGGCTCGGCGCCGGCTCCCCCACGAAGGTGTCCCGGGGCGGATGGGCTCCCCGCTAGGAAGGCGGCGCTCCGCCCAAGGTGGCCCGGGGCTACCTCTGCGCGCCGCGCGCTCCCCCCGCTTCCCATTGTTTTTCCTCTTTCCTCCCCGACCTTCCTTCTCGGGCGGTGGCAGCTGGCCGCCCCTCCCGGGCCCTCCCCAGCTGGCTGGGCTAGGCTTTCCGGTTACACAGTAACCTGTTGCTCCGGTTCTCGTCCCACCTCCACTTGCCCCTCCCCTCCCGCCCCCCTCCCTCCCGCTCCTTGGACCAGACAGCCAGCGCTGCCCTCCGCCTGCTGCCTGCCTGCTGTGCCCCCCGCCAGTCCGGTGGCCGCGGGGCGAGCGCGAGCGGGGGCGAGCGGGGCCCGAGCGCAGCCAGGGATGAGCAGACAGTGACCGGCGAGCCAGCGGGCGCCAGGTGAGGCCGGGGCCCCCTCCGAGCTCCCCGCGGCGCCGGACTTGGGGAGGGGGCGAGGGAGCGGGGGAGCGCATCGAGAGCCGGCGTCCTCCTCCTGCCCGGGGGCCCCCGCCCCCGCCCCTGGCAGTGGCTCTTGAGGGTCATGGGGAGCGGTCCCGGCTGTGGGCCCCGGGCTGAGCCCCGTGCCCTGGCTCAGCGGGAGGTGGGCCCCGCGGGACCTGGCTGAGGGCTGCCGGTGGCCAAGGTCAGAAGCAGCTCTGAGGAGCAGGGCCGCGGGAAGGGCCCTGTGGGAGCCACCCCAGTGGGAGGCCGCCCTCGGCGCTGACTCAGTTTCCCCAGGGTCCCGGCAGGGGGGTGAGGGGAGCCGCCCTACGCTGGTTCTGCCTGAGGCTGTCACATCCCCCTCAGACCCAGCTGGGTGCCACCACGGGGCACACGCCCCCCCAGTCCCCGGGGCTCTGGGCCTAGAGCGGAGCCCAAACATTTCTCAGCGTCACCAAGACAGGAGGGGGAGGAGCAAGGAAGGTGGGGGGGTTTCCAGGGGTCCCCATCCACCAGAGCCCCCCGTGGGGATCCCCGCAGGGACGGGGGAGCAGGGGCCGCCCCAGCACTCCCTTCTCCCAGCATAAGGTCCAGCTGATGAGCTGCCCTTTGACTCCCTAGCCGTGGGAGCCCCAGGGGGCCTCCTCCTGGGCTGGGACTCAGGGTTCAAGTTCAGGTCCCGGCAGGGCCCTCGGCTGGGAGAGGGTGGGGCTCCGGCCCCTAAGGTGGCCCGGTCAGGTGCCCTGCCTCCTCCCTTCTGCTGGGGCTCAGGCTCCCCCTCGATGGGGGAATGGGGGTGAACGCCTTCCCACACAGGGAAACCAAGGCCAGGGCGGGCTGGGGTCATTCGGATGTTTCAGTCCGGTGGGCTTGCCATCCCCTCCCAAGCCCATTTTACAGATGAGGAGACTGAGGCAAGCAGAGAAATGGCTCGCCCAGAGTCACACAACTGGGAAGTGTCTGAGGCCAGATGGTAACCGGGGAGACGAGGCTGGCCCCGGCCCCCCATCGGTGGGTCAGCTCCGGGGCCTCCTGCCCCAAGCAGCCGGTCCTTGGGGAGGGGAGCCCGGGCCGAGAGCACGGAGGGGTGAAGGGCCACGCGGGGGCGGGGAGCCCCTCTCTCTGCTCCCAGCTCCCGCTGCGGACCTCCGCCTCCCGGTGGCTGCCCCTGGGGAGAGCGCTGGGCCCAGGCAGGCTCCAGGGGTGGGCCCTGGGGTCCTCCGGAGGGGGGCTGGCCCAGAGTGGGGGCGGCCCCCGCCCCTCCCCCCCTCGGTGGAGCCCAGCCCGCTGCCCCCTCCCAGAGGCCCCGAGAGAGACTGCCCGGGCCCAGCCCTCGCCCAAGGTCACCGGCGTCTGCGGCTCGGCTGGAGTTTGAACTGGGAGCTGGCGGGTGGCATTCCGCTGGCCTGTTTGGCTGCCTCTCCCTGCCCAGCTGGGGCAGGTTCTGGGCGCTGCCCTCCCCCCCCCCAGCCCTGCCCGGGCTGCCCTCCCGGGAGCCCCCAGACTCGTGACAATGGGGCACACAGGGAAGGGAGAAACCGGCTGGCCCCGAACCTCCCTCACCTTGTCCCCCTTCAGCGGTTGGGGACCCCACCGGGCCCTGCCTCTCCCTTTAGACTGTGAGGCCTTGGACAGAGTCCTCTGGGAGGGTGATGTGGGCTGAGGGGCGCTCCCCAGCACGCAGGAGCCCCTCCCCATCAGGCCCAGGGAGGAGGGAGGGCCCCGGCCGGGCAGGGTCCGAGGCAGAGTTGGGGGGGCCGGCGGCGGCGGCGGCAGCCTGGGCGGGCCCTCTGTCCTGGGGAATGTCTGGAATGTGTGGGCCTGTGCTGGGTGAGCCCCGAGTGTTTGTTCTATGGGATTCCTGGCCAGAGCGCGCATGGGGGGGCACAAGTCTGGGGGAGGGGAATGGGGGCCCTCATAGACACTCCCAGGGGATCAGGGCGGGGGAACACAAGTCTGGGGGGGAGAAAAAGGGGGGCCCTCATAGACACTCCCTGAGATGGGAGCAGGAACCGCCAGGCAGGGGAACACAAGTCTGTGGGGGAGAGGAAACGGGGAGGAAGGGGGCACCTAAGACACCCCAGGGGATGGGCGGGGAACACAAGTCTGGGGGGAGAAAAGGGGGCCCCTCTAGACACTTGAGATGGGAGAAATAGGGATCGGGGCGCCCCACACAGCCAGTGTCTGGATGTTTGACCCTTTGAGCTGGCGAGTCTGGCTGCCCCTTGCCGGGGCCCCACCCTTGGGAGGATTTGGCCAGGAGCCCTTTCCTGGAGTCTCTGGCCCTCTTAAATCCTCGGGGAAACCAGAGGCACTTAATAAATGCGTATTGACTGGAAGGGACACATTCTTCCTGACCTCCCTGGTGAGCAGCCGTCACTCAGCTTGGGAGAGCTCAGGGGGAAGGGTGGAGTAAGAGCATTCATTCAATGACTGGCTCTCCAGGAATCCCCATTTAACAACCGGCTCTCCAGGAATCCAGTACACCTGACACATTTGCAGAAGCATCCCCGAGCTCTTCTTGGGTCCAAGGGAGCCCAAGTGGTGGATGTGAATCCCCTGCTGAGCGCGACAGCGGCTGGGTCCCAGAGGCGGGGAGGTGCAGGGGTGGACAGGGAGGCACCACGGCCAGCTCCTGGAGCCTCTTCCTTCCTCTCCCTCCCAGCTGGACAGCTCCCGGGCCGCCATGAACCACTTAGGATCCCTGAGCGCCAGATCGGCCAAGTGAGCAGGGGCTGGCCAGAAGGGGAGGCCGGGGGGGGGGAGGGCAGGAGGCCCGGGTCCCCTCCCCGCAGGGCAAGTGGGGCATCGGAGGGCTGGCGCTGAGCGCCAAGGACCAGGGAGTCCCCCTTCCAGGCCCTGTCTGTGATTGGAAATGGGACGAGATGCGGGGTCCAGGCAGCCGCCTCCTGTGGCAGAAAACTGGGGGAGGGAGGGAAGGAGGAGAGAGGGAGGGAGGGAAAGAGGGAGGAAGGGAAGGAGAGGGAAGGAGGGAGGAAGAGAGAGAGGGAAGGAGGAAGGGAGGGAGGGAGGGAAGAAGGGAGGAAGGGAGGGAAAGAGGGAGAGAAGGAAAGAGAGAGGAAGGGAGGGAGGGAGGGAGGGAAGGAGAGAAGGAAAGAGAGAGGAAGGAGGGAGGGAGGGAGAGAGGGAAAGAGGGAGGAAGGGAGGGGAGAGAGGGAAGGAATAACCATTTGTGGAGCCTGGTCACTGGAGATACAGAGAAAGGCCTTCAAGGCCTGCCAGGCGGGAGGGAGCTGCCTATGGGGGAGACAAGCTATGGAGAGGGATGGGGGGGGGCGCCTTGAAAAGTGGGACTTAGCTGGGACCCACCTTCTGGCCCAGGAGATCAGTCCAGTCCCCTAGTGCCCCTGCAGGGGCACAGTCTACTCTGGAGGGGGCTCCCCTGGCCCTTTGCGGGGCGGGGTCTGCTCTCTGTGGGGGCTCCCAGACCGCTGGACCCAGGTATCCTCAGCCATGTAAGGGGAGCCGCCTTTACTTATTCATTAACTTTGCTTCCCCTGGGGCTCTGCCTCCAGAATCAGTTGCAACCAGATCCCTGAGCTTCTGTTCGTTCTTGTCTGTCTGTGAAGGCCCCTGGGGCGGGGAGGTCCGGCCTTCGGTCCCCCTGCTGGACTCAGGGCTGCAAAAGATGGGCGCTTCCCTGGGGGGGGGGCCACGGGGCAGGAGCCCTGACCCCGGGGGCTGCGCTTGTCGTGGGGGGAGGGCGCTGAAGGGCCCCTCAGGTGGGGGGAGGGTGTCGGTGCAGGCTTGTGGTTCCTGGCCAAGAAACGGGGGAGGGGAGAGGTGTGACGCCTTTGGGTTCTGGACATAATTGTGGTCCCGATGCAAATGTATGAAAAGGGCGCACCTGGCTCCCCGTGGAGGGGAGCTGGGAGGGAGCCAGAGCCTGGCCCGGGTCCGCAGAGGAAGGGAAGGGAAGCTGCCCCCCTGCTTCTCCGGGGGGCGGGGCCAGTTCCCCCCAGGCCCAGGCCCACGCCCCGGTCCTTGCGTTTCAGAGCAAAGGAAGAAATACTCCAACTCCAACGTCATCATGCAGGAGACGTCCCAGTACCACGTTCAGGTGAGGGGGGCTTCCATCCCAGGGCCCCCCAAGAACTTCCTCAGAAGAGAGAATGAGGCGCGGAGAAAAGGGGGAAACGAAGCCCTGATGCAGAGGGGTCGGCTCAGGCTCGAGGCCTGGGGATGCCGGGGCTCTCCCCTGGCCTTGGCCCCCCTCCCGCGTCCTGGAAGGAGGCAGGGACAGACCTTTGGGGAGCCCCGGGCCCCTGGAGGGCAGCTGGGAGGCGCCTAGCCCCGGGTCCAAGGCTCAGGCCCAGTTAGGAGAGTGAATCACCAAGGAGACGGCACACGGAAGTCAGCCGACTTGAGGGGAAAACCCGGGCCTTGCCAGTCCTCCGCCTCGTGCCGGCTCAGGAACCAGGAACAGAAAGCCCAGTGACCCCAGCAAGGCTTCCGAGCAGGCCGTTAACCAGTAACTCGGGCTGGGCTTTCCAGCCCAAGGCCGGCAGTTTGGGAGCTCAGGCCACCGGAGCCAACTTCCTGCTTGGCAGCTCAGCTTCCCCCTGCCCTCCGGGGCCCACAGGTCCTCAGCCTGTCTCCCCCCACCTGTGTCCCTGTGCTCTGGGGCAGTGGGGGGGTTTGGGTCCCCCTCCCCCACTGCATCCCTGTACTTTAGAGGAGGGAGGGCCTGGGGTCCCCCTCCCCACTGCATCCCTGTAGTTTGGGGGGGGGCTGGAGGCACCTCTGCGGGAAGACTTGGGCCCTCTGGGTGCCAGGGAGAAAGGCCAGTGCCCTTGGAGAGGGGTTAGGGGCCGAAGCCGTTGGTCCCGGGGACTTCCCCCCTCTTCTCCATCTGGCAAATGAAGGGCCTGGTCGGGGACGGGGCCCCAGGCGAGGGGCTCTGTAATACAGAGGCTGCCCCACCTGCAGCCTGAGGTGGAAGAGGAGAGGGACCCGGGGCTGCCCGGGGCGCACCGAGGTCCCCCGGATTCTGGCCCCCCTCACTCCCGCAGCCCCGGCCGGCGGAGAAGCGGGATGGGCTGGAGGGGGGAGGCAGCCACCAGCTGCGCGTAGCCCCGCCCCTTTCTCCCACCTGGCCCACAGACAGGCTGAGGAAGGGGCGCGTGCCAGCCAGACCCGCTCCCTCCGCGCCCCTTCCAGACGCCCCTCCCCCGCTCACGGCCCCCTCCCCGCCCTCAGCATCTGGCCACGTTCATCATGGACAAGAGCGAGTCCATCGTCACGGTGGAGGACGCCGTCCGCAAGCTGGTCCAGCTGAGCTCCAAGGAGAAGATCTGGACCCAGGAGATGCTGCTGCAGGTCAACGACTCCTCCCTGAAGCTGCTGGACTGCGAGTCCCAGGTAAGGCCGGGCAGGTGGGAGGGGCGCGGCTGGGGAGGCCAAGGGGAGGCCCAGGGGGAGGACAAGGGGGGAGGCGAAGGGGAGGCCGGGGAGGGTTTAGGGGCGAGCCTGCCGGGCCTGGGATTCACGGCGGGGCCGTAGACACTGGCCGTGGGCGGAGGCGCTGTCATTTACACATGGGCTCGCACCTCGCCGCTGTTCCCACGGGGAATCGGAGGGGGCCCGGCCGGCGCTGAAGGTGGGCGCCCCGGCAGGAGGAGCTGGAGCACTTCCCGCTGGGCACGGTGCAGCACTGCCAGACCGTGCTGAACCAGCTGCGCTACCCCTCCGTGCTGCTGCTGGTGTGCCAGGACTCGGAGCAGCACAAGCCCGACGTGCACTTTTTCTACTGCGACGAGGTGGAGGTGAGCCCTCGCCCCTCCCCGCCCGCCTGCGCCCCCCCCTTCCCCCCCACCGCTTCCCGGGCAATCCGCCCGCCGGGACCGCTCTTTCGGAGCCTCGGAGCCGAGAGAACCCTGCGCTCCGGAGTTCCCTGCCGAGTTCCACTCAGGGCTCCCGGGCGCTTCCTTACTGGGGGCACCATTTCCTCGTCTGTAAAGGGAGGGGGGCGGCCCCTCCCTCCCTGAGCTGCTGGGCTTAAAGCTCTGCGGGTGTCTGAAGGGGGCGGGGGCCGCAACGGGGTCGAGCTGGAGCCGAGGAGGGGATGGGGGGCGCAGGGAAAGACTTCCAGTCCGAGGTGGCCCTGGGTCCGAGGGGGGCGGGGATGAGGGGGGGAGCGGCGAGAACCCAGTGCTCAGATCCGGATTGAGCCGACCATGAGTTTCACAAACGAGGAAACCAAGTCAGGATCACATGGCTGGTCATTCATTTGCACTCCAGGCCTCAAGTCCCCTGTCCAAGTGCCACCCACCCCACTGTGCGGGGCCTGCCGGGAGAATAGGGAAGGGGGGGTAACCCCAAGGAAGGTCTCAGACTGAGCAGAAGCTGAGAGGGAGGAGGAGGACCTGCTGGGGAGAGCGGCCCGCGGGGCGGCCCCGGGGGGACGGCCACATGGGGGGCACAGGGCCACGTGGGGGGGCGCACAGAGCCACGGAAGGGCAGCCCCGGGAGGGCCACCAGGGGCATCTGGCCCCGGAGTCATGTGGATGAGGAGCGTGACCCCAAGAAACTCATTCTACAGCTTCAAACCAGCTCAATGCGGGAATGTCCTTCAGTGCGCCCTCCCCCAGGCCCTCACGCCCCCCATCGCACCAGAGCCGGCACGCCCCTCCTCCACGTGCCCCACATTCCCACTCATTCAGACCCACCCCTACGCCCCGCTCAGACGCTCCCGCTCGCAGCAGCCCCTGCCCCCTCGCCCCCTCCCCGCCCTGAATCGACTCCCTGCCGCCCCCAGGCAGAGCTGGTGCACGAAGACATCGAGAGCGCGCTGGCGGACCGCCGGATGGGCAAGAAGATGCGGCCGCAGACGCTCAAGTGAGGAGGAGTCCGGGGAGGAGGGCGGGGTGGGCGGGAGGAGGGGTCAGGCCCCTCCCCCGCGGAGGAGCCCCGGCCCCGCCCTGACCTCCGCGCTGTCCCCCAGGGGCCACCAGGAAAAGATCCGGCAGCGCCTCTCCATCCTTCCGCCGGCCCGAGGGCCTGCGCCCATCTCCTTCCACAGAGACGCCGGCTGCTCCAAGAACCGCGTAGCTGCTCCCGTGCCCCTCAGTGCGCCAGGTAGAGACGGACTGGGCCGGGCCCCTCCCTCCTTCCCTGGCAAGGCAGAGACCGAGGGGCCTCCACGCCCGCCCCAGGACCTAGAGGGGCTGCCCGGCCCTTGGCCCCCCACTGGTCTGGGGTCCGGGGCCCATCTCATCGCCCCCACAACGCTTCCTCAGGGTGGGGGGGCTGGTATCCAAGAGGCTCTTCTCCCCCCCAGATTATGGGCGAAGAGACTCGGGCTCTCAGGAAGAGGAGCCCAGGGCTCTCCTGGCCCAGAAGATCGAGAAGGAGACGGTGAGTGTCAGGGCCCCAGACTCCAGCCCCGAGCAGTCCCTGTGGAGGGGACCGGTGAGGGGGAGGGGCTCCCCCCCCCCCCGGTGAGCTGGGAGAGGGGCCGGTGGGGTGAAGACATTCAGACCCCTTCCCTGGAGGGGGGAGGGGGCAGGGGGCCCACCCTGAGGGGCTGTGCCAGACTGAGCCTCCCACCCCCTTCCAGCAAATCCTCAACTGCGCCCTGGATGACATCGAGCTGTTTGTGGCCCGCCTGCAGAAGGCGGCAGAAGCCTTTCGGCAGCTCAACCAGAGGAAGAAGGGAAAGAAGAGCAGGAAGAAAGGGCCGGCAGGTGGGGGGCTCACCTGGAGTGGGGGTGCACAGGGTGGGGGGCTCACCTGGAGTGGGGGAGCGGGGTCCTACCCAGTGCCTCCTCACACGCTCTCCTCCCTCTCCCAGAGGGGGTCTTGACCCTCAGGGCCAGGCCCCCCTCCGAGGCCGACTTTGTCGACTGCTTCCAGAAAATGAAGCTGGCCCTCAACCTGCTGGTGAGCACTGCTCCGCCCCCCTCAGTGGGACCCCGGGGTTCTCCCCTCCCTCGCCTATATCTGCTGGGGGGAGACTCCAGCCCCCTGGCCACAGAGAAGAGCCGCCGCCGCCCCCAGCCCCGCTTCTGCCCGGTCTCCCAATGGGAGTGCGGTGTCCCAGCACCATTGAGCTCCCGACCCCAGGGTCTGTGGCCGGGCGCCCCCCCAAGCACTCCCCTTTCTCCAGGCCAAGCTGAGAAAGCACATCCAGAATCCGAGCGCTGCTGAGCTGGTCCACTTTCTCCTGGGCCCCCTGGAGCTGGTAACTAAGCCCTGGGGGCTGGCGGGGTTTGCAGAGGAAGGGCCCCCCAAGACCGCGGGGCAGACCCCTCCCCACACGCAGGCCTCCCCTGCAGCCGTAGCCTCGCGGCCGAGGGGAGGACGGTCAGCCGGGGCTGGGCTGGGGGGTCCGAGCCTGGTCTGAGCACTAGAAAGCAGGAAGTGGGGCTCCCGTTCCCGTGCCCTGAGCCCGCGTCCTGCCGATCCTAGATCATCAACAGCTGTGGGGGCCCTGACATAGCCCGCTCCGTGTGCAGCCCCCTGCTGTCCCGAGACACCGTGGACTTCCTGAAGGGCCACCTGATTCCCAAGGAGATGGCCCTGTGGGAGTCGCTGGGAGAGACATGGACCCGCTCTCGGTGGGACATGGGGGAGGCGGGGGTGGGGGCTGCGCTGGGAGGGGGGGAGAGTGGGGCAAGGGGGGGGGGAGCGGGGCAGGGCAGAGGGGGCGGGGGGGGGGACTGGGTCAGAGGGGGGTAGGGCAGGGAGGCAACGCAGGAAGCCAGGGGCAGACAGAGCCGGGGCACCTGCCCGCTCACCATATGCTGCTCCCACTGTGTCCCCCCAGGGCCGAGTGGCCTCGAGACGCCCCCGTGCCCCCCTACATCCCAAAGTTCCACAACGGCTGGGAGCCCCCGTTGGACGTGCTGCAGGGGGCCCCCTGGGAGGTGGAAGGTGGGCCACTGCCAGACACTGAGGTCAGTCTGACCACGACGCCCGGGGCGGCTCTGCTGGACTGGATCCATCTGCAGGGATGGGGCTGGGGGAGGCGCCTGAGCCGGGCAAAGCAGCCCCCAAGGTGCGCCCCCGTGTGTTAACCCGGCCTCTCCCTCCTGTTTCCCCATAGCTGAGCCCGGCCAACGGGGCCCCTTACCGCCATTCCCTGAGGCACAGCCCGGGCCCCGAGCCTGCGCCCCTCGGAGACGGCTTCCCGCCAGGGGGCTCCCCCAACACCAACAGGTACCCCACATACCCCCCCCCCCCGGGGCCAGGGCCGTCCTTCAATAAGGGGCCGCTGCCACGAGGGGGCAGTGGCCACCTTTGTCTGCCCAAGCCTGCCGGCTCGGTCCCAAGAGCTCTGGAGCTGGGCTGGGAGCCCCCGTCGTCCTTGGAACCGAAGTCTCAGCTGGTCCCCGGTTAGGCAGGACCGCAGCCAGACCGGGGTCTGGGGCCCCCTCCCGCTCCACTTCTGTTGTAGCAGAAAAGGAATCGGGGTCTGGGGCAACAACTGCCCCCCTGAGGCCCCTGTAAACTGGGGGAGTGAGGGGGTCTTCAGAAAGAGGGTCCCCAAGTCAGGCAAGCCCGCGGGGCCCCTCCCAAAGCTGTTGCCATCAGAAAGGGCGACTTCACAATTTCTGATGAGAGCGCCCTATCCCTGCCCCCAAAAAGGAGCAGTCAGGAGACCTCCCACTACGCTTTTCTGAAGGGCATTGCTCCTGGCAACCTCTAGAGGCCTCCCCCCCCCATGCTGGCCAACTGAGGGGTTGGCTCAGCAGCATCCAGCAAGCATTCCCCCCGAGCTGGGGGAGCTGCAGGGGGCCCAGTGGTACCCAAGCCCCCCGCACGTGTGCCACCTTCTCAGAGGGGGGGCCTGGCCGCCCTCCTCTGCCCGGGCACCCTGTGCCTCTGGCCAGGCTCTCTTCCCTCTGCATCAGCACGCCCCCCTGGGCCTTGCCCTAAGAGCCTCCGTGTGCCTGCTGGGGTCCGGCACCCCCCACCGTGGACACAGGGCCCCTTTTCTGCCCTTATAAACGGCCCGCCGGGAGCATCTGTGTCCAGGAGGGGCCCTTCTCTTGATAGACTTCTTGGGCCGAGGCTGATTTCTTCCAGAATAAAACTACCCTAAGACAACTTAGGAAACTCCTCCTGGCCCAGCAGACCCTTCCCTCCTGGCTTTGCCTCTTCTGGCAGCACTTGGAGACTTCAGAAAATGGGGAGCCCCCAGCACAGGAGAAGGGGACACCTTGGGGTCTGAGATCCCTGTTCCAGAGAGTGACCCCCTGGGCTCAGCCTCCAGGGGCTTGTAGGAAGGGGAGCCCCCAGGAGCCGGATGGTGACCCGCAGGCTCTTGGCCTCTGGGGGCTTGTTAGAAGGGGAGCCCCCCAGCATCGGGAGCCGGACGGTGACCCCCCGGGCTCTTGGCCTCCGGGACGAGGAGTTTCTGGGGTCCTTTAGTAATGTTCCCATGAGGGAAGTTTTCCTTCAGAGGGCAGAGGGGTTGTTGGGGTTTTGGTTTTCTGTTTCCGCAGGGTGGGACTGGGTACCGTTTGCCCGAGGTGAAGAGGAGAGGAGGCCCCCGGTTTGCTTTTGGTTGGCAGCTTTGCCTGGGCCTGCCTGAGGGAGGAAAGCGGGTGAATTTTGTTTCCCATTTTTCTGGAGATTGTGTTTTTTGTGGGGGCCGGGGGGGAGAGTCCCTGAGGCCCCTGTTTCTTTGTAGGGAGATTTTGAGGGGGATATGGCAAGTTTGCCAAAAAGGTTACTTAAAGGGAAAGAACGAATTGTCCGGTTTAAGGATAGATTTTGGAGGGGTTTAGGTTTTCCTTCTGGGTGGGGGTAGGGTGCCCAGGGTAAGAGGGGTTTGAAGATGATGGCCTTTTTCCATTGGGGACGGGAGGGGGGAGGGGGGAGGCAGGGAGGAGGAAGTGGGAAGAGGGGAGGGGCAATGTTGGTGGGGAGAAGGGGAAGGGGAGGGGGGGGAGGGGGGGCAGGAGGGGAGGGGGGAGGAGTGAATAGGAGGAGGGGGAACAGTTAGTGTCGGCAGGAGGGGAAGGCCGGGAGAGGAAGGGAAGCGGTCAGTGTGGCAGGAGGGGGAGGCCAGGGGAGGGGGGGAATGGTCAGTGGTGGCAGGAGGGGGAGGCTGGAGGAGGAGGGTGAGCGGTCAGTGTTGGGGAGCCTGTAGCTCTGCCCTTGCCTTCCCTCCTGCATTTGCTCATCTCTGGGCTGAGACCTTAAGGGAGCCTCCCTGATTGACCAGGAGCCCCAGGGACAGAGCCCTCAAGCCCCTTCTATACCCCAGCAGCCAAGAGGGTGGGGGGAATGAGAGAAATCCCGGTCCCCAGAAGACAAAGGAACGCGGCGGGCCAGAGCTCGGCCAAGCCAGACACGGCCAGGCCAGCACATCTGCAGGGGGTGGGGACGGGCAGAAGGGAGAAGGGCACAAGACCTGGGCCTGGGCTGAAGCCTCTGGGGGCTCCTTCCGGGGCTGCTCGCTCCCCCAAGCTTCCCCAGGCTCTCCTGTGGCCCGAATCCAGGCCATCTGCTCTGGGCTTGGTATATGAATAGCGTGGAACAGGTGGGGGGGGGGGGTGACACACAGGGAGCCCAGCCTGGCTTAGCAGGAGGAAGGGAGCCTGGGAGGGGGCGGCCCTGGGGGGCCAGTGGGCCGGAATCACCTTGGACCCCCCCCCCCGTGCCACTTCTCCCCCACAGACCCTGTGGGTGTGAGCCCGGGGTGGGGGGGCGGGCGACATAGATCCCTGCCAGACCCTCTGCAAGGGCGGCTTCCCTTCCGGGGCAGCAGGCGGATCGTCCGGGTTCTAGTCCTGGATCCCCTGGGGCCGTCCTCAGGCCTACAGCAAGTTCTCTCTCCTATCTGGTCTCTGCTGTTTCCTCTGTAAAAAGCAGGTGATCTGTCAGGGCCCCCCGCGGCCGGCCCGGCCCTAGGAAGTGGGACCCCTCAGCCCAGTGGGCCCAGCGAGGTGGCCGGGGGCCGTCTGGGCAGGAGGGGGCTTGCCTTAGCAGAAGGGGGGGGCCGGTCTGGGCTGGCAGGGGCGCCTGGAGCTGACCCCCACCCCCTGCCCAGGTGCTGGAAGACAACAAGCAGTGGTGGAAGCTGAGGAACCGCAGCGGACAGGCCGGCTACGTGCCCTTCAACATCCTGGACGCCATCAGCCCAGAAGACGCCCTCAGTGAGCAGGTGGGGAGCCAGCCCGTCTAGACCCGCCCTTTCTTCCTACGGGGGGGGGGGGGGGGGAGCACGGGAACAGAGCGGGCTTGAGGAGGGGGAGGCCGGAGACTGCCGAGGGCGCCCAAGCGAGCCCTGAAGGATGGTGGGGACTCGGGGGCAGAGGCTGAAAGCTGAATGGGGGAGGGGCACTGGAGAATGGCCTCAAAGGGACCAGGGAGGCAGCAGTGACCCCAGACGGCCGGTGGGGGGGGGGGGGGGGGGGGGGGGGGCAGAGGAAGGGGCTGGAGACCCCACGGGAGCTGGGGGGCTCAGCCAGCCAGCAAAGGGCCACAGACAGTCCTGGGGGTCATCCAAGAGCACCCCAAAAACCAGCACAGGGAGAGCGTCCAGCCCAGAAGCACTCGGCCCTGCTGGGCAAGTGGCTGAGAAATCCCAGGCAGCCGGAGGGGGCCCTTCAGGGCGGGGGAGGCAGCAGAGGCACAGAATGGACCTGGATGGCCTTTTCCCGTGTTTACCTGCAAAAGGGAAAACTTGAGACGGTTCTGCCCAGTCAGAGGCTTGTGGAGGAGAGAGAGGGGCCGGACACACCTGCAGACAGGGGAGAAGGAGGCAGAGGGGGGGGGGGGGGGGGGGGGGAAGAGGGCCCCTGGTCAGGGGGAGGGTCCCTGGGGGGGAGAGAGCCCCTAGGGGCCCAGGAAGCACGCCGAGGGGAGTGCTCCACCTGGAGTCCCGGGGCCAGGGTCAGGCTGTCCTGGTCTCCACTGCTCACTCAACTCTCTGGACGCCCAGAATTTTCCCAAAGGCCCGGAACCCCCAATCCCAAACCAACCTCTCCCTCTGCCAGGAGAACCAGAAGTACCGCGGGGACCTGAGTCCCCGGGGCCCAGGCCCCACCAGCCCCTTCCACAAGCTGCCCCTCAGCTACCCCGGGAACAAGGATGCCAAAGAGCGTGAGTCACTGAGGAGCAGGGACTGCTGCTCTCTGGGCCCGGGCTCCCCCTGGGAGAGACAGCCCGCCTGGGGCTCGGGAGAGGCCAGAGAGGCAGCGGTCAGTGGGGGAAGGGCTCCGGAGGCTCCGGGAAACTGAGGCTGAGCTGGGGGAGGGGAGGCCCGCAGGAGACAGGCCCCCAGGGAGCCACAGCCCCCCCCCCCCCCAGTGTCCTCAGGCTGCTGGAGAGGTCCTTGCCCTTTCTCTCCCAGGGTGGGAAGGAGGCTGGAGGAGGCCCCCAGGTAGGACAGGGCCCGGGGAGGGGACAGGACACCAACTCCTCCCGGAGGGGGGATGGGGGCAGTGGGGATGCGCAGACCAGTGTGAGGGTCTCCCCACCCCCGTCTGAGGCCCAGCCGCAAGCCCCCACCTCTGGGTCCTCACAGAGCTCATCCACCACATGGACGAGCTTAACCACGAGCTCATCATGAAGATCACCAACTCCCGGGGGCAGCCTCCGCACAGGAACTTCCGGGTCGAGAAGAGCAGGCCGGCGGCCCCGCTGACCTATGACTCCAGTGCCCAGGAGGTCAGGATGTGGCTGGAAGCCAAGTCCTTCAGCCCAGGGTGAGTCCCCGGGGACTGTTGTGGGGGGCCCTCAAATGCCAGACTGAGCCCCTGGAAGTCATTGTGCCTCATTAGGAAGGCCACAGAAGCAGATGGGAACGGTGCCCGTGCCCATCCATGCCCATCAGTGCCCATCCATGCCTGCCCAAGTCCATGCCCAACTGTGCCCACCCATCTGGAGGCTGAGGGCCCCACTGCCACCCTCACCCTGTGCCCCCTTCCTCCCAGGATTGTGGAGCACCTGGGCATCCTGACGGGCGCCCAGCTCTTTTCCCTTAACAAAGAGGAGCTGAAGAAAGTGTGTGGGGACGAGGGTGCCCGTGTCTACAGCCAGCTGACTGTGCAGAAGGGCTTCCTGGAGGTCAGACCCCCCCTCCCCCACCCCCCACTCCCCCCACCCCAGTGCCTGGCTGTCTCTGCTTCAGTCTATCTGTCCTTCTCTGCAGGGCTTCCTCAAGGCTCCCCTGCCAGGCAGTCCTCCCCATCCCTTCCCCCTCCTCTCTCCCATCTCTCCTCCCCTTCCTCCTCCCTCCTCCTCCCTCTGCCCCCTTCCCTCCCCTCCCCCCAGCCCCCTGGCCAGACTGACAGCCGCCGGCCTCTGTTTCCCCTGCAGAAGAACCAGGCTGGGTCGGAGCTCGAGGAGCTGCTGCAGAAGTTCCAGAAGAAGACCATGGAGGAGGGCCAGAGCTAGGCCTTGGGGGGCGGGGAGGGGCGGGGCCCCGCTGCTCTGCTGACCCCGCCCGCCTCAGGATAGGGCGAAGTATTATCGCGCTGTTCCTGCTGTTTTCTGGGGAGGACGCTCGGCGTGGGGGCAGCCGGCCCGGCCCCCCGGCCCCCGTCCCCGCCCCCGGCCCCCGGGCCAGGCCCCCCCCCCCTCCTTTCCCCCCCCCCCCACTTCCTGAGAACGCTGCTGCACCTGCTCTGGGCCCGGACCCGGAAGGAGACCCCCATCTGGCCCTCCGGACATCTCCGGCCGCTTCTGTGAGCGCCGCCCAGGAGGGCTCCCAGACCCCCCCCAAGCTCCAGACCGACCCCCTCCAACAGATTCCGAGCCCCCCCCTCGCCCGGGCCTCCGAGCCCCGCCTCCTTCCCCCCCCCTCCGTCCCACACCCCCTACTTGGGGGCCAATTAAGAAGCTTGGGCCGGTTCCCAGCCCCGCCCACTTCTGCCCTGGGGCGCGACGCAGCTCTCTCTGGGGGACCCGCTGCCCTGCTCCCCTTCTGCTGCAATTCAGAATGAGAGGCTCTTCCTGCACAGTGCGGGGCTGCCCCCCGGATCCCCCACAGCCTCTTCCTGGCCTCAAAGCTCCTGGCGCAGCGGCGTCCTCGGGGAGGGCCGGGAGCCCCTCTGTGCCGGCCTTGGGCCTTGAGAGGAATTGGGGGGGGGACCCAAGGTGGCTGTGGTGAGGACGTTCTGCCGCATCTCCCGCTCCCCCTACCTGGAGCCCCTGCCCCTGCCCGGAGCCCCGACCCCCCACCCCTGCCTGGAGGCCGGGCAGCAACCAGGAAAATGTCCCTGTGGCCGCTGCCCCGAGGCTGGACTGGACTGATGAGGCCCCGGCCCAACCCTGGCCCCGGGGTGACCTGATGGAGCCCAGTGTGGGCCAAGGAAGAGTCATTAAAAATACTGATTTCCCTCCCTACTCTCTGTATGCTGGTGGGGGGGGAACCGCTCTCTGTATGGGGAGAGGACCCGGCCCCTTTCCTCTGACCTCGGAGCCATCAGGCCCAAGTCCTGCCCCAAGCCTAGCAAGGGGGCGACCTTGGGGAGGCCCGGCTTCCTCTCTCTACTCGGGTACCCCTTAGGTGACCTGGCAGGGGCCTCCCAGTTCTGAGCTCGGGCCAGGCTGGAAGGATGGACTGTGAGGAAGCTGGCCTGACAAGGGGCAGGAGGCAGCTCCTCCACCCACCTGGAGAGCATCCCGGCCCAGTCTCTGGCTGACCCGCCCCCCTCCCTCCCATCCCTGGCTGACCTGGCCCCGGCCCCGGTCCCGGGTGACCCTTCTTGGCCAGCCCCTTTCCTGCGAAGGGCCCCAGCGCACCCAGGGGAGTGGCCCAGGAGCCTCTGGGCGGTTACGGGGGAGGTTCCTCCCGAGCTGAGGCTCTTTGAGAGGGGCGCCCACTGGTGCAGGTGGGGCAGAGAGCCAGACGCCCTGTCGTTCTCAGCGCCTGAGGTGGGGGGCTCAGCGGTGGTCCCCCCTTCTCCCCAGAATGCCCACAAAGCAGGCCCAGAGGCCATGTTTCTACAGCATCCCTGGTAGGGGCTTCTGGGGCGGGACCCTGGGCAGAGTTCAGACCCTGCCCCCAAGGAGGTCACATGGGGAGACCCTCCCCATGGGGGGGCACTTAGGGGTGCTTGGTCCGGGGAGCCGGGCAGTGGGGGAAGCTTTGTGGCTCCAGAAGCCACGGTGGTGCCGAGAACGGTCTCAGAGGTGCAAAAGGAGGGGAGGGTGGGCGGCAGGAATGGTAGCGGGGCCAGAGGCCCACCCTGCCTTGGCCTAGCACAGAGTGGGGGCCCCTCTCGGGTCTGGGAGGGGATAGCTCAGGTCCCTTAAAGGGGCCAAAGAGCCCCCCCCAACTGGGTGTACCAGGGCTCATGCCCTGGGTCTTGGCATTGCCCAGCTTCACCCTGGGGGCAGAAGGCAGGGGCGGGGAAGAGGGGGGTCTGTTCTGGGGGGAGAAGGGCAGCCTGGTCCTCCCCAGAGAAGGGGCTCTCGCAGCCGAGTGGTCCCCCAGAAAGTGCAGCAGTGACTTCCTGGGGTGGTCACGGTGCTAGTCTCAGGGGGCACGGCACAGAGATGGTACCAGCCTCTTCTCACAGCCCACAAGAGAATCACACCTCAGGGGGCCGGGATTTCAGAAAGATGGCAGGGGAAGGGCGGCGGGAGGGACCCGGGTAGCCAGAGGTTACTCTGAGCTCCTCCTAAAGCCTCAGGGTCCTCCAAACTTGGGGGGCACCCCTAGGTCAGACCCCAGTGAGTCCAGACTCAGCCCTTCCAGAAAGGAGGGTGCAAAGGGCCTTTCCTCAGCCCCACCTGGACTCGCGAGATCCCAGAGGCCCCATCTCCTCGTGGCGGAGGCGGTCACCCACAAAGGGACACAGAGGAGCCGGGCAGGAGGAGCACTTGGTCCTCCTACCCACCCGAGCTGCTACAGCTTCTCAGTATTCCAGGGGCTGCCCGGGGGGGGGGCTTGGAGGACCCTGAGGCTTGGAGGCTGGGGCAGCTGCTCTTTATTTTATGTCCAGGACACCTTGTGAAAATCAGGCTGCAAATAAAAAGCACCTACTATGTGCTAAGCACTGGGGAGAGAAAAAGAGGCTTTGGAGTCCTCCTGTCCAGGGGTCATTGTCCATGGGGAGACAAGGCCTGAGAGTGGGGAGGGCTTCTTGGAGGAGGGGGCTTAGGGCAAAGGGGAAGGTCAGCAGGGAGAGCAGAGGAGGGAGAGCATTCGGCTCTGAGGAACCCAGGGCCCAAGGGAGGCTCTTGTTCATGGTCCTGGATTCAGGGACCTGGTGGGGAGAGCTGAGGCAGGCGAACCCCCGGCAGCTGTTGCTGTAGTCCAGGTGTGAGATGGGGGTGGGGGACGTCTGTCTGAGAGGCTGCAAAGGGGAAGGGCCAGGCCTTGGCGCCATCCTGGAGGCCACCCAGACTGAGGAGCTGGGAGGAGGCCATGCAAGAGGCAGGGAAGACCCGAGGCTATGGGAGGACCCATAAAGATAAGGATGATCTCTGCTGGAAGTCCAGTTCAAGATGTCTTAAAGATGGTGTTGGATGCAAGGCCGGAGGTCAGCAGAGAGGGAGGGGCAGAAGGCAGACAGTGAAACCCTTGGGCCCCTGCACAGGCAGTTTATATTTGTTTTTAAAACATTTTTTTTCGCCTAGGAATATGTTTTTTAGCTTTTTTTAAATAGCATGATTTTCCCAAATGCACATACAGTTTTCAACATTCATTTTTGTAAGTTTGATGTTCCGATTTTTGCTCGTTCCTTCCCTTATCCCCCCCCCCCCCCCCCCCAAGATAATAAGCAATCTGACAAAGGTTAAATACATGGAGCCTTTTAACCGTGTTCGGACAGGAAAAAACCAAACCCGTGAGAAAGAAAACCAAGCGGAAATGCAGCCCCCGCTGGGGGTCCCTTATCTCCCGGCCGCCATAGCCGGCTCTGGCATTATCCGTTCCAGTCAGTGGGAATGGTCTTGCATCACCTCATTGCTGGGAAGCGCCGAGCTGGGCCTCCTTAAATGCATAAAATAAAACTCATCGCATTATAAAATACCCAAAGCATCAAAGATCGGAGAATTCAAGGACTCGCCGCACTTTCCTCCCTCCCAGAGTCAGGCCGGGACACAGTCCCCGGGGCTTTTGTCTAAGGTGTCTGAGCCCCCGCTGGTGGCGGGGTTAGGGCCAGTGTTCATAGCAGACTGTTCCGAAAGGACATTTATCTCAAAGACTGAGCGAGCACAAAGTTCAACCATCTCTTCCCCAGCACAGGAGGTGGGCGCATTTAGAGCTTTGTACAGCAAAGCGTCTCCAGGAGGCTTCTTAGGGAATGACCCCTCCAGGAGACTGGCAGTTTCCAGAGGCAATCCCTGCCTTCCTCCGCGGTCCTCCTCCTCCTGTTCCTCCTCCTTCGTACCTCTGAGCACCTCCCTGCAGGCCACAATCCTCCATCCCTACTCCCCAAAGTCTCTCTCCCGCCCAGTTCTTGGCAGCCCACACATCATCCAGGCTTGGCTTCTGGCCAGTTCCATGACTCAGGACTTTTCAGAGTTGCCGCCTCCTGGCTCCACAGCTAGGCGGCGCAGGGGATGAGGCAACGGACCTGGAGTCCGGAAGAACCAAGATTCAAAACCTCCGAAGCTCTGGGCAAGTCACTTGTCCTGCCTGACTCAGTTTCCACATCTGTAAAATGGGGATAATAACAGTCTTTACTGCTCGAGTTGTGCATGTTGCTTTACAATCTTAAACCTATTATTATTGTTATTATGATATATCTGAGGCGAGTATGAACCACTCCTGCATGTTGCTATTCAGCAAAGAATTATTAAGGATTTACCATATGCAGAGCTATGGGTCCTGGGCGTGGCACTGGAGGAGACTCTCAGGGACTTGGTCAGGTAACAGGTGTCAGAAAAGGGGGGGAAGGGCTCCCCTGAGCCAACCCCTGCCTCCCTCCAGGAGCTTCCAACAACTTTAGGTTGGATAACCCTCAGCGAAGGGCATCAGGAAAGGGTTCCTGTAAAAGGTAGGGCTTTAGCTGGGACCCGAAGGAAACGAGGAGGAAAGAGAAGGAGGGGCAATGTTCCAGGCCTGAAGGAAAGGCCTGGAGTGGGAGAAGAAGGCTCCTGTTGGAGGTGAGCGGAGAGCAGAACCTGCAGTGATAGAAGTTGGAAAGCCACGTGGGGCACCGGGGTGGCCCCACTTCAGAGAGAGCATCAGGCCTCCAATCAGACTCAGACACTTCCCAGCTGAGTGAGCCTGAGCAGGTCCCTTCATCCTGTTTGACTCAGTTTCCTCATCTATAAAATAAGGTAGAGAAGGAACGCAGTATCTTTGCTGAGGAACTGCAAAGGGGGTCATGAAAAACTGCACAGGAATGAAATGAGTAAACAAGAACAATATTTAGGCCTGAGGTCAAAACATATTTCCTAACAAAGAGAGCTGCTCCAGAATGAAATGGGCTGGCCAGGGCAGAGAGCGCTCCCTAAGAAAGGGTCTTTCCCTAGGTTCTAGATGCCCACTTTGGGGTCGGGGGGGGGGGGGGGGCTTGGGGAAGTCACTATGGAAGGGACTGCTCAGCAAGCTAGAGGTGAAACCAGAGGTCTTGGTGTCCTCTTGCTCCCAGAGGACATCACAGCTTCCACAAGGGGCTTTAAAGAATGGGCAGAGGGGGTGCAGAGGAGACAAGCAGGGAACAGGAGAGGGGGTCTCGCGCCAACACAGACTAGTTCCTGGCAAAACCCTGAAGTCCACATCAGACCAAGGAATGACAATGAACCCGAGGAGACACAATGGCAAGAGACTTCGGCTGCCCCGATGCCAACCAGGGCTCCAGTCACCAGCACAAGCAGAGATGACCAGAGTCATACGAAGCCATGGGAAGGCCCCAGAGTGACCCCTCCCTCTACATTCAACAGCTGCCAAGGCCTGTTGATTTTGCTCTGCAGCATCCGTCCTCACGTTCCCTTGGGGAGCATCTCTGGTCAGTTTCACTCTTATCAATTGCACCTCTGCTGCTCATCCCATCCTTCTCTCCTCTGGTCCTGCTCCCACTCTGGTACAGACCCTCATCCCTTCACGTTAAACCGCCACAATAGCTGCTGGGGTGTCCGCCTGCCTCAAGTCTCTGCTCACTCCACTCTATCATCCGTTCGCCCATTTAGGGATTTTCCTAAAGCCCAGTTTTGTTTTGTTTTTTTAATAGCTTTTTATATACAAAACATATGCATGGGTAATTTTTCAACACTGACCCTTGCAAAAACTTCTGTTTCAATTTTCCCCCTCCTTCCCTCCCGTCCCCTCCCCAGATGGCAGGTAGTCCCATACACACTAAATATGTTACAGTATATGTTAAATACATGTATACATATATTTATAGTTATCTTGTTGCACAAGAAAGAGCCTAAAACCCAGGTTTAACCATGTCATCTCCTCAGTAAACTCCAGGGATTCCCTATTGGATCAGATACAATCAGATACAATTTCAAAGCTCTTTATAATTTAGACTCCTCCTCCCTTTCCAATCTTCTTACACCTTATTCCCCACCCACTGACCCTGGCCTGCTGGCTGTTCACCAGGCATTTTACCACTTCACTCTTCTCTCTCCACTCCAACTACTGACTTCCCTAACTTCCTTTAAGTCTCAACTAAAATCCTATTTTCTACACAGCCCCTCTTAATTCCAGGACTTTCCCTGTATTAATTATTTTCTTTCCATCCTATATATATATCTTCTTAGTATATATTTGTTTGTATGTTGTCTCCCCCTTCCCTGCAGTCTATACCGTAAGCTCCTTAAGGGAAGAGACTTTTTGACTCCTTTTGTGTCTCCAGTACTTAGCACACTGCCTGGCACACAGTAAGTGCTTAAACAATGTTTATTTATTGATTGGTAGTCACTTGTCCTGCCTGACTCAGTTTCCACATCTGCAAAATGGGGATAATAATAGCCTTTACTGCTCAAGTTGTTGTGAGGATTAAGTGAGATAACCTGTGCATGTTGCTTTACAATCTTAAACCTATTATTATTGTTATCCAGGTCCAGGAACTCTGAGTCCCTAACAACCTGTTCTGAGATCCCAGAGATGACCAGGTGCTCTAAATGTCAAAGATGCATGAAAGTAGAACCCTAGAAGGTGGGGTGAGTCCCAGAATCCAGGAAACTAGGGCAAGACTAAGCAATCCATCCACAAGGATATGAAGCCTGGCCCTGGAACAAAGTTCCACCTCAAACTAAAGCTGGAGAGATGAACAAACCCACAAAGACACAATAGAAGTCATAAAAAAATAACATCCAACATAAAAATGATGCTAAATCTAAGTCAACAGCCATTGCAAAAAGAGCCTCAAAAAAAAAAAAAAAAAAAATGAGTCTCCTATCAGGATTATATGAATCCTTGGAAGAAATGAGGCAAGAGATTAAACAATAATAAAAGTCCCTAAAGAGAATATTAGGAGAATTCAAAGTTTAGACAAGGAAATGGCCAAATAACGGTGTCTCAGGATGCTGGACCTGTGATTCCATGAGAAAGAAAGAAGACTGGAGAAAAAAAAAAATTCAAAGATTAAAAAAATAAAAGAAAATGCAAACTATCAAATGCCAGAATGATTGATCTAGAAACAGGCCAAAGAAAGATCAATTAAACACAAGTTTAAAAAAAGCCTGGAAAGAGAATTTCAAAATATCAAATATTAAAATTGCCTAGATCTTATCGAAACAGAAGGCAAAGAATCCACTGATCTCTGTCTGAAAGAACCCCCAAAGGAAGACTGCAAGGAATGTCATAGGCAAAATCCAGGAAAACAATTGCCATCTCTATCCTTGCCAGGTATAGGGGGACACCGGGATGATTGCATCTCCTCCAAGAGACTGGCCCATTTGAAGGGGATGTTATTCTAAACAGAAATGAGCTTCCTTCGTAACTCCAGAGAATCCTGGAAATGGGGCTCACCAGACAAATGATTAGACTCTCAGCTCTTAGCGTTATCTGCCTTGTGTAGACAAAGCAGACTCTGTGTGTTTGTTTCTCTCTGTCTCTGTTGGCAAGAGGAGTTTAAGTGGCTTGCTCAGGGTCACACAGCTAGTAAATATCTTAGATCAAATGTGAACTTGGGTTCTCCTGACTCCAGAGCTAGTGCTCTCCCAACTGTGCCATCCAGTTGCTCTGTCTGTGTCTCTCCCTCTCCTCTCCCATTCTCCACTCCCGAAAGGGAACAGAAAGAGTTCCTTCTAGAATGGACTCATTGTACAAGACGGAGCAAGTAGAGGACAGCTATTTATTTCCTCAACTCAAAAGAAATGCTTAAAACTGAGTTTCACAAGCACTCGTTGACAAATACTGGAACCATGATGCAATAACCCATAAGCCCTCTTGTACTCTGCCAGGTAGTTCCAACTTAAAATAGTGGAGCATGGAACACTCAGTGGGACTGTTGAACAGGCACTTGTCTCTCCAATGATTCCCTCAAGGTCCATGTCTCCCAGGGAGCCAGAGGCTGGAATATGTTCCAGGCAAACCCGAGGGGTTCTTCGGTCCTCCTCTGCTCCCTGGGAGTGGCAGGTGCACAGGGTCCTGCGTCAGCTGAAGGGAAAGGGATCTGGCTCTTCCCTGGATCCAGCTTCCTTCTTGGAAGGGGGTGGGGGGTGGGCAGTGCTCTCCCCTTCCGCTGGGAACTGGGTGCCTCAAGATGCACCCACACCTGGCTTTGGGCTGCCTCGGTTATTGGGGCTCTGCTTGGGTTTGGACAAAGGTGTCTCTCTCCTGAGCAGTGAGCACCCAGGCTGGGAGGATGCCTTGGGAGAGAAGCTGACACTTCGATACCTTCATCAGGTAGATTTTCTGTTCTGTCGGAGGACAAAGAAGGGACCGGGAGTTGTTTGGGCAGAGGCAGCGAAACAGAAAATCCTCCAAAGTGTGTCATCTTCTGATGTTTAAGTGCGGGCTCTGGGAGAGCATGAGAAGGTTAGAAGTTCAGTTGCTGTGTGACAAATTCTTTCCCTCCCTCCACCCCTTTCCCCACCCATGAGATGATGAGAAATAATGGAGGCCCTTATACATATGAAGTCATGCAAAACACGTTTCTGCATTAGCCACGTTCCCAAGGGGGAAAAGGCAAGAAAAACAAAGGGTGGGCAAAGCCCTCTGTTTCTAGGAGCCCCCGAGTCTGCCGGTTCTCTCTGGCAGCAGATCCCACTTTTCCTCACGAGACTTTTGGAGTCATGGTGGGTCACTGTGTAGCTCAGCATCTTTTCGGTTAGTGAGTCTGTGCATTGGGAAATAAATGGCTGCCCCCAACAGGTTTCCATCATGCACTGAGCACGCTCCCCCTCAGCGCTTTGGGGAAGACCCACTTGTGAACTCGCACCCTCACAAATGTTCCAGAGCGGGGCCCGAGAAGGGAAGTCAAGCCCCTGGGCTGGATGCTGACAGAGCCAGGTCTGTCCCAGACCTGTGTGGGAACAGGGAGCGGGCGCGGGGCCCCAACTCCTGTGGGCCCCAACTCCTGTGGGCCCCGACTCCTGTGGGACCCTGGCAGCTGGTCCTTAGTCAGAGGTGGCCCAGCGGGCTCTTTTCTGGGAAAGAATGCCCCTTACATTTCTGAGCTACTTCCTGGCCACGCTCACCCCGCCACAAGGAACAGAGAACAGTCCTGCGCCGGATGGAGGGAGGAGACAGGAGGGAATCCCGGGCCCTGCTGCCCCTCGCGCTCTGGGCTTTCTTGGCTGAGGAAGAGAGTGAGTCTCCAGGCTTGGTCTGGCCAGGGTGATCACCTCAGGCTTTCAGCACTAAAAGCTGCCTCCTCTGGGAAGCCCTTCCTACCCCTCTTACTTCCTAAGTTTTCTGAACTTTCTGGAGCTGGGAGAGCCTGGGGGGCAGGGCCTGAACTAAGCCTCCCCTCCGCACATAACCCAGTGCCTGGCACATAGTAGGTGCCTCACATATGTTTATTAACTGACTGGCTGACCCAGCGGAGAGGAGGCAGCGCAGGGGAGGGTCAGGAGGCAGGAGGAGGGGCCAGGCCTAGCCAGCTCCCAGGGAGGGGAAGAGGGGCCTTTGGGCTGTGGACAGAGGAGGACAAAGGGCAAGGCTCCAGCCTCCCCGGTGCCAGAGGAAGGGAGGCAATGAAGGGGGAAGGGGCCAACTGCTGTGGTGTGTTGCACAGGCCCCTTTCCCTCTCTGGGCCCCATTTCCTCTTATGGCAAACCGAGGGGTTGGACGGGTCTAGAGAAGGCCCCACAGAGCTCCCTCCCAGTCCCAACTTGCTTCACTGAGGGTGGAGGCAGCTCTGCAGAAGTTGGGGGGAAGGGAGGGTTTTGTAATTTCTCACAACTTCTATTAAGCTGAAGTTGGGGGCCAAGGCCCTGCCCCCCATTTTTCCTCAGGTCAGGGAAGATATCTCCCCTGCTAAGAGGCCCCACAGCCCCAGGTCCAATTAGTCCCACGGCTGAGCCAGACCCTGGCACGGGGTCTGAGCTGCTCAGAAATCCATCGGGCCCTTTCTGGGAGGCTGGCCCTGGTCCAGGCAAGGGCTGGGGAGGGACCCAAACAATGGCAGGATTAATCGACACTAGGGTGGCAGCCCCGGCCTGGCAGCAGCTGCCAGAGGAGCCAGGTTCTGAGTCAGGGGAATGGGAGGGACAGTGCCCGCCCTCACTGGCCCTGGTCCACAGGCTCGGGCGTGGGAAGACACATGTGTGCATGTGGGGTGCATGCTCTTGCCCTCTCGGGCTAGCCAGCTCTCCAGAACGAGTCCCAGCTGGACCTTGAAAAGGGCCTCCGGGGGACAGTTCTCTGAGGGCTGGGGAAGAGCCTCTGGCCACAGGCAGCAGCCTCTGCAGCCCCTCTCAGCCCAACAGCCCGGCAACCTCCCCAGACCTTCTCTCCTCTGGCTCTGCCCCCCATCTCCTCCTTCCCCGTCACTGACAGAAAAGTCCCTCCTGGCCAAGGCCAACCCTTCTCTCAAAGAAGCCAAGTGAGTGGTGGCGGGCCCCAAGAGACAAGGGGGGCTACCAGGAGGTGTCCCAAGGGGCTTCGTGGGAGGGCTGGGTGGAACTACGCGGTAACTTTGGGAATGGAGGATTGTGGGGACGGGGGGAGCAATGGGGTTTGGATGAGCTCAGTCACTAGGGTGAGGGCCTGAACGGGTTGTGAGAAGGGTCATCCTTGACCACTGAGAGGGCGCCACTCCTCTACCCTCCGAGGAGTAGTGAGGCTGGGGAGGGGAGGGATGCTCCACATCCCCTCTGGGAGAGCCAAGGAGCTCAAAGGAGTGGGGAAACCCGGGCCGGCCTTCAGCAACCCTTCCTAAGGAACACCTTTCGTGGGGGGGCAGCTGAAAGGCGAATCTTGTTTTCCTCAGTACCTTTTCCAGAATACCTCCCTTATTTGATCTTACCCCAACCACTTGCTGGTGGCAAGTGTCACATGTGCATGAATCCACAGTTGTTTCCCATCTGTCTCTATTCTGGGCTGACTTTTTGGACAGTAAATACTCAGGACCCTGAACATTCTCCCAGTTTGATCCTGGGGCTGAGAGGGCACCCTTTGTTTTTGAAGATCAATGACATCAGGAGGATGGAGTCTTGACTTGACTTGGATTTAAGCGAAGCAAGACTGTGCAAAGTCACCAGCTTGGCTTTTTCCTCCAGTCATCCGAATCCTATGGCCAGAGGGGTCAGAGAAACCAGAGATGGTCCCAGATGCAGTGGGAAGACCTGGGTCTTTTTAAATGAAGGTCTTTAATTGGTCACAGTTTGACTGGAGCAATGTCCATGCAGTGATTAAGGCTAGGTAAGATGAGACCAAAAATGGCCTCTTTTGCCTAGTCCAAAAAAATTAATTCAATTTGGGAGGGGCAGACTGGCTGGATTTCTGCCCAAACAGAAGCAATTGCTACTTATATTGACTGAGTCTAAGGAACCAACCAATGACCAATTGGGACTTGGCATGTTTGCCAATTAAAGGGAGCCAGGGATTGGATTTAAGGCGTGGTACTTCAGAAAGAAATCTTAGGAGGGTTCAGCAATCAAAAAAAAAAAATTACATTCCTTTGGGCAGAGCACCCACAGGTAAGAGGGGGGAGAGGGGGAGGAAAAGAGAGAGGGAGAGGGAGGGAGGGAGGAGGAAAGAGAGAGAGGGAGAGGGAGAGGGAGAGGGAGAGGGAGAGGGAGGGAGGGAGGGGGAGAGAGAGAGAGAATAACAGAGAATCAAAGAGACAGAGAAGGAGGGAGGGAGGAAAGGAAAAAGGGAGAGGGAAGGAGGGAATAAAGAAAGAAAAAGAAAGCTGTGTGGTCCACCTGACCCAGTTATTTGGGTCCCCAGCAGCATAGTCTGTTCATAGAGACTATTGTTGGTCCTTTGTTCTAGACATTAGGGAGGTGATGCCATCATGATATACAAGCAAACTGGATTTATGTGAGGATGGTTTAAATGAAGTTTAAATCAAAAAGTCCAGCTCATGTGGACAGAGGGAGAGGATAAAGGAAGGAACCCTTTTTTTTTTTTTTTTTTTTTACTGACAAAGCAAAATTTAAAAAAAAGTTTTCTTGTTCATCATCTTTCACCAGAATACACTAATATTTCACTTTATTTTTAAACTTTTTTATTTTTATTTATAATACTAGTTCTTAATTTTTTCTCTTTCGATTAAAGCTTTTTTATTTTCAAAACATATGCATGGATAATTTCATTCACCCTTGTAAAACCTTGTGTTCCAATTCCCCCCCCACCTCCTATCGCCTCGCCTAAATGGCAACTAATCCAATATATGTTAAACATGACAAAAATATATGTTAAATCTATTATACGCATATATATTTATACAATTATCTTGCTGCACAAGAAAAATCAAATCAAAAAAAGAAAAAACAATGGGAAAGAAAAGAAATGAAAGCAAACAGCAACAAAAAGAGTGGAAATGCTATATTGTGAATCATATTCAGTTCCCATAGTCTTCTCTCTGGGTATAGATGGCTCTCTTCATCACAAGATCTTTGGAACTGGCCTGAATCATCTTATTGTTGAAGAGTTACGTGCATCAGCATTGATCATCGTATAATCTTGTTGCCATGTATAAAGATCTTCTGGTTCTGCTCATTTCACTCAGTATCAGTTCATGTAACTCTAGGCTTCTCTGAAATCATCCTACTGATTGTTTCTTATAGAACAATAATATTCCATAACATTCATGTACCATAACTCATTCAGCCATTCCCCAGCTAATGGGTATCCGTTCAGTTTCCAGTTTCTAGCCTCTACAGAAAGGGCTGCCACGAACATTTTTGCACATGTGGGTCTTTTTTCCTCCTTTAAGATCTCTTTGGGTTATATAACTTTTCATTTTCAAAATGCATGCAAAAGTAATTTTCAACATTCATCTTTGCAAGCCCCTGTGTTCCAAGTTTTTCTCCTTTCTTTCCCCCCACCCCTCCCCTAGACAGCAAGCAATTCAAAATATATTAAACATGTGCAATTCTTTGATACAGATTTCTACATTTATCCTGCTGCATAAGAAACATAAGATCAAAAAGGGAAAAAAAGTGAGAAAGAAAGAAAAGAAAGCAACAAACAACAAAAAAGGTGAAAATACTATGTTGCGATCCACATTCAATCCTCATAGGCCTCTTGCTGGATGCAGATGGCCCTCTCCTTCACAAGTCTATTGCAATTTCCTTTAATCACTTCATTGTTGAAAAGGGCTGCATCCTTCAGAATTGATCATTGTATAATCTTGTTGATGTCATGTACAATAGTCTTCTGGTTCTGCTCATTTCCCTCAGCATCAGTTCCTGTACATCTCCCCAGGTCTTTCTGAAATCATGCTGCTGGTCGTTTCTTACAGAATAATAATATTCCATAACAGTCATGCACCATAATTTATTCAGCCATTCTCCAGCTGATGGGAATCCACTCCATTTCCAGTTTCTTGCCACTATAAAAAGGACTGCCATGAACATTTGTTGCACATGAGTCCCTTTGATGAGGTGAATGAATGAATGAGTGCGATTCCTTCTGCTATTATGCAGGATCTGAAGGGAAAGAATTCGCTAACCCCAGAAGCGGTGACAAAAGTAGGAGGCTTTATTAAAAAAAAACACCAAGAGGCATTCTCTTAGCAGACATATTTTTCTCAATGGAGAGAGATCTGCAAAGAATAATTTCTAGAAGATCTATTTTATAGGCAAGTCTAGGGGAAGTTTGATAATTCTCAATTGAATGTGAAGTTGAGACTGTGACTTCCCAGAAGATCAATAGGAGTTTGATTTGCCCTTGAATGGTTCTCCTTATCTCACTTTGAAAGGATGTGAAAGCATTTGGAGTCTGGGCAGGTCAAAGGGGAACATGGTTTTTGTGATTTTATATAACTTTACAGAGTTTACTCAGGTCATACAGAATTCACTCATATCCCCTTTCCCTCTTTTATGATATGTTTAGGATATAGGCCCAGGAGAGACACTACTGAGTCGAAAAGGGTATGCACAATTTGATAACTTATAGTTATAGCATAATTGCAGCTTGCTCTCCAGAATGGTTGGATCAGTTTGCAACTCCACCAACAATGTATTAGTGTCCCAGTTTTCCCACCTCCCCTCCAACATTCATCATTATCTTTTCCTGTCATTGTGGCTAATCTGAGAGGTGTATAGTGATACCCCTGAGTTGTCTTAATTTGCATTTCTCTAATCAATAGTGATTTAAAGGTTTTTTAATATTTTAATTTTAATTTCTTAAGCTGAAAATTGTCTGTTTGTATTGACGGGTGAACTCTGAAACTGTGTCCCCTTTGATCTATAAAAGAAGAGAGATTTGGGTCTCAGACTCCAGAGAGGGGGCATACTTTCCAGGGGCCTTTTCTAAGAGAAGCAGTGTCATTCAATTGGAGAGCTCGAGCAAATCACCCCCCCATTGATCCTTTGGGGTAGCTGGATCCCCATTCAGGACATTCCAAATTCTGGAAAAAGCCTTCAAAGTGATTTCATTTAATCAGCTCAAAGTACTTCCAACCCCTAAGATTTGCTCATAAAATTGGTTTCTGTTAAAATATTCTTTGCAAATTTCCTCACTGAGGGATTTGTCCACTAAAAGAGAGCTTCTTAATGAAAAAATAAACCTTTTTTGCCATTGATTTTGGGGTTCAATTCTTTCATATTTGGACCTGTGTCTCTGAGCAGAGATCTCTCCCCTTCCCACACCACATCAATATCTTTGGCCATTTGTCAATTGCAAAATGGCTTGTATTCTTATAAATTTGAGTCAATTCTCTATGTATTTTAGAAATGAGGCCTTTATCAGAACCCTTGGGTGTAAAGATTCCCCCCCCCCTCCCCCCAGTTTTCTGCTTCCCTTCTAATCTTGGCTGCATTGGTTTTGTTTGTACAAACCCTTTTAAATTTAATATAATCAAAATGATCCATTTTATATTTCATAATGTTCTCTAATTATTTTTTGGTCATAAATTCAGGAAGGAACTTTTAAAAATACATTTGAAAACGTTCCTGTATGCCTTAGGAAGAGGAGAAATGCAATTCTATGTTCCAGGTTTCCATGTTCCCAGGGGAAGGGGAGAAACCTTATTTCATTGAGCACAAGACTTATTTCTTCCAGAGAACAGAGGAAACGTCATTCCATCAAGTCTCCAGCTTAGTTTCTTGCCTTGGACAAGAAAATTAATATCATTCCTTCAGTTCCTCCCCTAAGCTGCCTAAGGGCCAGAGAGAATATCATCCTGGGGCCCATGAACAATGAAAACCTTCCTGAACTCATTCATTAAAGACTAGCAAATTCTCCAATTTTAGTCATTTTGAACCCCTCACTGTCATCATGCCTGTCCCCCTGCACAATACCTTATTCCCATGTCCCTTTGTTGAGGTATGGAACCAAATGTTGAGGTGTAGACCACATGTTGAGGTCTACATTTGGGGTACATAAATGAAATTAGGGTTTAGTTAAGGTCTAGTGGCAGGTTTGGGGTACCCTGCAACCCCCTTAGATTCGGGGCAAGGATACGGCCGTATATGAGGTCTAGAAGCAGCGCGGATTCCCAATAAAAGCATTTATTGGCCCAGAGAGTTAGATTAATAAAAGAGGTTTATTACTGAGTTTAGAAGTAGGAGATAGGTGAAGGTAGAGAGAAGGAGGGCACTGGACAGAGGGTCCAGTGGACAGAGGGTCCTCACATGGCGACCATGTTTGGAATCTCTGCAAAGAGAGGTTCCCAGTGTGGTCCTTTTAAGTCGGAGACTTAGCTCGAGGGGCTTTGGGGTGTAGCCCCAGAGTTGGCTCAGATCCAGGTGGGGCTGGGACAGGTCCGGATCTTCTATTGGAATTCAAAGGGACCAGGATTTGTGAGTCAAAGGGTAATTTACATTAGCTAGGGGGGTTGGGAATCAAAGATTGGAATCTTTCCTGCATCATTCCCCCCTCAAGCAGTTGGAACTTAAATTCATTTAAGGAAAAAGACATGGGGCAAAGCCAGTTATTGAGACAGAATTGAAGATTTTCTCCTTCCAGGATTTTCCAAGTTGAGGGGTCCCCTCTTCATCCCCCCTTCAAGCAGTCACCTCCAAAGGCATGTGGGAAAAGGGGCGCTGATCTCCTCTTAACTGCTTTGAGCTGGCAAGGGTCATAGAGATTTGGGGTTCATGCCAGGAGGTGAGGCATGAGGTATGGGATTTGGGGATGGCAGCAGGGCATTTAAGGGGTGCTTGTCCCGGTCAGTTGTTCCCAGTCAGTTGTCCCATGTTCTCTAGGCTGAAGGGCAGTGAGTCCAAAGATTGAAGCCCAGATCTCGGGAGCAGGTTAAAACTGGGGTGTCATCCAGGGTGGAGATGCAGCAGGAAATGCATCAGGCTGCCTATAAGAACCCATCTAACTAGGAGAAGTAGGAGAAAATGCTGGGAGCAAAAGATTATTTGTCTATAGTAAAAGTGTTAAGTAGCCTAGAGTTTAGCCCTTTCATTCTTAATTTCCAGGAAAGCTAATTTCTCCAGGGGTTGGTATTAAAGGGTGTGGACTAAGAAGTCAGGGTAGGCAAGAGGCCTATATCTCTAGTCAAGATAAGAATGCAATTTAAGCTCTTAGAAATCTTTTAACTGTGCTGCCTTTCTTTTAAAGAGTTGGTTCCTTAATAAGCAAAGACCTTGAGCCTTCCCCCCACTTTCCCCACTCTTATGGGGGAGGGGTAGAAGGGGTCAGAGGGAGTGTTAGAAGTATCCCAGCACTGCCAACTCAGCTTACCGGCCCCTGAGGTGTTGGGATTGTCCTGGAATAAAAGGGGAAACAGGGCCAGACCCCAATTCCCTACCAGGGAGCAGGACGCCGGAGACCAATTCAGCCCCTGTGGTGTGACGCAGTTTCTCCAGTGTTCCTCCTGCTCGAACTCAGGACAGAGACTGGGGTCTCTTCGGACAGTTTCCGGGACACCTACAGGCCTAAGTCTGGGAGAGATTTGTATTAAAAGGCGCTTCTGCTCCAATGAGGCAGAAGTTGCCCTGAGAAGAAAAGAGCTGAGAGTCTCAGGTTGGAGGTAAAGGGAAACCAACAAACAGGTTTTAGCAGCAGAGTGGAAGAAACATGAGTTTTGGACCCGAAAAAGTTGAGGTGGTGGGTGGGTCCTAGGTTTCAATAGGTTTAGTTTTTCAACTTTAAGAGACAAGTGTGCTGGGTGTGTTTTGGCTCACCGCTTTTGCCTGAGGGCACAAGTGTTAATCAGTCCCAGGATTAGAAAGAAAAAAAAGCACTTTAAAGGATGGACTTGTCCCTAGAGAGATTGGAATTCAGCTAATCTATTCAGAATTCAGGTGTTGAGATTAAGGCATTTTTCTCAAGCCCAGTGCATTGACACAGCTTAAAATCTCCAAGGATGAGGGAGGGAAGCCAATTCATTGCAAACCCAAAGACTTTCCCATTCTATAACGTAACCTTCATAGACGTCTCTAGAAGGTGTCACAAAGGGCCTCCTAGAAGGCCGTTTGCCAAAGAAAAACCAGGATTTCGTCCCTACGACGTCTCGTAGGCAACTAATTTCCCCAAGACTCCCGGAGTCTGCCAGCAAGCTCAAATTAGCTCGAGACTTTGAGCCGCCCCCCGTTATAGAAGGGTGATGTGGTGGGCTTGCCTCGGTGAAAAACCTCCTCAGAGGGCCACCATCATTAAGGGCAAGGTAGCGGAGAAGTGTGCTAGGAGTGGGTGTGGTGTAGTAGGAGTGGGTGTGATCTCCATTTCAATAGCTCCTCACTTAACTCTAGACAGTATGCATATTCTATAGCCCCCGGGCTCCCTGAGCCGAAGTGTCTCAAGGAATGGGGGAGGGACACAGGGTACAAGTCTAGAGAGCTTGAGAAAAGCACAGACAGGAAAGACAGACTTCTTTCCTAAAGGTGTTCACCGAATTCTTAAATGGCTTCAGTTTCTCCCATTAACTCATTTCTTGCTGCAGTCAAGGAATGAGGGGAGAAAAGAAAAAAGAGCATCTTCTAAAGAATTTAATTTGCCTCGACCTGGAATTTTATTCCCCAGCCATCATTCCAAAGGTCTTTCTTGAAGCTGCAACCTGGCCAGGGTTGGAGCCCAGAAAAGAACCTTTTAATTGTTGTCAGGGACATCGAACGCCAATTCAGAAAATAGAACAGAGTGTGCTAAGAGCAAAAGGTTTTAGGACTGAGAAAATTAGGAGCGTAAGAGTTCCCACCTGTAGGGTTAGGTAGGAAAGTGAGAATGAGAGAGACAGACCTAGCCTGCTTTACCTAGGTTATCTTTCCACAAGCAGCTGAGAAAAGGTTTTAAGTAGTGCCCTGAAACTAAGAAAAAAAACGAGAGCAGTATAAAATCCCCTGTCTTTGTAGACAGCCTCCATGCAAAAGCTTAATTCTGAGGCTTCTACAGTTAAAAGGCTGTGCCGGGAGGGGGGGATTGCTCTAACACAGGATGACCAAATCAGGGAAACCGAGTTCCATTTAAAATGTATGGGCTGAGCACGCTTCCTGAGGGCTGGAAGCTGCGGACCTTCTATTGGAATTCAAAGGGACCAGGATTTGTGAGTCAAAGGGTAATTTACATTAGCTAGGGGGGTTGGGAATCAAAGATTGGAATCTTTCCTGCATCACCTTAACTCAAACTACTCCTGGCAATACCTCATTTCAAAGCTGCCCACCCCTTACACAGTGCTCTCTCAACACCTACTCTGAAGGTATTAAAGCTTTTAGCTTCCATTTTTTCCTGACCTTTCCTTCCATTTTCTGGTTCTTACTGAGATCTGGCTTCCTCCTTATGGCAGCCTCTCAGATCTCCCTTTCCAGCACTGGCCAGACTCCCACTCCCTTCCTTGATTCATTAGTCATCTGATGAAACTGGAATATTCATGCTCCATGTGACCAATGCCAGACTCTCTCTACCGTTTTCACTCTGTAATCTCTCCTCCTTGGAAGTTTCTTCAATCCATATCTCCTACTCAGTCAAAATTCTAATTATTCACAATCTAATTTCACAGTCTCTCAGTTTTACTCATCTCCCAGGACCTACTCCTCCACTCCCCTTCAGACACACACAAAAGTGCTCATACCCTTGATCTGATAAATCATTAGCCACAAATGCTCCACCCATATTAGCTCACAAACTCTGATGCCAATCTATTGTCTTTCCACTTCTCCTTTTGCCTGGTAACCTCAAGCTCTATTCTTCCCTCTCCCCTCCCCTTTTTTTGTATTTATATAAAACTGAAATGCAAAATAAAAAAAATAGAAAAAGAAAAAAAAGCAAAACAAACTTTGTCATGTGCCCAGCAGAACATCAGAGAGGATTCAAAATAGGTAACAATAAATTTCCATTTCAAGAAAGTATAAATAATAGAAGACATTTAACTGTCCATCTTTGTT
Organism: Sarcophilus harrisii; assembly: GCF_902635505.1. Lineage (NCBI taxonomy): Eukaryota > Metazoa > Chordata > Mammalia > Dasyuromorphia > Dasyuridae > Sarcophilus > Sarcophilus harrisii. Next base: position 234,421,985 of record NC_045431.1, read on the forward strand.
CTCTGCTGTGTATTTTACTCTTTTTTCCCCTTTCTTCTCTCCCCACCTCCAGCAAGCTGCAGTTAAGCAGTAATACATTTATGTGTTCATATATGTATATATACACACACATTCACATATATACATATGCATACACACATACATATACATCTAAAGCAATAGAATCTGGATGCTCTATAATGTAGCTTTCTCTCTTGATTGAATTGACTTTGTCTAAGATCAATGATTACTACGCCTACTTTTCTTTTTCTAATAAATTCTACTCCAGATCATTATTATGGTTATGCACATCTTTTCTTTCTTCTCCTTGCTAACTCTTCTATTTTACTTCTGTCATCTGGTCTTGCTAAAACATAACTTCCTTGCCTCCCCCCACAGTCTTCTCCCCTAATCTTTTCCCTTCCTCTCTGTACCATTTCTATTTATTTACACTATATATATCATTCCCTCTATAACCCATTCCTGCTGTGTGTGTAGCCCTCCTTTCTCATCTAATTCCTTTGTGTTGGTTCTTGCTCTTTACTTTTTAGTAAAACTAGTTTTACTTTTTGGAGCCATATCATACTGCATTCTACACTCCAATCTTTGTATTACCCAATTATTAATGCCAATCTTATACATAGGGTTTACATTTCCATGTATAAAACATAAACAGTTTATCCTTATCAAGTCCTTTGAGATTAATATTTGATATTGACTCTTATATGTTAAATTTTCTATTGAGTTCAGGTTTGTTTGAGACAAAATCCTGAAAATCTGAGACAAAAACACAGCCCAGTGTGTTAATTTTTTTTTTTTTTTGCATTCAATATTACACTTAATTTGCCGGATATAATATTTTCAGTTGCAAACTTTGTTCTTTTGACTATTGATAGAAAATATCCCAGGACCTGTGGCCTTTTGTAGCCAATGATAAATCTGTGCAATTCTTATTGTAGCATCAGCATATTTGATTGAGTTTTGTACTTGTTTTTATTGCTGCTTATAAAATTTTTCTTTGATTTGGGGTTTCAAAATTTAGCAATGATATTTCTATATATTTTCCTTGTAAGATCTCTTTGAGATGGTGATAAGTAGATTTTTTCTATTTCTACTTTCCCCTTTCGTTCTATCACTTCAGGACAATTTTCTTTAATTATTTCTAGTATTATTTTGTCAAGGTTCTTTATTTGGTCACGGGTGGCAGGTAGTGCAATTATTCTTGATCTGTTCTCCAGATCTATTGTTTTTCTTATAAAATATTTCACATTCCCTTCTATTTTTTCATTTTTTGTGTTTTATTATTTTTTAGTCTCTTATAACTTCACTGGTTTCCCCTTGCCCAATTCTAATTTTCAAAATCATTTTCTTCTTTAAGACTCTGGATCTCTTTTTCTAGTTGGTTGCCTTTTGCATAATATTCTTGTTTTTCTTGGATTGTTCTTTGGTTTGGTTTGGTTTTTCTTCACTATCTCTCACTTGGTATTTAAAGTTGTTTTGTTTTGTTTTTTAGTTCTATAAATTCTTTTGGGCAGGCAGTCATTTTACATTACTCTTTGGAGTAGGGGAGGCTTTTTTACTTCAGTATCCTCCTTTGGTCTTCCCTATTCCCATAGTAACTTTCTATTGTTGGGTTCTTTCTCCTTTGCTTGCTCTTTTTTTTTTTTTTTTTTTTTTAAATAATTTGATCGCATAATCACCTATAGTCCTGGGGTGGAGTGGGTGCCTATGGCTTAGTCTTCCTTTAGTTCTCTCCTCTGACATCGAACCCCAAACCAAGTACTCCACCCTCCTGTGAGTGCCCAAAGCCAGCAGCTCCCCTGCCTCTCTACTTCTGCACTCACTGGATATGCTGGTTCCTTCTCAGCCATTACAGCAGCACAGATGGGCTTGGCATTGTTTATCATACTCTAACACTCCATCTTTCTGGACTCAGACCCCAGACTCCCCATATAGTCTTTCTGGGAGGAGAAAGTTCCGAAGGTTGGGGCAGAGGCTATCTCAGAACCCAGACAGTCCCAGGGCTCCCCACTTGCTGTTTCAATAGAGGGAATTACACTTTGAAGGGGTTAAAGTTCCATCTTGGGGTCTTTCTATCTGGTTTCTCTTTTAGTTCTAGGAGGACTCAAGTTCTGCCCCAAGTGTTATTTATTTTGCAATTTTGTTTTGAGCATGGGGAAAATCTGAAGAGCTTGATATTTTTCTGATCTACTCCAACATCTTCTCAACTTTTGTTCTCCCCCCTTCCCCCACTTAATAGGATTTAATTGTTTCCAATCACATGTAAAGATAGCTTTCCATATTTACTTCCAATTTTTTCTCCCTCCTTGTTTTCCCTCTCTTCTTCTTTTCCCATTTCAGCAGGTTATACATGTACAATCACATTAAACTTATTTCCCCATTAGTTATGTTGTGAAAGAAGAATCAGAACAAAAGGGAAAAACCAAGAGGGAAAAAAAAAGAAAAAAGTGAAAATAATCTGCTTCCATTCACATTCAGACGCCACAATTCTTTCTCTAGGGGTAGACGGCATTTTCCATGTTGAGCCTTGGAAATGCTGAGAAGAGCCGATACTGGTGGATCATCACCCAATGTTTCTGCAACTATACACAATGTTCTCCTGGTCCTGCTTGCTTCATTCAGCGTCAATTGATGTGAGTCTTTGCAGGTTTCTCTGAAATCCGCCTGCTTGTCATTCCTTATAGTGAAATGGTTTCCCCAAACATTCATGTACCATAAATTGTTCAGTTATTCCCCACGGATAGGTACCCGGTCCATTTCTCATCCTTTGCTACCACAAAAAAAGCGCTATATTTTTGTACATAAATGTTTTTGTTCCTTTTTTATATTTTCTTTGGGATACAGACCTGGCAGTGGTTCTGCTGGATCAAAGGGTAGGCACAGTTTTATAGCCCTCTGGGCAGAGTTCCAAATTGCTCCCCAGAGCGGTCGGATCCCTTCATAACTCCACCAACAATGCATCAGTGCCCGGCTAATGATCTCTTAACTGCCAAGTCCAGGAGGCTTTGTCACGCCTGTTGCTCTCTGTCTGTATTTGCTATTGTGGAGCACCTCCTCCTGCTCCGGCACCTCTCTGGTGTTTGGTCGCTGCTCCATCCGAACGCTCCATCTCCATCTCCTTGGCGGGCTGTTGCCGGGAGCTCTGTCTCTGGCTGATCTCTCCGAGCCCACTTGGGAACTCCCTGGAAAGGTGCAGGATTGTCAGCAGGCACTGTGAACTCGGACACTCCACAGGGCGGGTGCAGGCCTGACCGCCAGCCTCCTGCAGCGTCTGCTGGGGGGCTCCCTGCTCAGTCTCTCCCCACCTCAGAGATATTCCGAAAGTCTGACCACGTGGCCTCCCTCTGCCAGAATCAATAAATTCCAGGGGCTTCTTACTCCCCCAGAACTGATCATGAAATCCAGTGTTTGATGCTTAAAACCCTTCAAACTCAACCCCCCCCCCCCAGGCTTTTTACACCTTGCATTCCCTCCCCACATGTACTCTGAGACCCCTTCACTGGGCTCCTTTATGTTCTAGAACCGGGCCCTCATCCCTGGCCCTGGGCGCTCTCTGGCCGCCCGGCAGGGATGCTCTCCCTGCTCCTCTCTCCCTGCTCCTCTCTCCTGCTCCTCTCTCCTGCTCCTCTCGGCTTCCCTCCGAGTGTCAGCAACATCTCGCCTTTGGCAGGAAGGCTTTCCTCTGAATTCGAGGCCCCCGTGGAGATGATCCCCAATCCATCAAAATGCACAGGTATTTATGTCTACAAATACACACAGACACACACGAGCATAGGCCCCGGGCAGCTGCCTGCGTGTCGCCGCCTCCTCAGGCTGCCAGCCTCTCACCGCGGACTCCCGCCATCCTCCGCGCCCCTCATTCTTGGCCGGCCCCTTCCCAGGGGTCCGAGTTGCCACTTCCCTGCCTTCCACGGCCCTGGGACCTCCCCAGTCGGGCGGATGGCTCCGCCGTCCTCCTCCGTGGCGCCCCGTGTGCCGGTCTCTGGGTCCCACGCGGCTTCCGTCTCTCCCACCTCCCTGGCTGTTTCTGTGCTGCAGACCTTCCTTCCACCCCCCACCCCTCCCCGGGGGCTCACAGGCTGCCGTATCCCCTGCCTGCAGGCTTCCGGCTGCCTGGGACCCTGGGGAGCACCTGCCCTCCCGGGTCTCCCTCCTCCATTTCTCCCGGGTCTCCCAGCCCTCCCACTTCTGAACAGCGATCAGGTCACAATTTCTAGAAAGGTCAAGACAGTCTATTACGCGTGGGCTCCCCCTCCCCATACGCCCCCCAGCGTGCCTGGTCTCCCCTGTTGGGGCTCAGCCGTCTGAGGGCAGAGCCTGGCACGGGGCAAACACCGACCAACACTTGGTGACCACCCGGCCTCGCGCTGATTGCGCGTCTGTAGGGGCCCCGGCCTCTCCCCTGAAGGGTGGCCCTCGGGCCCCTGAGGATGACGGACATTTCAGACAGGACAGCAGAGAGCCCGGCAAAACTCACTGAAAAACTCAGGTGAGAGTGGGGGAGGGGATGACGCCAGAGCCGGGGGTGTGTGTGTGTGTGTGTGTGTGTGTGTGTGAAAGAGAGAGAGAGAGAGACAGCAGAGCGGGGGAGGGGGTGACGCCAGAGCTGGGGGAGGGGATGGGGGGGAGGGGGGAAGGATCTCAGGCGCTCACGGGGTTACCCCAGACAAGCCCCGGTCCCTTCCAAGACTTGTCAAACGGGGCTATTAGCGCGTCCCATCCCATGGACACCATGGGCATTTCTGGGCCTTGGTTGGGGGGGGAGGGGGCTGAAATATGCTCCGGCATCTGCTGGAGTTGCTCCTGGGACAGAAAGGGATGTCAGGGGCAGCAAGGGCCCCGAGACGGAGGGAAGTACCTGGCCTGGAAGGTGCTCCCTCCCCCTTCTCTGGGCTGAGTTGCTTTTGCTGTGATACAAAGACACCAGGTGAGCTGTGAGACACCGGGGGATCGGCCAGGGGAGCCCAAGCAAGGGCCTGGCCCTCGGCAAAGGCTGAGTAACCCACACAACCCTACAGGGGCTTTTAGGATTTAATCTAGGAGGAGGAGGGGGGAGGGCCTGGCCTAGTGACTCACCAAGGCCTGAGGATCAAGTTCTGGAGGGGGGGGGCTCTAGTGGGGGGAGCCCAGATTTCACACCTAGCTTCCTAGTGGGTGACCCTGGGCTAGTCACTTAAGCCCAGTGGCCTCAGAAAAAAGACGGAGTGGGGCGGGGCCCCGTGAATTCCTTCAGGGCAGGGAATGCCAGTCTACAAACTAGATTAAGCACCTACTAAGCGCCAGGGGATTCTCTGCATCAGAAAGACCCCCTTTCTGGGCCAGGGAGTTTGGGGCACAGCCGCAGGAAAGGCTGGAGGGGGGGCCCAGGGTTCTCGGGGTGCAAAGTCGGGGTTTAAGGAAGAGGCGGCGGGGACCCTCCCCAGGGTCCTCAGGGCCCAGCTCACTAAATGTCACCTGCCTCTCAGAGCGCGCTCCGGGCGGGGGCGGGGCCTAGAGGGGCGAGGCTCCGCCCCCTCAGAGGCCCGACGTGTCCCGGGCCCCGATTGGGCGAGCGCAGCGAGGCGGGCTCTTCTCCGGCCCGCCCCCCCAGTGGAAGCCGGGCCGGGCCGGGCCGCTCGCGGTCTCCCGGTGCATTGTGGGCCCAGCTCTCGCGCCGCTCGCACCGCCAGCCCCGGCCTCGTCCCGAGCGAGCGCGCGCGCCTCCGGCCCAGCCCCGCTCGCTCCCCGCGCGCCCCCGCCATGGCTTCCACCTCCCCCGTGAAGCGGCTCCGCATGGACTCGGCGCTGGAGCAGCTGCGGCGCTTCACCACCGTGGTGGCCGACACGGGCGACTTCCACGGTAAGTCTGCGCCGCGGGGCCGGGCCGGGGGCCCGAGGGGCGCCTGCTGCTCCCCGGGGAGGGCCCGGGGCCCCCGCGGCTCCCTGCTCCCGGCCCGCGTGCTCCGCCTCCTTGGCGCTTCGCTTCTTCCCGGCCGGGACGCCCCCTTCCAGCCCACGCTCTCCGGCCCGGGCAGGGACAGGGCGCTCCCAGGGCATCCAAGGCGCCGCCCCGGCTGCGGGAGAGCCCCGGGCTGCTGTCGCCCCGCTGCCGCAGAGCCGGGTCCCGGGCACAGGCCCGCGTGTTCCGACTGATCCGGACTCGGGCTCTCCCCGGCACTGCGCCGGGCAGGCTCCGAGCCCGCCGCTCTCCGGCCCGGGCAGGGAAGGGCTCCCTCCAAGGGCAGCTTAGCCCTTAACCCGGGACTGCACAAGCCCGCCGCTCTCCGGCCCGGGCAGGAAAAGGGGCTCCCTGCAAGGGCAGCTTAGTCCTTCCCCGGGACGGTGACGCCCACCACTCTCCGGCCCGGGCAGGGAAGGGGCTCCCTCCAAGGGCAGCTTGGTCCTTCCCCGGACTGCACAAGCCCGCCGCTCTCCGGCCCGGGCAGCTTAGCCCTTTCCCCGGACTGCACAAGCCCGCCGCTCTCCGGCCCGGGCAGGAAAAGGGGCTCCCTCCAAGGGCAGCTTAGTCCTTCCCCGGGACGGTGACGCCCACCACTCTCCGGCCGGGGCAGGGAAGGGCTCCCTCCAAGGGCAGCTTAGCCCTTTCCCCGGACTGCACAAACCCGCCGCTCTCTGACCAGGGTAGTGAGGGGAATTCCCCACGCCTGTCAAGCCTGTGCCTCTGTTCCTAGACCACCCCAGAGCTGCCTCTTGACTCCTAGCAGAGGCTGCCGAAGACCATTACCCTTTCCTGAGAGGCGCCAAAAAGCATCCCGGTCGGGGGTGTGCCGCCCAGCAGGCGCGCCGGGTCAGTCATCAGCTCTTCCCCATTTCTCATAATCAGCCGGTTCTTCCCTTTTTCTCTCTCCTACAGAGAGAGTTCGGGCTTCCCTGTGCCTCGAGGTCACAGACTGCCCTTCCCCCTACTGCTATGTGACTGAGAAGGAACTAGAACCTTGAGAGTGCCAGAATTGCTCAGGGTCTCGCTCAGAATTCGACCTTGGTAGCTGGGTGGCTCAGAGAACTGTGGAGGCAAGACTCGAACCCAAATCCTACCTTAGGTGCTTCTTCAGTGTGCAACTCTGGGCCAACCTCGCTCTCTTCGGCTGTAAAATGGGGGCAGTAATAACTTCTACTAACAGGATTGTGAGGATCAGAGGAGAATCTGGAAGGCACTTCCTTTCCCTTTTCCCCCTGGTACCCTAATCCTACTGTGTGTCCCTGCTCTAACCTGCTCTCCCCCAAGAAGTCCATTCATACAGAAATCTGAGGCCTCAAAGCTTAGATCCTTCAGCTGCTTCCTCCTAGCGGAGCAGAACAGGTCTGGGCAGTGGTTGGGGCAGCCTCCCTCCTCCCAACCCTCTGCTTTCCTTCCTCCTTCCTGTAGGTGGTTGGGTAACTGAAGGTGAGACAGGCTCAAAGGTTGACTTTGGAAGTGTGTTGTAAACACCACCTTCTCCCAGCTGGGAGCCAAGAGAGCCAGCATTTTCATGGCTGTGTCTTAACGTTCTCTTCCCAGCCATTGAGGAGTATAAGCCCCAGGATGCCACCACCAATCCCTCTCTGATCCTGGCTGCGGCCCAGATGCCGGCTTACCAGAACCTTGTAGAAGATGCCATCGCCTATGGAAAAAAGCTTGGGGGGTGAGTAACTCGGAGTGCTCGGGCAATCCGCCCGGCAAGGTGCACCCCTTGCCCGTAGTTCCCACCTGAATCGCCTTCTGCTGCTACCAGCAGCGGCCACAGCCGCGGAGCTTTTGGGCCTGAGAAGCGACAGCCCGGGGCCTTGGTCTGGGGTCATCCTTTTCCATTCTTGGACTTTAGGAGAAATCACACTTACGGTGCCTTATGAATGCTCGCTGTCCTTACAAGAGCCGTTTTGAAGATCCAGTCCTTGTCAAGTGCTCTGCAAACCTTAAATCTTAGAGGCATCCCAGCAAGCAATGACAAACTGCCTTCTGTTTTAAGGGGTGCTCTTATCCATTTGCTTTCATGTTCAGTTCGTTTTTCCCCCAACATATTTCCACATTTATCATGCCGCCTGACAAAAATCAGACCGAAAGGGGAAAAATGAGGGAAAAAACAAGCAAACAAGGACAAAAAAGCAAAATGCTATTCTGTGATCCACATTCAGGCTCTCTCCAGGTGTGGACAGCTCGTTCTATCCCAAGTCTGTTGGAAATGCCTCGATTCACCTCATGGCTGAAAAAAGCCAAATCCATCCCAGTTGATCATCTCTTGATCTTATCATTGCCATGTGCAGTGTGCTGCTTCTCCTCACTTCACTCGACTTCAGTTTGTGGAGGTCTTTCCAGGCTTTTCTGAAACAACCCGCTCTTTATTTCTTATAGACCAATAATATCCATTACCTTCCTGTACCATCACTCAACCATTCCCCAGCTCATGGACATGCACTCAGTTCCCAGTTCTTTGCCATCCCAAAAAGGGCCGCCACGAACAGTCTGACATGTGTGTCCTTCGCCCTTTTTTATGCTCTTTGGGATTCAGACCCAGTACTCTGGGTCAAAGTGTATGCACAGTGTGGCGGCCCTTTGGGCAGAGTTCCAAATTGCTCTCCAGAATGTTTGGGTCACTTCACAACTCACCAAGTTTTCCCATATCCCCTTCAACATTGAGCATTATAACTTAACTCTCAGTTTAGTCAGAGTTTTCTCTTTTTTTTTTTTAAAAGAAGCAATTGGGGTTAAGTGACAGCTAGGAAGTGTTAAGTGTCTGAGATCAGATTTGAACTCAGGTCCTCCTCCTGACTTCAGGGCTGCTGCTCTATCCATTGAGCCACCCAGCTGCCCCCAGGGTTTTCTTTTTTTTTTTTTTTTTTTTAAGAGTTTTCTTAGTAGTTTAGAACATTTTTCTCATATGACTAGAAATGACTTTCTTTGTCTGAAAATTCTCTGTTTGTATCTTTTGACCATTTATCAATTGGGGAATGGCTTGCACTCTTAAAATTTCACTCAATTCTCTCTATATTTTAGGAATAATGAAAAACATTGGCTGTAAACATTTTTTCCCCCAGTTGTGTTTCCCTTCTTCATGTTTATTTCAAAATGTCATTTCCCACCTTATGAGTTCTCCCAGAACAGAACTGTTCAAAAGAAAAGAAAAACAATTTAGTAAAACCAACATGCCTGGCAGTGTATGCGGTATTTTACACCCATGGTGTCCCACCTCCATAGGGAAGAGAGAGATGTATTTCCCTGTTTCTTGAGAATAAAGCCTCGTGATTATCATTGTATCAATGGATAGTGCACTAAAAAACTTGGAATCAGGAAGAGCCGAGTTCAAATGTGACCTCACACATTCACTAGCCAAGGGATTTTGGGCAAGTTCCTGTACCTCTGTCCACCTCAGTTTCCCCCTCTGTAAAATAGGAATGATCATAGTCCCTCGCACTGAGCCTGTGCGAGGATCAAAGGCGTTAGCCTGGGGGAAGCGCTCTGGGAATAAGGCTCCTCCCATACTCATCACCCAGTGCTCCCTTTGGGGCTCTTGGTAGTGGTTGCCATCCTTGCCCACACTGGGTTTGGAGGGCAGAATGAGAACAAGGTTCCGCTCGCTCCACTCTGCGGCAGTTCCCGGAGGCTTCCCTTGCTGGCTTTGACTTGTTCCTTCTCTTCTAGTCAGTTAATATACATCTCAAGCAATTCCTACCCTGCTCTGTCCTGATCTCTGTGCAGAGTGTTGTGGGTACGAAGACAAATGGGAAATGGTTCCTGCCCTGAAGGGCCTTGCCAGGCCGGGGGGAGCCTTGGGGCCGGCGGCCACAGGAGAAGGGACGAGGGGCTCCTTTTCTTGCCGGCAAGGTCCGCGGGCCTGTTCGTGACTGAGCCGTCGTGGTTTCTTTAGTTCTTTCTCATCCTTTGCACACTTGCTTTATTTCTAATTATTTCCCGCCCAGAAAGTGCTGCAAGACAATCGATCCTGTCCTTGAGAAGTGCAGTCTTCTGGGGGATACAACAAGCAAACAGCTGTGTAGAGGATGAATAAGGATTAACAGGAAAGGCACTGGAAAAGAGGGGCTGGAGGGGCTCCCGCAGAGGGAGAGATTTGAGTGGGGACTTAGAGGAAGCCGCATGGGGACTGGAGCCGGGCTGGCAGAGTAAAGGCTGCTGGAAGTGCGGTCGTTGGAGCAGAGGAGGAAGGGCATTCTGGGTGTGGGAGGGAGCCCCAGAGAATGCCTGGACTTGGCAGGGGGTGGCCTCCTTTGGCTCGAGACCTTTTCTTCCCCGCGGGTAGCTTGGTGTGGTTTGGGCGCACAAAGCCCTTCCAAAGTCCAGGTCGTGATCACCCAGACACTTTCTGCTCTTACCGATCGGCGTCATTGCCCTGAGGTTGGCCATTGCCCCTCCTTCCCGGCCCCTTCTAGAGGGGAAGCGCCCTCATCTTGCCCAGGAAGGCGGGGGTTAGGACCTAAGTGTTCCCCTTGGTTCTTCTGCGTCCTCCTCTCCTTCTCATTGGCTCCCACTTTCTGGGGCCGCTCTGGGCGTTTCGCCGTGGGGATGGGCGGGGGCCCTGGCACTGCCCTGCTGGGTGGTGTCCTGGGGGTCGGGCCTGGGCTCGGATCGCTCTGAAGTGTCTGGGGGGGTTCCAGGTCCCAGGAAGAGCAGATCCAGAACGCCAGCGACAAGCTGTTTGTGTTATTTGGGGCCGAGATCCTGAAGAAGATCCCGGGCCGGGTCTCCACTGAAGTCGATGCCAGGTAGGTGGGGCCTGTGTCCCTGGGAGCCCTCCTGGGCCTGAGCCCAGGTTGGGGTGATGGGTTGGGCTGTGGCAGCCTTGGGGGGGCAGCTTCCTCAGTGTCTCCTGTTCCCCACCAGGTTGTCCTTTGACAAAGAGGAAATGGTCCAGAGGGCCTTGCGCCTCATCGAGCTCTACAAGGAGGCCGGCATCAGCAAGGAGCGCATCCTCATCAAGCTGTCCTCCACTTGGGAAGGGATTCAGGCTGGAAAGTAAGGAGCCCCTGGGGGGACCAGCACCCTCTGGTGACTGGGGAGCCGCTCCTCACAGCACGGGGAGGGGGGGAAGCCCCCGGGTCAGACCTGCCAGTCAGGGGCCTTCACTCTCAGCTGCTGGGGGCTCTTGACCTTTGGATGGAAAGGGTCAGCTGGGCTGGCGCTGACACCCTCACCTGACAGCAAAGTCAGCCAAGATGTGCTTGTGAAAATGGCCACTGTGTGCCCCCCCCCCCCGGCTAAATCCTCTTTGTCCTCAGGGAGGGGGCCGAGACTTCAGGGAGGGGACGCTGTGACACGCAAGAGAGTCGGGTTCGAGGGAGGGAAGGCTGGGGGGCAGCAGCCTCCCCTCCCCCTCCAGGCCCTGGGTGGGGGCACCAGGGAGGCTCCGAGTGTGCTGGGAGACCTCGGCCTTTAGCTGAGCCCCTCCCGTGTCCGTCTGCCTGAGGCAGTGAGCGGTCACTAAGGCCGGGCCAGGAAGAAGCCAGAGAATGGCCTCTTGTTCCCGGCCCCCGCAGCGCAGCGCACCAGTCTGGGAGGGGGAGGATCGGCTGCCGGGCTCTCTGGCCCCAGGGGCTCCCCAGGGTCAGGGCGAGCTGACCCCGCGCTCTCTCTGCCTCAGGATCCTGGAGGAGCAGCACGGCGTCCACTGCAACATGACCCTGCTGTTCTCCTTTGCTCAGGCTGTGGCCTGCGCCGAAGCCGGCGTGACCCTCATCTCCCCCTTTGTGGGGCGCATCTTGGACTGGCACGTGGCAAACACGGACAAGAAGTCCTACGAGCCCCACGAGGACCCAGGTGGGGAGGGGGCGGGGCTTTCCTGGCAGGGGGGTGGGCTGAGGGGGCTTCCCCAGGTGCTTGATTGGAAGCAGATTCTGGGGGGGGCCGGGGACAGGGAGCCGCAGCCTGAGCTCCAAAGGGGGCTGGAAGGGGCAGACCCTGGGCTCCAGCCCCTGGCGGAGGGGGGCAGTGGGCGCCCGGGTCCCTGAGGCAGGAGAACATTGTGCTGCAGGCGTGAAGAGCGTCACCAAGATCTACAACTACTACAAGAAGTTTGGCTACAAGACCATTGTGATGGGCGCCTCCTTCCGCAACGTGGGCGAGATCAAGGCCCTGACGGGCTGCGACTACCTCACCATCTCCCCCAAGCTCCTGGGGGAGCTGCTCAAGGAGACGGCCAAGCTCTCGCCCGTGCTCACCGTCCAGGAAGGTCCGTGCCCCCCGGGGCCGGGGGGGGGGGCAGGCAGAACCCCCGGCCGGAGTGGGGGGGGGCAGTCTCTGGGTGGCCGGAGCTGCCGAATGAGGGGGGGGCCGGTCTGACGGAGGGTGGGGGCTGCGGTCGCTCTGCTTCCGGCTGCGGGGAGGAGGGGGAGGGGTCTTGGCAGTCCCCCCCCCCAGCTGACCCTTCCCCCCCCAGCCCAGGCCAGCGACCTGGAGAAGGTCCACCTGGACGAGAAGGCCTTCCGCTGGGAGCACAACCAGGACCAGATGGCCGTGGAGAAGCTGTCGGACGGCATCCGCAAGTTTGCCGCCGACGCCGTGAAGCTGGACAAGATGCTGCAGGTGGGGGCGCGGGGCTTGGGGGGCCACAAGTGCCCGAGGGGGAGGGGGCGGGCGCAGGGAGGGACCCGCTGACCCCAGGGCCCGGCACACTGTTTCTTCCCAGGAGAGGATGTTCGGCACCGAGAACGGGAACTAAGGCCCCCGGGGCCGGACGGAGGCCGCCTTGCGGGAGTCCAGGCTGAGCTGGTGGAGGGACCATGGCCACAGGGACAGACGCGGCCTGGGGCGATGAGGGCGCTTGGATTTTTACTTCACTTTGCCTAATGCATTAAAAGGATTCCTCACCACAGACCGTGTCTTTGTCTGGCTGCCCCACCCCCGCTGTGCCCCTCACCAGCCCCCGCCCCTCGTCGGCCTCTGCCCCGTGGGGTCCCAGGGACTTCCGTGGGCTCCTTCGTTCAGGCCTTCCTCTGCCCCTGGGAGGCAGGTGCTGCTGTTTCCCCATTTTACAAATAAGGCAACTGAGGCAGCCAGAAACTAGCGCCAGAGCCAGGGGGTGTCGGAAGCAGGACTGGAACTGGGGGGGCCCTGCTGCCCGGGCACCGTGGCATCCCCCAGTGACTAAGGCATGTAATGCCAAAAGAAACTGAGCAAGACAGAGATTAGAGACCAATTTGATAGTTTATTAAATGGAGAGAAATACTGGGACCAATGGATCATCTCAAAGGGTCTGGCCCCGAGTATGCACTGAGCCTTTTATGGAATAACAAGAACATAATGCAGAGACCTAGGGGGGGATAGAGGGAGGTTACTGATGTTCTAATGACATTAAGGAGTGTCTGTAACACCTTTATCTCCACCATTAAGAGGGGCCGGTCATGACCTTAAGGCAGAATACGAAATAGGACAAATGGAGGAACTGGTCACCCCGTTAAAAGTGGCCTTTGGCATTACAGGCAGGCATTGGGGGGGCACCTGCGGCTGCCTAGCAACAGTCTCCCCAGAGAAAACTCTTGTGAGGAAGGAGACCCTCGACAATCTCCCGGGTCTGGGGCTGCCGGGAGTCCCAGAGCACAGGCTTCGGTCCAGGGAGACTGAGTTCGAATCTAGCCATGACACTTCCTAGCACTTGTGGCCCCTTCCCCAGAGAATGGAGTCTGTAAAGTGCTGAGCGCAGGGCCTGGCACCCAGGAGGTGCCAGATTTTGGGCTGCTCTCAGGCCAGGCAGGAGCCATCTGGGGAACGTGCATTTCGAGGGGTTCCCGGGCCAGTCCCTAGGCCGGACATAACCTGGGACCGTGGCCCCCCTTGGGCTGAGAGAAGGGGAGGGGCCGCCCGGCTCTCAGGCCGCCCTAACCCAGTGCGCAGCTGGGGTGGGGCAAGGAAGGGCCATGTGTGGGAGCGCAGCACCCCCTGGTGGCCGAGTGCGCGAGGGACTGCTCCCGCTTGGGCTTCTCAGACCTGGGAAGGGGCTATTTCTCGGCCCAAAAGCTGGCCTCCGCCGCCATAGTCCTCCACTCCCTGGTCCGGGGGCAAGGAGGCCAGAATGAGGACAATCACAGCGCGCACTTACTGAGCTCTTAGGGTTTGCAGAGCTTCCCTATGTTGTCTCCTGGGAGGGGAGCTCCTTTTACCTTTGGGGAAACTGAGGCACCGTCCCGTGTGCCACCGAGCTGCCTCAGGGTCTCACACACTTTGTTCTGTTAGACCCCAAGTCTCCAAGCCAAGCCAAGAAGCATTTATTAAGCACCTACTGTGTGCTAGGCACTGGGCTAAGCACTAGGGAGGCAAAGAAAGGGAAGAGGATCTTCCTGGCTTCCCCCCCTTCCACTCTTTCTTCCCTTGTGCCTTGATTGGGCTCCTTAGTGCCTGAGAACTTATCTCGGTGCAGATGAGCCCCAGACCAACACGTCTCCTCCCTCTGTCTCTGGCCCCCTCCTCTGTCTCCCCCTCTTCCCCCCTCCCCTCCTCTTTCTCTCTTTCTCCCCCCCTTTCTCTGTCTCCTGCCCCCCTCCTCTTTCTCTCTCCTCCCCTTCTCTCTCTGTCTCTGCCCCCCCCCCTTCTCCCTGCTCCAGTCCCTGCTGACCAGCATTATCTGGGCCTTTCATCACCTTCCCCCCTCCCCCCTTCCAAACTCTCCTCTTCCTGCCCCCCCCCCCAGTTGGCCAGGCCACCTCCACCCCCCCACGCCCGCCCTCCGTCTGTCACGGCCCAGGCCTCCCCCCTGGTCAGGTCCTCTCCTGGGAGGCCGGCGCCCCCTGCTGGGCCCACACTGGCTGCCCGTGGCCATCTGGGAGCGGTAGATGCTCTGGGCCTGTCTTCCCCAGCCCAGAGAGGCCTCTGTCCTTCAGCCTCCACTCTCCGTGACTCGGCCTCGTTTTGCAGTTGGGGAAACTGAGGCCGGAGCGAATGCCCAGGGAAGCAGCCCCGGAGGCTGGATTCGGCCCCCACTAGTCCCAGGGGCGTAGCTGTCCTGCCCCCCCCCCGGGGGCTGCTTGGGGGGTTTCTGGGTGGGACTGGCCTGGAACCTCAGGCCCCTCTCTTTGTTCCCAGGGGCTGAGAAGGCCGAGGAGGGACGTGGGTACGGGGAGAGCCCGGCCCCTGGGCCTCCATCCCCCGCTCATGGGAGGACAGCGGAGCTCCGAGCCTGGGGGGGAGGGGGGGCTCCTGGTCAGCGTTTCAGAAGCCTGGGGACCCCTGCCAGTGCAGGTCAAAGGGCTCCAAGAGGCCAGGGAGCCTCCCCCAGCCAAGGCCTCCTATCAGCAGGTGGGATGGATGGGGCTCCCTCTTCCTCCATCACTGCGGATGCCCAGCCCTCCTTGCCCTTCCATCCTGGACCCTCTGCTCATCTTCCTGGCTCTAAGCAGCGGGTCTTGCAGAGAAGTGGACCCAGGACGGGCGCCTGACGGGGTGGGGGCACCAAAGTGCCCTCGGGGTGACACGGCCGGGCCCCCCACAGAGCCTGAGGCCATGGCCCCCACCCTCTCCACTGAGGCCCAAGAAGTGCTTCCGAGGCTGCCGGAGAGGGGGAGGAGGGGCTGGCTCTGCCCTGACCCCCCCAGACCTGGACCCCGACTATCCAGGGCCAGGAGAGGCAGCGAGTGGAGCCTTGAGGCCTGGGTGGCCAGAGCCCACCCTCCTAGGGGAGGAGCAGGGGCATTTGGCCCAACTCTGCCCTGCCTTTCCTCCAGGGAGGACAGAAAGGAGCCCCCGGGTGGTCCCAGACGCCGCTTCCCCAGAGACCCCAGGGTTTGTCGATCCCCATTGTCCTCCTCCCCGTGGGCCCGGGGAGGCCCTTTGGGCAGGGGCCCTCCCTCCTTCCCCCTCCCATCCCTCCTCTCCCTAGGACTCAGTGGGACCCAGGGGCTTTCCTGGAGGGTCAGTGAGCCGGGGCCCAGCTCAGGCCAGGCCAGGGTTAAGGCTGAGCCTTCCACCCCCCCTTTCCCCATTTCAGGCGTGAGAGCAGAGTGCAGGCTCCAGCTGGCCCCGCTCCAGACCCCGGGAGCCCTTCTGCAGGGCCCGGCCTTGGGAACAAGGCGGCTCTGTTCTAAAGCCCGTCTGAGCCCACTGATGGGGGTGGGGGGCAAGCCGTACCCTCTGCCAAGGAATCGGGGTGGGCGGGGGGGGCGGGCCTGGGAGGGCCCCGGGCCCCGGACCTGCCCGCAGCCCAACGGGACCTGATGGGGGCTTGCGGCCCCTGCTGTTTGCCGGCCTCCAGGACCCTCCGCCGCCCCCGCCCCTCGCCAAAGGCCCCCGGCGCCCCATTCAGTAAACTCCTGGCTCTGGACGAAGTCCAGTCTCCGGCTTTCACAGCTCATCCGCTGCTTCTGGTCAATAAACATTTATTCGGCACCTGCTGTTGTGCCAAGTCCTGTCCTGAGCAAGTGTGGGGACACAAAGCCGTCCTGTGCTCCCGGGCCCGGCTGGGGGTGGGGGCAGAGGGACAGATCCAGTTAGGGCACCAAGCAGGGCAGGCTTCCTGGGGAAGGCAGGGAGGAGGGAGAGTGCTCCGGGCCCAGGGAGGGGAAGAGTGCTCCAGGCCCAGGGAGGAGGGAGAGTGCTCCAGGCCCAGGGAGGGAGGAGAGTGCTCCGGGCCCAGGGAGCGGGGAGAGTGCTCTGGGCCCAGGGAGGAGGGAGAGTGCTCCGGGCCCAGGAAGGAGGGAGAGTGCTCCGGGCCCAGGGAGGGAGGGGGGAAGAGTGCTCCAGGCCCAGGGAGGGAGGAGAGTGCTCCGGGCCCGGGGAGGAGGGGGCAGGTCAGGAACGGCTCCAAATGCCAAGCAGAGTCGTTTTTATTGGCTCCTGGAGGCCATGGGGAGCCAGTGCCAATAACAAACCAATCTGCAAAAACTTGCAGGAGCCGATGCAGAGCGAGCAGGACATGGCTCACGGGGAGCCCCGGGGTGATTGCGACCCTGGGGAATGGCCTGGCTCTCCTTGTACCCCCACAACCCAAGACAAACCTGGAGGACGGTGCCAAGGCGCCCCTACCCTGGGGGGCGCACTGCTGCCCAGGGGGGGGGGGGGACGGTCCAGGCCAAGCCCCCACCTCGGTTTTCACCAAGTCCTGTGCAAAATGAGTGACGACAGGGGACGTCCCGCAGGGCTGGCCCAGGGCTCACTGGGAGCCGGGGGGAGAACGTGGACTGTAAACAACATGTAATTGGGGGAAAGACGCCCCCACAAGATGGGACAACAATGGGGATAACGGCGGGACCTCCAGTGTAGGAAAGTCACTTTGGAGGCCGGAGAGGGACTGGAGGGGAGACCGAGGCAGGCTGCAGCTGTGGTCATAGTCCGGGGGCAGGGTCAGAGGGGAGACTGGGCACAACGGGTGGGCCTTGGCGCCTGGGGCAGGAGGAGTGGGAATGGGGAGCCTGGCATGATGCCTAGGGCAGGGGTCTAAGGGAGGGAGGAAGAAGGGGTCCATCGTGGGCTGTGGCCCATGGGAGCTGGGCATGGGGGCGGCTGTGGGAAGGCCCTCCCCTGCTCTGCCTTCTGGGGCCCTGTCCCCACTGTTTCCATTCGCTCCCGCAGGGGGCAGTTTCTGGGTGACCGACTAGGCTCCTCCCTATATTCTTAAATAACCAGAAGGAAGCACTTGAGGGGGAGCACCCTTCTCCCCCCTCCCCCGCCCCCCTCACAGGCTCCACACCCCCCAGGATCTGGTCCTCAGGTAGGCACGAGCCCAGTCAGGCCAAGGACCCCCTGCCCTAGCACAGTGTCAGGAAGCGGCTTCGTCCAGTTGTTCTAAGAAGGCCCAAATGTCCAGGGATGGGGGCCCAGAGCACGTGCCAGGGATGGGGCCCAGAGCACCTGCCAGGGATGGGGGCCCAGAGCACCTGCCAGGGATGGGGCCCAGAGTACGTGCCAGGGATGGGGCACAGAGCACCTGCCAGGGATGGGGCCCAGAGCACTGCCTGGGCACTGCCAGAGTCCCCCAGCTCTCCTGGGCTCACAGGAGGAAACGCAGGGAAGCCACAAAGCCGGGGCTGAAGCTGTTTCCTTGGGGGGGCCCCAGGGTCCGAGGTCTCTGCTCACTTCCTGTTGGAAGGATGACCCAGTGAGCCCTGCTCTGGCCCACCCTGGTCCCCAGGCTCGGGTAGGGACGCTCACCCTCCTGCCCCGTCAGGGCCCATCCCTCCTCCCAGGCCAGTTCGGCCTCTGGGACCCTGTCCCACCCTTCAGGCCCCCGCTGAGAGCAGGCCCCCTGTGGGCTCCAGTGTAAGCGGAGGCTGCTCCTTCGGCCCAAGTCAAGGCTCCCGCCGGAGCCCGGCTCACCTGCTGCCGCACAGGAACACCAGGTTCTGCACTGCGAGCACCGTGGAGGCCTCGTTCTGGCCCGTGACCAGGTGCCGATCCAGGACCACGTGCACAGCGTCCGGCTGGCTGGCTGCAGCAGGGCGGGGCATGGTCAGAGGGGGCGGGGCATGGTTGGGGGAGGGGCCTACCCTCTGCCCTCTCCCCGTGGGTGGTGGTCCCCGGGCACCCTCCCCCCCACCCCCAGGGTCGCCCTGGGCCGGGGCAACGAGGGCCCTCCACGGATCTGGGAGGAAGCGCTCAGCCCGCCAGGCTCGGCCACGCCTCTCCCAGGCGCTAACACTGAGCTCCCCATACTGAGCTGGGGCTACCAGCATCCCCACTTTACAGATGGGGAAACTGAGGCAGACTGTCTCCCAGGCTCTGGCGCCCCCTGGTGGCGGCCCTTCCCTGCAAACCCCCTGTGTCCTTCCCCGGCCCCCAGGGCCCCTTACCACTGAAGCAGGCTCCCGCATCCTTCACAAAGTCTTCCATGATGATGGGCAGGCTACCGAAGCCAGGCTGCCGGACGAGTTCACACACGGGGGGCTGGGGAGCAAGAGGAGGGGCCCCTTTGGCAGCTTTTGGGGCAGGGCCCTGTGGGTGCCCCCCCCGGGGGGTTCCAGAGACCCCTGATCCTGCCCGCTCCCTGCCCTGGGGGGACTTACCCCGGTCAGGCTGTAATTCTGGAAGACCCAAGCCTTGTCCTCCGTGGCGCAGCAGAGGGCGGCCACACCGTGCCCCACAGCGCAGATGGGCTCTGGAACCAAAGGCAAACGGATGTGGCTCAGGCTGAGCCCGGCTGCCCCAGTGACCTCTGTGTGCCCGGAAGCGCCTGCCAGAGGCATTGTGGGTCGCAGCACCAGCTGCCCAGCGAGAGGCACGTCACTGGCCCGAGCCCTCTGAGGGGCAAGGGGTGCCCGGGTCTCTATCAGGAGCCTGCCCTGTCCCAGGGGGGAGGAAGGGCTCCACCTCCGGCCCCAGGTTCTGTGCCCCCCTCCCAGCAGCCTTGACCAGGGCCCCATCCAGGCTCCCAAGAGCCAGGCTGTGGTCTCTGCCCAGTGGAGCATAGGGGTCCTGCCGCTCTGGACACCGGCCCCCTCGGGCAGCCACCTGCCAGCCAAGCTCCCCCGCCCAGCCCAAGGAAGGAGCCGGCTCAGAACCCGTGGCCGGTGAGGGAGGTGAGGGAGCACAAGGGGAAGCCCCTCAAGGATACTGCAGAGCTGGAGAGGACCACACAGATGGCCTTGTTTACAGGCAGGGAAACCGAGGCTAGCTGGAGATGAGAGATACCTGGAAGGAATCTCTGAGCCGCAACAGACCTGAAGGGACAGGAGGCTCACTCCCTCCGTGCATCAGGGGCAGTGAGGGTTGTTTGGTTCTGGCACGTGGCCTCACACAGACTCTTTCCCCTTTGGGGTGCAGGGGTCGGCAGAATCAGGGTACGGTCTTTGTGCGGGCTTGTGGGTATGGCGCCCCGTACCTGGAGGCTACCTCCAGAGCCTTTTGGCTCAGCCCCGGCCCTTGGCCCTGGCAGTGCCCCCACCCCGACTTGCCCCGGGGGCCTTTCCTCCCAATTCCTAGGGCAACCCCTGGGTCCATTATCTGTCCCCCAGAGCTCCCTGTCCCCCATTCCTGGCTCGGTGGGGTCCACCTTTGCACCCGGGCCCAGACACTACATTTATTTCTGCTGTGTCACCTCCAAGGGCGTTCCCTGCAAGGTCACCAGGGGCCCACAGTGGGATTCCCACGGTGTGGCTGAGGACTCTGCCCCTCCCAGGCTCTTTAGTGCCTCAGTTCCCTGGCCTGCCCCACACTCACTCTGCTCGGTGCTGAAGTGCTCCAAGATCCGGGCCAAGTACCCGCTGTTGGCAAGGTCAGTCAGTGCCCCGGGGCAGCTGGGGATGAGCAGGGCATGGTACCTGGCACCTATGGGGGAAGGGATACAACTGAGGCCCAGGTGTGCCTTGTTTCACGGGGGTGGGGGGTGGGGTTGGGGGGCCCTGCACCAATACCAGGGGAGAGCTAGCCCCAGGGGAAGAGACAGTCAGGAAACAGAAGGGAGCGGCAAATATTTGTCTAAATGAGAAAATGGTGTGGAAGCTCCGCAGTCCTCAGGAGGCCCCGGGCCCGTCTCGCAGCTCCTGCCATCGTTTTCTAGGTGAGCCCCAGCACCTCAGCTCACGGTGGCTCCTCTCCTTGCCCCACGGGAAGGTCTCCCCGGCCCAAGGGAGTGCAAGGGGCCCCCGTCCTGAGCTCTGGGCTGGGAGGTTTGGGGGGTCACCCCAGCAGCCCTTGCCCCAGATGCTGCCTCTCAGGAAGGGCCGAGGCCTCTAGCCAGATCCTCAGGGCGGGGCCCAGGGAGTCACCCCGGGTCCCTCCCCCCACTGCAGATTGTCCCCAAGAACCTCCGAGTCACCCCAGGCCTGAAGGGGTCTCACCATCGATGGACTCCAGCTTGGCGGGGCTGGCGTAGGCCTTCATGCGGAAGTCCTGGATCCAGCGCATGTTGCTCTCGTTCACGCCCACAAAGTCCATGGCCTTCCCCTAGAGGAGGGGGGAGTAATGGCCCCCTGGCTCCACCCCGCATCCCCTCCGAGAAGCCCTCCCTGATCCTACTGTTTCGCCCCTTTCCGTCCTGGGGTCCCTGAGGTCCTTGCCGGCATCTCTGGGACGGGGACCAGCCCCCACACTGAACATGGGGTGTCCTCCCCAATGCTGGCCAGCCCTGGACCCCACTGGCTCACTCTCCTCCTCCCAGGCAGCACCTTCTGCCCATGTGCCTTCTGGGCCCCGGATTATATATGCCCCGGTCCTTCCTTCTGACAGCCATGTACGCCCCTAGAGGACAGGGGCCATTCCAGTTACTGCCGGTAACTGTAGTCAGTGCCCAGCCCAGAACCCGGCCCAGAACAGGCCCTAAACAAGGCCGTTCCTAAAGTTCTGGCTGGCCCTCTCCTGACGGAATGAACCTTCTGAACTGTTCCCCCGCCCGGGACTCAGCGGCCCAGGAAGAACAGGGGTGTCCATTCCCCTAGCAGCTACAGGGACGGACCAATCTCTTGACCCCCTTTGTCAAGGCAGTCTGGGAGATCTTGAAGGCAATTTTTCCATCTAGGAACATACCCGCCCACCCCCATCTCCCCCTGGGAAGTCAGGCCCCTTTGGGGGGGGGGGGATGCCCAGGAAACCCAGGGCTGGCCACTGGCCCAGAGTACAGGACTGGCCCCCGCCCCTCCCCGTCTGCAGGGGCTACCCAAAGACCCACTGGCACTTACTCCTGGTGTGGCCACCTGCAAGTTGAAGGCGGCACTGCCCATGGTGAAGCAGTGGAGGAATGAGTGGGCCGACACACCTGTAAGACATGAGAAGAGATCAGAAATCCCTGGGTGTGAGCCAGCCCTCGGGCCGGGCAGGAGCATCCGAGGCACCTCCAGAGCCAGGCTGGGAGCCACCCTTCTTCCTCTCAGGGGATTCTCAGAGGGCGCACACCACCATAAGCTCCCGAGAAAATGGAAAAGTCAAACGGGAGAAAAGGAAGAGCTCATGACAAACAAAATCAATGCAGCAATGATGAAAAGAGGTGAAAAACCAAAATGCGGACAGCAAGTTCCTCTGATAAAGAGCTCATTTCTAAGATATTCAGGCCAGCAGGACAAATGTAGAAATGAAAGCCATTCTTGAAATGATAAGCGGTCCAAAGGAGAGGCGCTTCCGAAAGGAAGAACGCCGACCGTAGCCTTGTTTTTAAAAAGTGCTCCTGTCATTAGTAATTGGAAAACGACAAAGGAAAGCAACTCAAATTCCAACTCACACCCATCAGATCGGCAACACTGACCCCCCAAACAGGAAAACGAATGCTAGGGGACTAATGAGGGCTTTGGAACAACAGGCACACTGATGCGCTGTCGGGAGAGCTCTAAATTGGCTTAGTCATTCTGGAAAACTACCCGGAACCATGACCCCAAAGTTATTAAGTCCTTCCTCTCTGACCCAACCATACTACTAAGAATAGCTAGCAATAGTAGGTCTATTGTTAAATAAACAATAAAACCAAGTGTCCCGCGGACAAATGGTTTATTTAGTGGCGCATGGGTGGCGAGAACCAGAACCTTAGTTTTTACCCAGAACCGTCTGGAGGGGAGGAAAAACTGGATGAAAGGGTGAAGACACTTGGCTTCTTACTGAGGAGGCGAGGAGGAGGAGGGTTGGCTGCAGGACACACTTGCAGGAGATCCCTATAGAGCTCAAAGAAGGGGAAAGGACCTCCGAGGACACAAACATTCAAAGCAGCTCTTCCCATGGTGGCAAACAAATGGAAATGAGAAGATGCCCAGCAACTGGGGAAAGAGTGCACAAATTGAGGGGCAGCTAGAGGGCAGCACAGTGGGAGAGGGTGCTGGGTCTGATCTCCCCGAGTGCAAATCTGGCCTTGGACGCTTCCTACCTCTGTTTGCCTCAGTTTCCTCATCTGCAGAATGAACTGAAGAAGACAATGGCAAACCACTCTGGGATCTCTGTCAAGAAAATCCTAAACGGGGACTCAAAGAGTTGAGCGTGACTGAGAGCAACAAAACTGGCAAGTTCTGATGTAAGAAGGTGCTGTGAGAAATGCCCCAGGGGATGGGAAGACTTGCCAGTGATGGGGCTAATGCAAGGAGTCCACAGGACCAGAGAAGCAGCAGGTTTCCACCTCCTGAGAGACAAGTGATGGATTCAGTGCAAACTGAAACCTGAGCTTTCGGGATGAACCCCGAGACTTCGTATGACTAAAATCTCCTCCGGACAAAGTTTTCTTTTTTCAATGGGGAAGATTTTTTTTTTTTTTTTTGGTTAGCTGAAAGTAAATATGGTAATGTGAAAAAAAGCAACCGCCTCTGTTCTTTCACCAACCCTGATGGTTGGGGGAGAGCAGAAGCGGGAGCAGTAGTTCTGGCAGAAGTTTGTTCCCCTCTTCACAGGCCTGAGCATTCCCACCGTCCTCCTGGGGGTTCATCAAAAGCCCTTAAACCATGTGCCTTGTTTTGCTGGCAGAGAATCATCAGAGAATCACTAGGACAAAGAGGCCGGGAGAAAGGCCCGGGATTAGCTGGGAGTTTGCCAAAAGGATTAATGAATCACCTCCCATGAATCTGGAGCCAAGAAGAGGGCTAAAAGACCAGGCTGGTTTGTCTCTTTCTACAAAGGCTCACCAATGGGGTGACTGGGCCACGGGACACATTCAAGCACCTATTTCCACTAAGACTTAATTCTGAGCCTCTCATTCTCCCCCCATGCCCTTCTTTCCCCCAAACTTCTCTTTTACTTTGGAGGCCATTGCCCCCTCCACGTCCCCCAGGGTCCCCACTCAGGATTCATCTTCCAGTCTTCATTCTCCTTTACCCAAGACTTGCCCAATCTATCTCACTGGGAAGCCTCTTTCACCTTCGCTGCTAAATCACACAGTATCCACTCCTCCCCTGGATTATTACAATAAGTTCCTTACTGGCCTCGTCTCCTTGGGCGGGGAAGGGATGCCACAGGGCCCAGAATGCCAAGCCGAGTCAAGGAGACTCATCTTTCTGAGTTCAAATCTGGCCTCAAATGTTTCCTAGTTTTATGACCATGGGCAAGTCACTTCACCCTGTCCCTAAATTTTCTTATCTGTAAATGGCAAACTGCTCTGGTGTCCCTGCAAAAAAAACCCCAAATGGGGTCATGAAGAGTCCGGCATCCCTGAAGAACACCAAGGAGCCTCCCTGCCTCAACATTCCCCAGTCACTCTGTCTTCTACCCTCCTACGCGCAAGCCGACCCTACTGCTCCCTCCTCGGTACAAGCAATCCCAGTGGCTCCCTCTTTCTCCCAGATCAAATGAAAATTCCCATTTCTAATTTAAACCCGGCACCTTCTTATGCCTTCCCAGTCTCCATAACTATCACCCCCTCTCCGAGGTCCATGGCCCGTCCGGGACGGCTTACTCGCCCAACCATACAAACGCTTCGGCTTCTACCCCCATGCCTCGGCCTTGGCAGGCCCAGGGGCTCAGGGGGACACACTCCCGCCTTCCTTGACGTCTGCAAGATTCAGCGGGAGCCCCGCGTTGGTTGAGAGCCTTCCCTGGCTGCAAAGACCCCCTTCTAAGGGGAATTCTGCCCACTTGGTTCCTTTCCGGCTAGGAAGTAAGCTCCTCCAGGGCAGGACCCGGTTTTGCTTTTCTCCACATCCCCATGACCTGTATGGATAGTAACAAATCCAGCAAAAACCGAATAACTGCTTGCTGAACAGCCCACTGATGGTTAAAAGTCTTTCAAAAAGACCTAAACAAAAAGAACATCCCGACTCTGGGCCAGGGCCCCAGAGGGATAAACAGGGAGGAGAGACCGGGCCCTGAAGGAAGGGCCTCCAGAGCCAAAAGCTCCGAATGAGCCCCAAACAAAGAGCTTGGGGGGGGGGGCGGCGCCAAAGAGCTGGAAGGCAGCCGGCTGCCCCTGGGCTCTGTGCAGGCCTGCTGAGGCACAGCCAGGGAGCAAACCAGGAGGGCAAGTTATTGACAGTTGGTGGCAACATTGTAGCAAATGCTTGGATACAATGTTCAACACTTCAGAGGGCTGATAATGAAACATGTTATCTGCCTCTAGCCCAGGAGGTCAGACTCAGAGGCAGAGTGGAGCCTGGCTTCTGCTCTCTGTGTCCGTCTCTGCCTCTCTCTCTGCCTCTTTCTCCCTGTTTCTCAGTCTCTGCCTGTCTTTGCCTCTCTCTCACTCTCTCCATCTCTCCCTCTCTGTCTCTCTCCATCTCTGACTGTCTCTCTCCCTCTCTTGCTCTTTCTCTCTTTGTCTCTCTCTGTCTCTTTCTCTTCTTTTGGGAGGGAGGGGACAGGAGAAGAACTAACTCCAGAATCTGTTTTTCATGATTATATCTATTAGGTTATTCTACAAATGTCAACAGTATTTTATTTTTCCAATTATATTTAACGATAGTTTTCCACACTCATTTGGAAGATTTCCGGTTATAAAAGCTTTCCCTCCCTCTTTTCCAAGACAAAAAAGCACTTTGTTATAGGTTATATATGTAACATTTTCATATTAGCCAGATCTATTGTAATGGATTTCTTCTGTCTTCTCCCTAAGTGGGAGGGAGGAGAGGGAGAGCGTTTGGACCGGAAAATAAAACTGGAATTAGAAAAATAAAAATAAGAGACACAATGGGGGAAAGAAGGGCTCCTCCTGCTCAGGCGGAGGGAGCCAATAAGTGAATGCCGAGGGACCTCAGTGACCCGCTGTTATTCTGTCCAGAGGAAGAGTGACCTTTGAAAGAATCAACATGCGTCATCGGGGACTTGATATCCGAGATAAGGAAGATAGCAAGGGAGCAGAGGGCCCCTACCTGTTTCCTGTCTCAGGTGAACTTCATCCCTGACACACAAAGGCCGGCGGGAGAGGCCCCTAGGCAGGGCCAGTGGCTCAGAGAAGAGCACACAGGACAGGGACCGAGGCAGAGAAGTTAGTGAGTGTGAAAGGGGAGCTGGGGAGCCGGCCTCGGGTTCTAGCAGGACGTCAGGCCCTTGGGTTCTAGCAGGACCCTGGGCCCGGTGATTTCCATCTAGAAGAGGAATGGGCTTCAGCTGGGCCAGCTCTGGGGGAGGGTGACCACACCTGGCCCAGCCCGTACCGAGGCTCTGCCGAGGCTCTAAGATCCTGTTGCTCTGGACAAAAGGCAACAATGGGGTTTGAGTTCAGAGTGCTGGATGGCACAGCCACAAATAATGGCAGCAGCCATTTCATAGCATTCTCCGGTTTGCAAAAGCCCAAGCCACAGCCTGGGAGGGAAGTGCTATTATTAGCCCCATGCATAGATGAGGAAACTAAGACTGGCAGGGGCCTTGTCTAGGGTCACACGGCAGGGATCTGCCCCACCGAATCCCAGGACACCCTGGGAGGCCTTTGTGGCCCGGGACGGGATGGGTTCCGCTCCACTTGGTTTTACGTCTGCTCAGACCCCGACAAGGAGGGAGGCCGAGCTCCTGGGCCACGGGTGGGCTGGAGTGGCTGGGGAGGCGCCCACCAAGCTCACAGCCTTGGGGAGCCCTTCACATTTAAGTGAGGAAAAGGCCAGCTGCAGAGAACAGGTTCTGTCTTATTTGTGTTTGGTTTTGTTTATATTTCAGTCCAGAGCCTAAAATCAGGAAGTCCAGAGTTCCAGGTGGAGCCTCACACTTCCCGCCTGTGGGATCCTGGACAAGTCATTTCAACTCTGCCTGCCTTGATTCCCTCATCTGTAAAATGGACATCATAATAGCACCTCAAATGAGCTATTTGTAAATCTATTAGCCCAGTGCCAGGCACACAGGAGGAACCTGGCAAATGGTTCTCCTCTCCCTCCCTCTCCATCACTTAGCTTCCCAATTTTACAAGTGGGAAGTGACAGTTACTGCTGGTTAAACTGCCAGGAAAGACCTCAGGGCCAGCATGTAGACCAAAGCCCCCTCCTGGAGCTCCCCGGGGTCTGCGGGCCCCGGAGGCCAGAGCAAGGGTTAGGAGCCCAGGAGAGCAGCTTTCCGAGGCCTGCCTTAATGAGAGGCTCCCCGGCAGCTCGGGTTCACAGTGGCGGTCGCTGGCCGGGGCTTTCTGGGCCACATGATCTCTGAGGTCCCTCCAGGCCTGAAACTTCACTAGGAAAACTTTTGCTAGAAAAATGGCCGCGATCCCATGGGTGCGATTCATGTGGTTGAGGCCGACTTGACAAGAGTCTGAGGCTGACTCCGTATGAGGAACAGGCCGGAGCCTGCGGGGGACCAGCAGGGCCCTTAGCAGAACTGCCATTTGTGGGGCAAGGCCCCGGATGAATCTGGAAGCCCACACGATCCCACGAAGTCTAACCGGGAGGTCGGGCTCGGCCCCCATTTCTCCCGCGGGGCCCGGGGCGGCGGCCCCGTTTGAAAGATGAGTTACCTGAGGCTCGGAAGGGACCTGTGAGCGCGGTGGGCGGCGCGCCTCCCGGCCCAGACCCCAGCGGGCTCAAAGTCCAACTGGAATTGGCCCCGGGGAGAAGGATGGGGGCGGGAGGGAAGGGGCGCGGGAGGGAGGAGGGAAAGGGAGGACGGGTCGGGAGCCGGATCCCTTCCCGAGCCCCGGGGCTGGGGCGCCCATCCCGAGCGGGCGCTTGGGGTCCCGCAGAGGCGGCCCCGGCCGATGACTCACCGCGGGCGGCGGCGCTAGCCACGATGAGGCAGGCGGGCCGGCTGGGGAGCCGCTCGGACGCCATGGCCACAGCCTCCGCCTCCTGCTTCCCCGCCCGCCCCCCGACACCCCGCCTGTCGGCGCAGGCGCCGCTCCCGGAGCCGGGGTCACGTGGGGCCCTTCGGTCCCGCCCCCGGGCTGACGTTCCCTCCCCCTCAGGTCCCTGCGCTCTCCTGGGTCCGGCTCCTTTCCCCTAAGGGGGATCGATCCAAAGGCGGCGCGCCCCGAGAAAGGGTGGCCGAGGGTCACGAGCGCGCCTCCCCACCCGCCCGGCCCGTGCGCCTCGAAGCTGGGGGCGGGTGGCGGCGGATCCAGGGTTAAAGTTCACCTCCCCGCTCCCAGGGCTTCCTTTGGGAGCTTATTTGTGCAAAGCCCAGCAATTCCTTGGGGCCTCTGGCCGGGAGGGAGAGGGAGAGGGGGGAACAAATGACACCGGGCGGGAGGCAGAGGGCGGGAGAGCCCGGCCCCGGCCCGGCCCCGTAGAGGAAGCGCAGAGGGCTTCCAGGAGCGCAGGGACGAGTTAAAGCTTCAGACGGGGCGCCCCGTGATGGGAGGGGGAGCCTGGAGCCGGATCTGGGACTTGGATCCACCCTCCATTGAGCAAGGGGCCCCGGACCCGGCCTCCTGCCCCCCCTCCCCTTCTGCCTCCTCCCTCCTGCCTCCTTTTTAGGTGGATGGGGGCAGAGAGACAGACAGACAGACAGGGAGGGTCAAACGCAGACACACAGACCTGCCTGGGCACCTCCACGAGGGCCAGGCCCCCGCTGGCGTCCCAGGTGCAAGGTCAGCCCTGCCTCCGAGTTGCTTAGCCTCAAACAGAGCCGCTTAGACTGCTGGGAGGAAGCAAGAGGGCTGGGCCCTGGGACCCAAGGCCCAGCTTAACATCGAACCCCCAGACCGGGGGGGGGGGGGGGGGGGGAGGGGAGGAGGACACAGCGCCAGGTTCCCCATTCTGGGGCCCGGGGTCCCCGCAGAGGCCGCTGAAGCCGCGAAATCCGGACACCTGCCCCTTGGAAGGACAGCGGGGAAGCTGATGTGGGAAAGATTCCTTTCTAGATTCCCACCCCCTCGGAGTTAATAATGTAAATTACCCTTTAACTCACAAATTCGGGTCCCTTTGAATTCCAATAGATCTGGGCCGGCCCAGCCCCACCCGGTCTGAGCCAACTTTGGGGCTACAGCCACAGGTTGCCAAGCCCCATGGGAGAGTCTGAAACAGGCCTCGAGTTCTACACTCCCCGCTCCATGGAAGAGGGGGAGGAAAGGCCAGAGCGAGGGTGGGGGAGGAAGAGATGCCATCTTGCCCGGCATGCTGCGTCCCAAGGGCTCCTCTGGCGATTCCACGCAGGAACGTAAGGGCGGGGCAGCTCATCTAAGCTCCCAAATCTTGCTGGGAGGGAGAGCAAGACCCGAAGGAGAGACCGCTCGCCCTTGTCCGGGGAGTAGCAGCCGTGGGCAGAGACATTCTCTAAACTCACCCCAAGTCAGTGACCTTTCTCCTCCTGGATGGAACCTGACCATTAGAGACGCCACTGCATTTAACAGTGGGTTGGGAGAAAGGCTCTAACATGGCTCCTCTTAGGTTTCTCCGGTTACCTCCCCAGCACAGATCAGAAAGCTTGGCCTGGGACCCCCGAGAGGGGTGGGGTCCCCAGAACGGCCAAGTGGCTCCTTGGGGGGGGGGGGGCGAAGAGGGAGGGGGGGGTGTTAAAGAGACACTTCCTCTCAGGTCTCAGAGTCCCTGCCTGAGAGCAGGGTTTTCTAGTGATGAAAAAAGATTAGAAATGCATTGAGATGCAAAGGAAGGGCCTTTATTTTTCAAAAGGATTTGGACAGAGGGAGTTTCCTCAAGCAAAGCCTCAGCTCCAGGAAAGACTTTAGAGGCAGGGGAATGTCTAGATTGTGGACAGGGAAAAACTTGTAGTTTTCTAAATCCTTGCAGCCTCCCTCGTATCTCTTAGAGACAGAGCAGACAAAAGAAGGCCTTTTGTCAATCCGCAGCAATTCCTCAAGAATTGTGCCAGAGCTTAGAGCTCCCACCAACGACCCAAGCCCAGGGCTTTGGGTGTCTGCTGCAAGAAAGGGAAAGAAAAAAGTCTTCCCTTGTCCAGTTCCGGATCGCCTGGTCAGAATAGAGGCCTTTTCACCTGAAATGCAAGTAGGATGAGGCGGACGCAGATATTCTCCCCGCTACTTTAGAGATAGAGTGAGACAAAGAAGGAGCGCAGATTCTTCCCGGGAGAACACTGCCGAAGCACCTCAAAGCCCAGATCGGTTCTCAGTGCCCCGAAAAGGTTGGGGTTCGGTTTGGTCGCCAAATTATCTAGCTTCCGGTGTTCATTAGGGAACCAAATGTTGAGGTCTAGATTTGGGGAACCTGAGTGAGATTAGGTTTAGTTGAGGTCTAGTGGCAGATTTGGGGTACAGGGAGTCAAACGGAGCTCTTCTGCAACCCCTTTGGATTCGGCGGTAAATGAGGTCTAGTTGCGGCGGGAGTCCCCAATAAAGGAATTCATTAGCCCGAGAGCTAGATCTATAAAGGAGGTTTATTATTGGGTTTGGAAGTAGGAGATAGATGAAGGCAGAGATAAGGAGGCACGGACAGAGGGTCCTCCCTTGGCGGCATGTTTGGGATCTCTGCAAAGAGGGGGTCCCGGGCGGTCTCTTGGGCTTACTGTAGTGGGGAGATTGGGGCTCAGTCTTATCTGCTCAAATCTCCGGAAAGGTTTTCACCAGCTTTTAAAACAGAACTTTGCTGGCAATCTGGACAAGGGAGCCGTGCCCCTCCCGGACCCTTACCTGCCTCTTAAAGCCGCAGCTTCCAGCCCTCAGGAAGCGTGCTCGTCCCATATCTTTTAAAACGGGACTCGGTTTCCCTGGTTTGGTCATCCTGCGTTAGAGCAATGCCCCCTCCCGCCACAGGCTTTTAAAACTGTAGAAGCCTCAGAATTACCCTTTTGCCTGCTCAGGAGGCTGTCTACAAAGACAGGGGATTTTAAACTGCTCTTGGGTTTTTTTCTTAGCCTCAGGGCACTACTTAAAACCTTCTCTCAGCTAACCCTAACCCTAACCCTAAATGCACTACTTAAAACCTTCTCTCAGCTGCTGGTGGAGAGATGACCTAGGTAAGCCAGGCTAGGTCTGGCTCTCTCACACTTTCCTACCTAACCCTACAAGTGGGAACTCTTTTGCTCCTAATTTTCTCAGTCCCAAGACCTTTTGCTCTTAGCACACTCTGTTCTATTTTCTGAATTGGCGTTCGATGTCCCTGACAACAATTAAAAGGTTCTTTTCTGGGCTCCAACCCTGGCCAGGTTGCAGCTTCAAGAAAGACTTTTGGAATGATGGCTGGGAACAAAATTCCAGGTCGAGGCAAATGAAATTCTTTGGAAGATGGCTTTTTTCTTTTTCTTTCCTCCCCTCATTCCTTGACTGTAGCAAGAAATGAGTTAATGGGAGAAATTGAAGCCATTTAAGAATTCGGTGAACACCTTAAGGAAAGAAGTCTGTCTTTCCTGTCGGTGCTTTTCTCAAGCTCTCTAGACTTGTTCCCTGTTTTCCCTCCCCCATTCCTTGAGACACTGGCTCAAGGAGCCCGGGGCTAGAGAACATGCTCACTGTCTAGAGCTAAGGGAAGAGCTATTGAAATGGAGATCACACTTCTCCTTCACTACCCTGCCCTCTATGTTGGTGGCTCTCTAGGAGGTTTCCACCGAGGCAAACCCCCCCCTCCCCCCCCTGCATCACGCTTCTATAATGGGGGAGACAGTCCAAATCCCGGGATCGGTGGCCGGACTATCGGGGAGCTCCACGCTCGGGGGGATTTGTCGCTCATAGGACGCTGTGAGGACGAAATCCTGGTTTTTCTTTGGCAAACGGCCTTCTTGGAGGCCCTTTGTGACACCTTCTAGAGACGTCTAGGAAGAATGGGAAAGTCTTCGGGTTTTGCAATCAATTGGCTTCCCTCCCCCATCCCTAGGGATTTTAAACTGCCTCTCAATGCAAAGACAAACACTGGGCTTGAGAAACATGCCTCAATCTCAGCACCTGAACTCCGAATAGATTAGCTGAATTCCAAGAATTGTCTGTCTCCGGACAAGTCCATTCTTTAAGTGCTTTTTTCCTTTCGAATCCTGGGACTGATTAACACTCGTGCCCTCAGGCAAAAGCGGGGAGCCCAGCACACCCCACACATTCTTCTCTTTTACAGCTGAAAAACTCAGCCTCCTGAAACCTAGGACCCACCCACCACTTCAATTTTTTCGGGGGACAAACCTCAAGGTTTCTGCCACTGCTGCTAACAGCTGTTTGTTGGTTTCCCTTTCACTCTAACCTGAGACTCTCAACTCTTTTCTTCTCAGGGGATCTTCTGCCTCCTGAAAAAACACTCGGAGTGGAGCAGAAGCGCCTCTTAATACAAATCTCTCCCAGACTTAGGCCTGTAGGTGCCCCGGAAACTGTCCGAGTATCCCCCAGTCTCTGTCCTGAGTTCGAGCAGGAGAATAATGGAGGAACTGCGCCACACCACAGGGGCTGAATTGGCCCCTGGCGTCCTGTTCCCCAGTAGGGAATTGGGGTCTGGCCCTGTTTCCCCTTTTATCCTGTAATGCCAAAGGTCACTTTTAATGGCGTGACCAGTTCCTCCATTTGTCCTATTTGAGTTCAGATTCGCAACCACAGTGCACTGTGGCTGCGAATCTGAACTCTTGGCCTGGAGAGGTCGGGCCAGAGCCTCTGGGAAAGAGAACAGTTTCCAGCCACAATAGCCTGATGGTAGACACCCCCATTTCGGCCACAGGAGAGTAAGTTTGTCTGGGTAGACACTGTGGTACCATGTGGTTTTGTTTGTTTGACTTTGGGGGTGCCCTTTTCTTGGGGTACCGGTTGGTTTGGTTGATTAGTGAATAACCGGAAGCGGGGTCACTTGGGGTGCCCTTTTTGGGGGTGCCATTTGCTTGGTTGATGAGTGGCCTACTGGACGCAGGGGGTCGCTACTGGAGTGATGGAATTTTGGACAAGGTAAAAGACTTTCTTTCCTTATCTTGTGGTGGACACTGCGGTCATCAAGACTGCACTCGTTGTTTGGAGCTCTTGGGATCTCTGGCACAATTCTTTAGGAATTGCTGCGGCTCTACCTCTAAAAAGAGATACGAGGGAAGCTGCAAAGGTTGGGAAAACTAAGTTTTACTTGTCTGCAATCTAGACACTCTGCCCCCTCAAAACTCTTTTCCTGGAGCAGATGCTTTGCTTGAGGAAACTCTTTCTGTCCAACTGTTTTCCAGAGACAAAGGCCCATCCTTTGCATTTCTAAGAGAGGTCCTCCCACTTCTTCCATCGAGTGGGAAGTATAGACATTTGAAAATGGGACTCAGTTTCCCTGCTTGGCTCATCCTGTGTCAGAGTAATGCCGGCCCCTCTGGCTTTTGCATGGTCAGGGGGCTATCTACAAAGACTCGGGGTTTTAAAAACGCCATTTGGTTTGGCTTTAATGTTAGCGTCCTACTGAATGTTGTAATTGTGCAGTCTGTGTGATCAGCGTTCTGTATGTCTTGTATGTTATTGGACAGTCTAAGTGTGACCAGTGTTCTGTATGTCTTCTATGTTATTAGACAGTCTAGTTGTGCTCCGTGTTCTGTGTGATTTTTGTGAAATTGTTTGTAATTTGTTTGTTTTGGTAACTTAAAAGCTCTGTTAAATTTAAGAACAATGACATAATGCAGAGACCTGCCTAGGCCCGCGAGGCAGAGTGTGTGGACCCTGGAAGAAAAGAGATAAGGGCAAGAGAGAGGGGAGGTGCAAAATGGAGGCAAGGCAAATCCATCTGATCAAGCCTCATTTTAATGGGTGCAATAGTACAGATATATATAGCAGTAGAAAAGAAGGCAGGGTTATTCAAACACAGTACAGGGTGGGGGTCCATGACAAAGGGTTGGTATCCCGCCCAAGGATGAGCTGCTCAGATGTTTCTGGTGGCAGGAAGCTCTATGATGCGATTAGGGGATGCCTAGATATCTGTCTATTCAAAGTTAGGATGTGATTAGGAGATTCCTATTCAGGAAGTCTTTGGTATAATGTGATTAGGAAATTCAACCTATTCAAGGTTGGCCTTATGTGGCTGTAGATTAGTGCCGGCTCCCCACAGGTCCCCCTTTTTTCATTTATATTCAAAGAATCAAATGTAGAATTTTTCATTTCTCGACCTGTGCCTGGCTTAGGTTGTTCCTATGGGGAAAAGCCTTACCCGTCATAGGAAGGATGTACAGAAACGTCTCTTCCTGGCTAGGTTAGGTCGGCTAGTCCTTGAGGAATCTTCCCTGTCATTGGCTAACCAGGTCTCGATGTTTGTCAAAAATTTCTATTGCTCATATGAGCATCAAGGGGGTCATCACCAGTCTCAAGGCGGTGATAGTGTCCATGAATGGGTTTGGCCAACGCACTATCTACTTGGGATTTTACAAAGGAAATGATTTTCCGGAAGGCCCAGGGTCCAAAAGACAAAAGTAAAAGAAGGCCAATTAAAGACCCTTTGAACTTCTGAAGTACTAATTAATTCTAAAGCTTAAAAAATAATCCCCAAAACTGAGTCTGCCAGGGCAATTTTAACAAAATAAGGGATTCTAAAGCTAAAGCCTCCAAATTCAATCTGAACTAATGAGATAGGGGGTGGGGCTGAAATGCCTAAGGCAAAGTGAATAGGGGTTCCTATTATTTCAGGTATTTTGAAAAAATCTACCAATTTTCCAAATATTCTATCCTTTCCTCCCTTTTTTTTTTTTTTTCTCACGGAAAGGAATCAAATGACTATTCCCCATATAAATCCCAAGAGTGAATCAAAATCCCTATACATAACAAGACTAGTACAGTGGCATTTCCTAAAAATCCTTTTCAAGATTTAGCCCATCAGTTTTATTTACTTTCTTCCCAAATCTACCCATTTCCAGTTTTCTCTTTCTCCCTAGCTATATACCTGAACACTCAGGCGCTCCTTTGGGCCGGGCTCTGTTTCAAGGGGAAAAAGACTTTCCTGTCTGTTTAAAATATCTAAATTCCATTTACGTACAAAATTAGTACATCAGGTAAAAAGTTTTAAAATCACAAGCAGATTTTCAAATAACCAATTCCCAAATTCCTTTATCATTGTTCTTAAATACTTAAAGCTTTTACATCAGTAAACAGACTAGGGGTTGTTTCCAAGACCTCCGCCCTGGGGGAGAAGTTTGTTTCACCTTGAATTCCCTTTTTCCCTTCCAGAATCCAAAGAGTCTTCTATGAACTTCCAAGCCCATTTTGTGCCTTCAGAGAAGGCCTAGATATTCCATTTAAACTTCTTTTCTTTAAATGTTAGCACACTGCTCTTCTAGATTTTTTTTTTAACTTTCCAAACTTTCAAATCCCTTTTTAAAAAATTTTATTTTATTTATTTATTTATTTACTTTTTATTTTATTCATTTATTTTTTTATTTTATTCATTTATTTATTCATTCATTCATTCATTAGAGGGAGGGTACTGATATTCTAATGACATTAAGGAATGTCTATAACACCTTTACCTCAACCTTTAAGAGGGGACAGTCATGACCTTAAGGCAGAATTACGAAATAGGACAAATGGAGGAACTGGTCACCCCTTTAAAAGTGACCTTTAGCATTACATTCCCAGGATAGTCCCAACAGCTCAGGGGCCGGTGAGTTGGGTCGGCAGTGCTGATACTTTGCACTCCTTCTGACCCCTTCCACCCCTTCCCCATAAGAGTGGAGAAAGTGGGGGGAAGGCTCAGGGTCTTTGCTTATAGAGGAACCAACTCTTTTTAAAGAAAGGCAGCACAGTTAAAAGATTTCTAAGAGCTAAATTGCATTCTTATCTTGACTAGATATCCAGGCCTCCTCTTTCCCCTGACTTTAGTCCACACCCTGAACCAACCCCAGGAGAAATTAGCTTTCCTGGAAATTAAGAGTGAAAGGGCTAACTCTAGGCTACTTAACACTTTTTACTATGGACAAATAATCTTTTGCTCCCAGCACTTTCTCCTACTTCTCTTTGATCATTAAATTAGATGGGCCATCAGCATTCTTACAGGCAGCCCACAGAAGGGACCTGATGCATCTTCTGCTGTCCCCATCTCCACCCTGGATGACACCCCGGGTTTAACCTGCTCCCGAGAGCTGGGCTCCAATCTTTGGACTCGCAACTGCCCTTCAGCCTGGAGATGGGACAAGTGACTGAGACAAACACCCCTTAGATGCCCTGCTGCCATCCCCAAACCCCACATCTCACGCCTCACTTCCTGGCATGAACCCCCAATCTCTCCAACCCTTGCCAGCTCGAAGCAGTTAAGAGGAAACCGGCGCCCCTTTTCCCCACATGCCTTTGGAGGTGACTGCTTGAGGCGGGGGATGAAGAGGGGACCCCTGAACTTGGAAAATCCTGGAAGGAGAAAATCTTCAATTCTGCCTCAATAAGAGACTTTGCCCCATGTCTTTTTCCTTTAATGAATTTAAGTTCCAACTGCTTGAGGGGGGAATGATGTGGGAAAGATTCCTTTCTAGATTCCCATCCCCTCGGGGAGTTCATAATGTAAATTGCCCCTTGACTCACAAATCCTGGTCCCTTTGAATTCCAATAGAAGATCCCGACTTGTCCCAGCCCCATCTGGATCTGAGCCAACTCTGGGGCCACACCTACAGGCCACTTGCGCCAAGTCTCCTATTATAAAAGGACAGGCTGGGACCCCCTCTTGGCAGAGATTCCAAACATGCCGGCCATGGGAGGAGGACCCCCCTTATCTCTGCCTTCACCTATCTCCTACTTCCAAATCCAATAATAAAGCTCTTTTATCAATCTAGCTGTTGGGCAGATAAATTCCTTTATTGGGGACTTGCACCAGCTACTAGACCTCATTTACCGCCGAATCCAAGGGGATTACAGGGGAGCTTTGCTTGACTCCCTGTACCCCAAACCTGCCACTAGACCTCAACTAAACCCTAATTTCATTTAGGTTCCCCGAATCTAGACCTCAACAAAGCGACCGGGGACAAAACCAGAGACATCGCCTTGTGGGCCAGGGTTCGCCAGGGGCACTGAGTGGCTATAAGAATGGGACCAGGAGGCACGTATACTTATTGTGTATCTAATTTATATTTTAATGTATTTCACATCTACTGGTCATCCTGCCATCTGGGGGAGGGGGTGGGGGTAAGAGGTGAAAAATTGGAACAAGAGGTTTGGCAATTGTTAATGCTGTAAAGTTACCCATGCATATATCCTGTAAATTAAAGGCCATTAAATTAAAAAGAAAGAAAGAAAGAAAATAAATAAATAAATATAAAATTACCAAGAAGAAAAAAAAAAAAAAAAAAGAATGGGACCAGGAGGAAACTGAGCCCACTTGACTGAGGCTGAAGAAGTCACTGGAAAGTCCCTTGGACAAGATCAAAGAAATTCAGCCCAATCTTTTGCCAAGGGACGAACTGACTCTGAAATCCTTTGGGTGCATAAAGGGAAAATGGGTCTCGTTGGAAAAGTCCCGGAAGTCGATGTCGGGAAAGGCTGCGGAGGGGCTGGCAGAGCATGGCTGAGTGGTCAGTGAGGGGAGCAATGAGCTTGGGCACTTGTAGAGCTAGCGGAGGGCAGAAGGGCCCCAGGGTCCTGTCCCGGGGTCAGGAAGTCGGGCAAGACTGAACAGCAGCAGAGCTCCCCCCTCTCTAGGTGTTCCTCCAAGGGCCGCCATATTGATGGTCTGACCACACCATGTCCTGCTCAGAAAGCCCCAGTGGCTCCTCACTTCTGGGATCTGACACACCCTCTGGCTCGGCTCTGAAAGCCTTCCCTCCTGGGACAGTCAGCCTGGCCAGCCCAGGCCCCCCCCCCCCCCCCCCCCCCCCCCCCCCCCCGCCCCCTCCGGCTCCCTGGCCTGCTTGTCCTTCATTCTGAGGAGCACCAACGACCCCGGTAGTGTCTCCAATGTCTGAGCAAAGGCCTGCTTAAGCTGCCTCTGGGGCTGCTGAACACAATTGTCCTCATCTGCCCTTTCTTCAGGGGAAGTCTTCCCCTGCCTCCCTCACCTCCCTTGCCTCCCCTGCCTCTCTCACCTCTCTTGCCTCCCATGACTCCCTCACCTCCCCTGCCTCCCCTTCCCCACCTCACTGCTTAGCCTCCACCAGGTTTAGCTGGCAGCTAAGGTGTTTTTCTCAAGGTGGGGCCTCTAGCCCACTGCTGCTGGGAGATTACCCAGTTTCTCTCAAAGCCCTGACCCCTCCCCACTCCCCCAACACTTGGAATATAAACTCGGGGGTGGGGGGGGGGGTTTCCTTTTCTCTTTGCCAAAACCACAAAGCAGAGGCTAAATAAGCTGTTGGGTGCACATCTGGGTTCCCAGCTCTGGATATTCCCAGCTTATCCACTCTCCCAGAAGGGATTCCAGCTGTGCTTGGACGTGGCTGGCTGAGCGGCAAGGAAGGGCACATCAGTTGGTCAGGGACTATTCCCTTCCCCTCCCACTTTTACTCATTCCGACCTCCAGGTTTAGAGATGGGAACTCTTGCCCACACCAGCATCTCATCCAGTCGCTCCTTAGCAGATGGACTGGGCTGGGAGCCAAAGGACTTTGAGGGTCATTTAGTATCTAGTCTCATTTTACTGGAAGGCACCATAGTGCCCAGAGCCCCAGGCCTGAAGTCAGGAAGCCTCATCTTCCCAAATTAAATCTGGCCACACTTACTGTGTGACCCTGGACTAGTCACTGCACCTGGTTTGCCTCAGTTTCCTCATCCACAAAATCATCTGGAGAAGGAAATGGCAAACCTGTATCTCTGCCCAGAAAACCCCAAACGAGGGCACGAAGAGTCAGACATGACTGAACCACAGCCACCTCATTTTACAGAGGGGTACTGAGATCTACCCAAGATCGTCCAGGGGGTCAGTAATCAGACCTGGAATAGGAACTTGGTTCCTTTGACTCAGACGCTGTCTTCCCTTTCCTGTGGGCTGGTGGGCAGAGAGGACCTTGGGAGTGCTTGGGAACCCCAGGCCCAAATTGAACTCAAGGGATTCTCTCTTCCGGTTATAACAGGAGCCTCATCCTGGTGTTTGGGCAAGAGAAAGGTCTGGAGAAGGTCCAGTAAAGGCCTGGCCTCTCGAGACAAGTGAGAACCTGCTCCTTCCCCTTCCTGGAAGAGCCGCAGCTGAAGGAGCAGAGACAGATGGAGGATGTTCCCCTAGCCCTCTGACCTTCATCTTCCCTTAGGGACTCAAATAATCCAGGCTAACTGTCCCTTCCTACAGGGAGGGCCTCCTGGAAAGCTCAGGGTCCAGAAGGAGAGAAACAACATCAGGCAAGTCGCCTGTTGTGAAATCACCGGGAGCCAAAGGGCAGGGCCCCCTGTGGAGCCCTTCAGGCAGGAACATTGTGGGAAGCTTCCTACCCTGGAACTCTGCTCACTCTGGCCTGACGTGGCCAGCAGAGCCTGCCAGAGGTGGCTCCTGGTGCCCTCTGGGCCTGGGTACACTCCCCAGCCAGCCTTGACTAATGGATTTTTATTTTGTCTTGTTCTTGAGAAACACCAACAAAACCCAACGGATTTGCATACACGAAGAATGGCAAAATAGGAAGGAAGGGAGGGGGTTAGGGTACATAAAACATTCTCAGGTGCTGCCCTCCCTTCTGGGGCCCCTCTCACTTCCTTCTGGGTGGTTTCTAATATTTCTTGGGTGATTTTTCTTTCATTGGGCATTAACACCTGCTCAGGCTCATTCTCTCTTTCCCCCCCACTTAATATTATATATTTTTCTCCAATTACATGTAAAGGGTTTTCAACATTTATTTTTGAAAAATTTTGAGTTCCAATTTTTTCCTTCCCTCTTTCCCGTCTCCCCGACAGAAAACAATCTCATGTAAGTTACACACATACTATCATATTAAACATTTCCACATTAGTCATGTTGTGAAAGAAAAATCAAAACAAAAGAAAGGGAAAAAAGCGAAAACTGTGCTTTGTTCTGCATTCGCTCTCCGTGGTTCTTTCTCCCTTTGGAATTGTCTTGCTGAGGAGTTAAGTCTGTTATAGTTACCACATAATCTGACTGTTACTATGTACAATATTCTCCTGGTCTTGCTCACTTCCCACAGTATCAGTTCATGTAAGTCTTCCCCGGCTCCTCTGCAATCCACCTGCTTGTCATTCCCCCCATTAAGAGTATTTCATTTTTTCTAAATATATGTAAAGATTGTTTTCAACATTCATTTCTGTGAGATTTTATGTTCCAAAATTTTTTTCTCCCTTCCTCCCCCACCTCATCCAGACAGCAATCTCATAAGGTTAAATATGTACAGTCCTACACAAAAGGGGAAAATACTATGAGAAAAAAAGCAAACAATAAAAAGGGTAAAGACAGCGTGCTTTGATCCACATTCAGTTTTTAGTTTTCTCTGGTGGGGATGGCAGTTTCCATCCCAAGTCTTTTGGAATTGTACTGGATGACTACACTGCAGCTGCTCATCACAGAACCTTCTTATAGAACATATCCCATGACTTTCCTGTACTACAGC
The DNA here is from genome assembly GCF_902635505.1 of Sarcophilus harrisii. Lineage (NCBI taxonomy): Eukaryota > Metazoa > Chordata > Mammalia > Dasyuromorphia > Dasyuridae > Sarcophilus > Sarcophilus harrisii. Next base: position 234,461,996 of record NC_045431.1, read on the forward strand.
CATTCCCCAGCTGATGAGCATCTACTCAATTTCCAGCTCTTGTCACACACAAAGGGCTGCTACAAACATTTGCGCCCGTGTGGGTCGTTTCCCTTTTTTATGAAGTAGTGGTACTGCTGGATCAAAGGGTCTGTGCAGTTTTATAGCCCTTTGGGGATAGTTCCAATTGCTCCAACTCTCACGAGAAGATGAGGTTCCCAGAGTGGAACAGCTGCTTCTCCTCTCAGGGTTCTAACACTGGATAACTCTGAGGGGCTGGGGTCTCCAACTATTCAGATAGATGGGTCCATCTGAGGAGCCAGTGTCCTTCCCCCAAAGAGGCAGTAGGGTGGCCTGAGAGCACTTAAGTTCAAATATGGCCTAAGACACTTCCTAACTTATGATCTGAGTGAATCATTTAACCTCTACCACAGTTTCCTCAACTGTAAAATGGAAATGATTTTGACCCCTCCCTTGTGGTGAGAATCAAATGAGATCATATTTATAAAGCATTTAGGCAAGTGTATGGCACATAGTAGGCATCTAATAATTCATCTGGAAGAAGAAAATGTCAAGAATATCAAGGAAATTAATGAAAAAGTACAAAGGTCTGTTGCTATTAATTAGCTTTAATGAACATTTTATTGAGAAGGAATAGCAAAGAAAGAAGTTCAAAAGCAGGCCCCCTCCCCCCCCCCAAACCAGGGACACAATTTCCTATGAAAAGAGCGCCCTCACTCAAAGTGGTGGGGGGAAAATATTCGCTCACCCAACCCCGGAGCACACTCTTCATCCTGTATGATACAAGGTCCTTGGGATGACCCAGAGAACGGTGGGGCCTGAGGGTACCTCACACTTCGCGGCCCTGGGAGTCTATTTCTCCCTTTAAGGAATCCCCACAAAGTTTGGGTCAGGGAATGGTGCCAACCTGGGCAAGGTACCCCTTATTCCTTGCAGGATGAAGTAGCCGGGCCAGTCTCCCACTGGACCAGGGCCTAATCAGGCTTCGGACTTCCCGCTCCCACTGACGAGGAAGCCTCCAAAGGCTCTTTTAATATTCTGAAGTTCTCAGGGTTATAACCTGATAAACCCCCTATCTGAACACTCTTTCACATCAGAGGAAGAATAAAGGCAAAGCAAATGGGGGCCATGCGCTTGGGACACAGGTGGGAGAGAGAAGGCGCTCAAAGCATCCTCCTCCGCTGCGACTGTCAGGGAGGAAACAGCATCCATCATAACCTTTGGCAACCATTCTTATGCCTCTGGGTGGCACCAATAGAACCCACTTCCCTCCACAACTGCAGTCCTTCCCTGGTCCACGGCTGGGCTCCCTCCTCTCCCCCCACCCCCTATTAAATCTCTTTTGTTGGAGGCAGATCCAGATTTGGCAGTGTTGTCTTGGTCCCTGGGACCGTTCTCACTCTGCAGGGTGGGCAGCCAGCTCTGTAATGCCAAAGGTCACTTTTAATGGGGTGACCAGTTCCTCCATTTGTCCCATTTCGTATTCTGCCTTAAGGTTATGACCGTCCCCTCTTAATGGTTGAAATAAAGGTGTTATACACATTCCTTAATGTCTTTAGAATATCAGTAACCTCCTTCTATGAGGCTATCCCCACCTAGGTCTCTGTATTATGTCATTGTTTTAACTATTGAAATTTGTAATTGTTTTAACTATTGAATTGGTCTCTAATCTCTGTCTTGCTCAGTTTCTTTTGGCATTACAGCTCCATCCTGGGTCCTGGCTATCAGGGTGGCCATTGTGCTGAGCAGAGGGCTTAAGGCTTCCCCAGGTGTTTGCCTTTATAACATCGCAATGGTATCAGTTGTTCTCCAGTTCCTGCTCCCTTTGCTTTGTAGCAGCTCGGCTTCCCCCGGGCGTCTCTGAACCCCTCCTTATTCCTCAAGACACAATAATATCCCATCATATTTATATCCACTTCTGGCAACTCAGGAAGGCTAAGTTGCAGAAAAAGGAGCTAGTTCCATTAATAAACGGAGTTTCCTCCCATGAGACAAACTCAAGATCTACATGATTATTTAATGCACATTCTCTGATTGAGAGCCATCCCCTTGGTTTCCTGGCTGCCTTTACAAAATGTGCTTCTACAAATACTTTTGTATATGACAGTACTTTCATTCTTCCTTTTAATAAGATTTATCCTTCCTCCCTCCTTTTCTTCTTTCCTCTTTCCCTCTCTCCCTCCTTCCTTACTTCTGTGTGGTTCAGACAGCATTTAATAAAAAAGCTGGAAAGATATCTAGAAGCAAAGCAAAGTTTAACATATATTCTTGGGAGAATCGGGTGTCATCCCCCCATCCTGAGTAGACAATTGAAGGGAGGAGGCACCTTTGGGTTGCAGGATCAACACTTTTAATACCTAACGCAAATACCCCCTCCCACCATTGACCCTCATCTTTATTGGTTGAGGAGCTTACATTTTACACGTTGGAACTACACAAGAAATTGAACTTGACCAATGAGTACATACTTTCCCATATTTGACTGAAATAGGGAGGGTAACAAGAAGGGGACTTAAGTATGCCCTCAGGAGGACAGTAGGGAGGGGGCTTAAGTGTGCCCTTGACTCAATGCTCAAAGTCCTTCAGGCCTACTCAAACTTTGAAATAGATGAAGCCTTATCGATTTTCACAAGTGTCTTGAAAGATCTCATCTCGATCCGTCCCCCCTCTTATTTGTACAATGAGATCTCTTCAAATTCTGGTAGCCTAACTTCACATTCCCAATCGAATTCCTCATCCCCTTCTGGCTCCCATCCTTTTAACGCCATCAATCTTAACAGAGCCTTCAGCTTTCTCTTCCAACTCAATCATTCTAGATAATGAGGTTTGGACTATTCTGGTTATCAATGGGATCAAACAAGGTATGCAGATAGGGAGTAATATAACACCACTGAGAGCTATAAGGCCAAACCAAAGGAGCTGCTCCCACCAGCTTCCCCCAAACCAGGACCACCAGGAAGTATTGAACGGTGAGGTCCAGGTCTGTACAGGAACATGAGCAAGTTTCCTAATGTTCTTAGTGACTTCTTTTACTAGATTTCCATTGTCATCAATCTTTATACAACAAATATACAAATTTAGTTTCGCACAAACTCCCCCTTCCTCGGCCAACACAAGTCTATGTTGTAAAACAGCCTCTCTGGTTTGAGGAGCTTGGTCAGCCAAAAGATCTAGTGCCTCAACCATAATCTCTACAACTGCTTGAAGCTTAATTATTCTGTTCAACATAGAGATTGGGATTCTATATCCCCAACTTCTATCTTGAGCCCAAGTGCCTGGCCCATACTAACTGTTTTCTCTGGAGGCCAGGTACCACCCCAACCATTTGCATCTCCAGTCTGAGTAATGGAGGTATCTAAACCCCATTTCTCTCTTCCCAAATCATCGTACAACTGAATCCCTAAATATTGGTTTACCTATTGAGGAGGAAAGAAAAATTTTGGCCTTATTAGTCCAATATAGCAAATCCCTATCCAATTAAGAGGTAGGGGAGTATCAGCAGTTAGTCCACAGATCTAATAATGACCCATTAGAACAGGTTGTTCCCTCGAAAATATGTCCGAAATATTCCTTGTAAAAGGGCAATATTGCTGGTCCCTCGTCCCTAGGGGACCTTCCCCTACAAAGGTGACATACTGACGTTTGATAAACCCCGCTCCTTCCTCCAACTACAATTGGCAACTGGCCATTGACCTGCTAGGTTAGAGGTTCTCCAAAATGTGGGAAACAAGAGTCCCATTGATGGGGGAAAGATTCCAATCTCTGATTCCCAACCCCCCTAGCTAATGTAAATTACCCTTTGACTCACAAATCCTGGTCCCTTTGAATTCCAATAGAAGATCTGGACCTGTCCCAGCCCCACCAGGATCTGAGCCAACTTTGGGGCTACACCCCAAAGCCCCTGGAGCTAAGTCTTTTACCTTGTCCAGAGTTAAGTCCACTCACATACACTATTTCCCAGCTTCAAACTTTGCCCTGTTTACAAAATCTATCTTCTGTCAATGGCCACTGATGTTTCTTTTCCAAGTTCCAGAAATCAGTCCCATTATGAATCTGGAATCAGTTACTAAGGATCCAGGCTGGGCTTAAGGGGATAGGTACCCATGGCCATTGACTCAATTGTTGGGATCCACCACAGATCCAACAATTTGATAAGTTAAAAGTTCTCCCTATATTCTGCATGAGCAGGAGGAACTGGTTCTCATCTCTGGAAGGTAAAGGTCTGGTTTCTATGGCTATCATGAGGAAATAGGCAAACCCAAGGCTCAGGGAAAGCCCCATGAGGGTCTCCCAAAGTAATTAATGTAAATAAAGTCATACAATTACAATGCACTGGATTTTGAGTTTGTGTTCCCATTCAGTGGAGGTCCCCTCCTCGAGGTTTCCCCATTTTCAACTGTCCACTCGGATAAAGGTGGCGCCACAGGTCCTTTTGTTCTGGTGTGGTGTGTCCAGCCTCGTTCCTGGGTGCGAATTGCAGTGTCCAAGGTCAGTATCACCTGGTAGGGCCCGTGTCAGCACACGGAGTCAGCTTCTCATCCTTCCGGAGTCAGCTTCTCATCCTTCCAGGAACGGACCAACACCCAATCTCCAACCTGAATTCTATGAATAGGGAAACCTAGGAGTCCGAGCTATTAACCCTTTTGTTGAAGTCCTAGCAATGAATTAACATCTCTTAAGAAATAAATCCTTTGTCTCTAAGATAGGGTCCCAGTTTCCCATAGGACAAGCCTGGAGAGGATGACCGTACAATAATTCCTAAGGCGAAAGCCCTCTATCTCTATGTGGCTTGGTTCCGATTCTGACCACAGTGAGAGGAAGACATTTAGTCCAAGGTAGTGGAGTCTCTAAAGATAATTTAGTCAGTTGCTGTTTTATTTCTTGATTCATCCTTTCTACTTTTCCAGAAGAGGGAGGATGCCAAGGGGTGTGGAGATCCCAAGTGATTTCTAAGGCCCCAATCAGATTCTGCCATACTTGGGCAGAAAAATGTGTTCCTGATCCTAGTCTATCCTCTCACTATTCCATATCTGGGAATAACTCATTCTAATAAGACCTTACTGTGGAGGCAGTTGCTCGGGCTGAGGGGAATGCCTCCACCCATGAGGTCAGATGGTCCACTATGACTGGCAAGTATTTAAGGCGACCCACTGGTGGCAGCTCAGTGAAGTTCACCCGGATGCTTTAGAATGGTCCGATTCCCGCAGCTCGTCCCCCTTTTGGGATCTGGCGTTGAGCAGCCTTGTTGTCCTTCGACAAAACGGGACAGGCATCCACCAGTTGTCAGGTCATATATAGGCCAAGGGAAACATACCTTGTCAGCACAGCATCACACAGGTTTTGGACATCCCAGTGACTGCCCTGGGGCAGCTGCTGAAGGACCTGCCTCATACTTGCTTTGGTCAGTACCTCTCTGCCATCAGGTAAGAGCCATCATCTTTCCGAGTCCCAACTGCTCTGAGAGTCGAGGCCTTCTCTTTTTCCTTCTGGGCAAAACTGGGAGAGGGTAGACTAGGGGGAAGTACAGGTAGCAAGGCCATTATATGAGACATCTCTTGGTCTCCAGCTCCCTTGGGCTCCTCATCTGCTAATCTATTTCCCCTTGCCTCAAAAGATTTTCCCTTCTACCACTTTAGAAGATCCATCTAGAAATCAATTTACTCCCCAGGCATTGGGGATTCTTGTGAATCCTCTTACTTTCGTCTGAAAATCAATTAACTCTAAACAACAATATTCCTGTGCAGCGGTGGTTCCGTTCCAAGGGACAGGAGGCAGGATTAAGATGATCAACATTCTGGAATCGGTGAGCTCTTCCCCAGCCCTCTGATTTCATATCGTTCTTACTTGGTGTGGGACACTTACTATAACACTGCCTCCAAAGGTGAGCTTCCTACTCTCTTCTACCAAGAGATTGGTAGCAGCTACTGCTTGTACACAGGTCGGCCATGCTTTGGGTCTAATACTTTATAAGTCAGGGGCCTGGGATTGGGGTCGCAGAGATAGCCCGGTCTTCCATCAAGATACAGTGTAAAAGGCTCTAGGCCTAAACCTTAACCTAATCAGGGCGTGACGACATTCCTGGCTTTTTCAAAAGGCAAGGTGGGAGTGGCCCCAAGTTCTTGGGCTAAGTAAGCCTTTAGATAAAGAAACTCTAGCCCCAGAAAATAAAAAGGTTAAAAAAGATTAAAAGCAGCCACCAAAGTCTGGCCGCAAATTAAATATCTCTTGAAGGCAGTTTTACTTTGGGTACCTGTCCTTGTTTAACAATTCCACCTTATGACCTATCACAGTCACCCCCGAATTCAAAATTCCCAGCAAATACTAGCTGCAGTCCCAAAAGATTTTATCTCCTACAGCAGTTATCATTTATCAAGGCTTCCGATGAATCTAGTTCAAGAATCCCAGTAAAGGGTTCATCCTAGAAAGTTCACAGTTTATACAGCTTAGATAGTTCTAAGTTTAACATTACACAGATCATTTTGCCTTTAAAATACTCAAATACAAAGAAACAAAATTCTAATTGCACGTTGTCCATCCCGTTTCCACATAAAAGAAACTTTTAGATCTTTCAGATTTAACATTGATACTCTCTTCAATTTTTGGAAATAGCCCTATCAAATTATCAGATCAGATTAAAATCCTGCTCTACATATTTTTATCATCTTCCTCAAACAAGGAGACTATCATGCAGATAAATAAACATTAAATAATTTGCTTTAGACAGATGGGCTCTTAGTAAAAATAAATCGCTTTCAGATAACTTACAGTTCCAACAAACTTCTTAGAGCAGCTAGACTTGAAAAATAAAAATAAAACATTCCGTTATTAACACTATATAAATGTAGGCTGTTCCTTCAAACAGTAGAATCAATTGATAGCTGAACCAGCAAGGTGTGGCAGTTGTTAAAAAGCCACCATACTTAATGGGGAAGGGGGATTAGATCACCTGACAAGGTCCCTCTCCACGTGGCCACCCTTCCCCACTCCACCATGCTTCCCAACCCTAACTTATCACAGCTAACTTTTTAGGGTGCCATTTCCCCAGGATCCAATCTGCCAGCTCAAGACAGGCCCCAACCTCATGGATACATCTCCTTTTCCCATGGCAAACGGCAGATTCATTATGGAATTGTGCCTTTTTCTTCCATTTCTGGAGAGCTATTTTCCTCTTTTTCTCTCACATCATCTCTTCCTGTTCCCATCTCTCTCCTTCCAAAGCTTACTTGCTTAAACCTTCTCCAACATATGCTAAAAATTCCCAAACCAATGCTAGATGCTCCATTTAAACTATTAATTGCTTTTGCAAATCAGTCTTTCTTGTCCCTCATCTTTAAGTCAAAAAAAATTTTTTTAAGCTTTAAAGGTTTGCAAATAACTGAACCAAATTTCATAAAACTTATCCATGCCCAACAGAGATGACAAATTTTTAAGGCATAACTCAGTTACAAATTACCCAGTACCTCTAGAAAACAACATACCATCTAAGTAGGGAGATACAACCCCAACCTCCCCTAAGGTAAACTACCAGCATTTTGTTTTAATACCTATATTCTAACTTAAAATCCCAAACACGGCTTTCATTTCCCAATAATATAAAACCACTTTCACCATCATATTTAAAATAATGAATTTCACCAAATAGCAGTTTCTTTCCCTTGGTCCCACGTGGCTCTGCTGCAGGCCGGGTCACATGGGAGGGAAAGGAAAGAAGCCACCATCTTCACTCTCTCCATCCCACATACTTCCCCCATGTATAGGGTGATTGTGCTCCCAATTGGGATGGGCTAAAGGCATTTCTGATCAGCTGAAACTACTCCTGCAGCCGGAGGGTTTCTCCTGTCCCAGTCCTTCATAGCTGCATCTCTAATCAGTCCCCTCTCCTCTAGTGAGAAGAGAGAATTCAAAATAGACCTAAATTCTCCTCCCGACCCCGAGGGCCCTTGGGGAGGGCAGATGGAATCAAATCCTTTCCTTCTCTTTCAGGTACAAATTCAGTCTTTGGCCCACCCAGTGCCTCCACCAATATCTTTGTCACCCCAGACAACACAGCAATGCCTTATTCCCTAGCTTTTTCCTTCTATATTTTGGCAATTCATTCCAATTACTTAATTTATCTCCCAAGGGACTATCTCCGGTATTTTCTGATCATTTTTCTCCTTTCTCCCGGCGAGGGCTGCCTGGGACTGGGCCACACCCATTGAATTTGGACGGAATCTAAATTCCAAAACGCCCAAACACGCCAATTGTCTCCAGTCACCCTAGAAGGCCTCGCCAAGCCAATCCTGTCCAGAGACCCAGAGGTTAAGACTCCAGGCCTCACAGGGTCCTGTCCAGAGACCCCTCCAGAGTTTAGGACTCAAGGGCCTCCCAGGGGGCTTACCTCTGGGGTGTTGCACAACAAATTGCTTGACTGATACCTGTCCTCCACTGAACCGGTCTGGATTTTTCCGTGGAGTTTTTCCCTTTGCTTTGCTCCGAGTTCCTCCACTTCGGGCCCACTTTACCTTGGGGAGTAAGGAGAAGCCCTGGACGCTGGCCGGCTGCCTAAATCAGGGCAGGGAACCACCCTGGAGGAGGCACCCTAGGGGGCAGGGTCAACACTTTTAATCCCTAACACCCCCTCCCACCACTGACACTCATCCTCACTGGCTGAGGATCTTACATTCTAAATGTGGGAACTACCCAAGAAATTGAACTTGACCAATAAGTACATAGTTGCCCATATTTGACTGAAATAGGGAGGATAACAAGGGGACTTATGTCCTCCGGAGGATAGCAGGGAGGGGGCTTAAGTACGCCCTTGACTTAATGCTTAAAGTCCTTCAGGCCTACTCAAACTTTGAAATAGATGAAACCTTACTCGATTTTCACGGCTGTCTTAAAAGATCTCACCTCTTCTCTTTCACTTCCTTCCCTCTTTTTTCTTTCTTTCCTTCCTTCCTTCCTGTTATACCTTTTTTTTTTTTTTTGCCCAGAGAGCGGGTTGTTTTTTATTGTAATAATTTTATTTATTTGAATACACATTGTTTTATGAATCATGTTGGGAGAGAAAAAGCAGAACAAAAGGGAAAAACCATGGGAGAGATAAAAAACCCAACAGAAAACAGACAGAAAAAAGAAGTGAGCACAGTGCGTGTTATTTATGTTCAATCTCCACAGATCTTTTTCTGGCCGCAGACGGCATTTTCTGTCCAAAGTCTATTGGGACTGCTTGGGATCACTGACCCGCTGAGAAGAACCGACCCTTTCCCGGTTGATCATCGCCCATGTTTGCTGTTACTGTGCACAATGTATTCCTGCTTCTGCTTGTTTCACTCAGCATTAGTTCGTGTAAATCCAGGCCTTTCTAAAATCAGTTTGTTCATCACTTTTTATAGAACAATAATATTCCATAATGTAAATCTTGGTGAGTTCAGTGGCCGGCAGGCAAAGGTGGCTCCAGAAATGGTCTGGCCACACCAGGAGGTGGCCAAGCCCACCAGGGGTAAGGAGGGGAAGGGGCTCAACCTGCTCCCTGAGGAGAAGCCAATTAGCCCCTTCGGGTCTCCCTTCCTCTCCTCAACAGGGAATGCCGCCCTGCTACCCCAAGCTGGGCTCTGTCCGGGGCAAAATGGGGCAGGGCTTGGTCATGGGCTGGCCCGCCATCGGGACCCTTCCAGCCTGGGCGGCCCTGGACATTTGCTCCCCCTGGGCCCTCTGCAGGAAATGCCCAGCTCCCAGGGCTGATCCAAGGCTCCTTTCTGTGAGGTGCTCTCAAACACCGGCTGCTGTGCTGTGGTGCTGGAGGCTCTTCACCCCTCTGAGCCTTCTAGAATCAGAAATTGTTAACACTGGGACAGATCACAAAGCCCAACCCTGAAGCCCAACCCAGCTGGGGAAACTGAGGCCCAGAAATGCGGAGGGCCTTGCTTGAAGGTCTGCAGAGTCAAGACTAGAACCCAGACCTTTTGACTCCCGTGGAGCAGAGATCAGCGGGCACCAGCTCAGATCCTGGCTCTCTGACCTCTACCTCTGGTCCCATCACAAGGTTATCAGGGCCTCTGCCCTAACGGGAGACAGTCCTCCCTTGGGGGACAGGGAAAGCCTGGTGAGGGAGAGAGGCTGGCACGTGCTCCGAGGGCTGCCCTCGAGGAGGCAGAAGGAAAGAGGGAAAAGATGTTCAGGGGGTGGTGAGGCAGGAGGCAGCTTCGGGACAGAACTGACTGACCTGCTGAGGGCTCCGAGAGGGAGCAGAGAGAAGGGGCTGGGGGCTGAGCCTGGGGAGCTTCCCCATCTAGGGCTGGGCTGGGCCCATAATGATGAGGGAAAGATTCCAATCTTTGATTCCCAACCCCCCAAGTTAATGTAAATTACCCTTTGACTCACAAATCCTGGTCCCTTTGAATTCCAATAGAAGATCTGGACCTGTCCCAGCCCCACCCGGATCTGAGCCAACTTTGGGGCTACACCCCAAAGCCCCTCGAGCTAAGTCTCCGACTTAAAAGGGCTATGCTGGGAACCCATCTTGGCAGAGATTCCAAACATGGCAGCCATGTGAGGAGTCTCTGTCCACTGGCCCCTCTGTCCACTGGACCCTCTGTCCAGTGCCCTCCTTGTCTCTACCTTCACCATCTCCTACTTCTAAACTCAGTATTAAACCTCTTTTATCAATCTAGCTCTCGGGCTAATAAAATGCTTTTATTGGGAATACCACTAGACCTCATTTACCACCTTATCCTTGCGCCGAATCCAAGGGGGTTGCAGGGGAACTCTGTTTGACTCTCTGTACCCCAAACTCGCCACTAGACCTTAACTAAAACCCTAATTTCATTTAGATCCCCCAAATGTAGACCTCAACACATGGTCTACACCTCAACATTTGGTTCCTGACCTCAACAACATAACCACAGGAAGCAAAGAGCACCCCTTCTCTGGAGCCTCGGGGAAAGGGGCTGCCGAGGGGCTTCCGACTCCTCCTCAGTCTGGCAGGCAGGTTGGCCATTCCCTCGTCTCTATGTCACCCCCCAGCCCCGTTCCAGTATTTCTCCTTACCCGGGAAGGGCCAAAGGCCCCAACCCTATCCAGAGTTTGGCGCTGGGGGCCTTGGGTCCTGGGGCTTTTAGTCTCGGTTTCTCCTTCCAGCCAGTCCGCCATTGGGGGGCCTTTCTCTGTGGGTTCCTTTTGTGGGATATTACCTCCTCTTGGTGCTGTTTGCTCGCTCAGAACCAGCATGAACCCAAAAAAAAAAGGAGGGGGGAGATGGAGACAGGGCGGGGCTCGGAGGGGGGAGATGGAGACAGGGCGGGGCTCGGAGGGGGGAGATGGAGACAGCGTTGAGCTTGGAGGGGGGACAAAGAAGGTGGCCAACAGCTGGGTGGGCCAGCCTGGCCTGGGGCAGGCAGCCAGGGGCAGGCGGAGAATGAGGCCGTTTTCTTTCTCCAGAATTGAAGCGGAGACCCTGAGAGAACTGCAAAGCCGCCCGAATGAAAGACAGCATTAATTGGGAGTCCAGGTCTGGCAAGGAGCCACATGGCTCCCGGGGAAGTGGCTCGGGGTGGGGAGAGTTGGGAGGCCGGCAGCGAGCAGACACAGTGATTCCTTTTTGCAGATGAAATCACGATGTTTTTGAAAACTAACCAGCCAAGCAAAAAAGTCACGGAAATGTAACCTCAGCAGCCTTTGCAAGGTGCAAAATCAATCCGCAAATCATTAACCTTCTGTATGTCACCAGGAAAAGTGAGAAAGAGGAGATGCGTGTGGCGTAACTATGGAAGCTACAAACTATCTGGGAGCGGGTCTGCAGGATTCATCCAGGAGTTGGGAACGGGCTACAAGGGTGGTCTAAATACCTGGAGAAATAATAGTTGCTCATAGGTAGCTCGAGCCGAGACAACAAAAAGGACAGTGAAGTCGCCATTCAGTTCCATGCCATCAGGTCCCAAAGGGCTAAAAAACAGTGAAATGCCTGTGGAAGAACCAAGGCTGGGGAATCTCCAGGGTAAGCGGAGAAAGGTGGGAAGGAAGAGCATCTCTGGGCCCCCGTTCCACACTGTCACAAAGCAATGTTCACACAATTATTTGGCAGCGATTACGAAAGGCCGAGGTCAGTGGGAACTGATTAGGTTCCCAACGATGGGGCAGCTCGGGCCGCAGGAACTGATTAGGTTCCCAACGATGGGGCAGCTCGGGCCGCAGCGGATCCGGAACCAGGAGACTTGTCTTCCCGAGTTCAAAGTTGGCCTAAGACACTTACTGTGGGACCCCAGGCAAGTCTCTGCCCCATTTGCCTCAGTTTCCTCGTGTATAAAATGAGCTAGAGAAGGAATGGCAAATGTCTGGGCCAAGAAAACCCCCAGCGGGGTCATAGGAAGTGGATACAAGTGCGCCGTAGAAATGATAAAGCGGCCCCTTGCAGAGGAACTGGGGGTGACTGCTGCGGCCTGAGGGAGCAGAAGGGGGGGAGGGGGGGACACACCAGTTCCTTTAACTTTGCTCTTTGTCTAGAGCAACAACAAAGTCCACAAGGAAGAAGGTAATGGTTCCCCTCGGCCTTTATCAGACTCACCTGGAGGCCGGTTTGCGTCCTTGGGAAGGGACTGGGAGCGAACGTGGAGAAGAGAAAGAAGCAGGGGAGGGAGGGAGGGAGCCCATGTTTGTTCAGGTAGTTAAGGAAAGGATGGATTAGTTACTGACGGGAGGCTCTTGGCCCAGAGCGCCTCGGCTCGGAGATCTGGGGTCCGGCGGGGGAGGGGGGGGCTGCAACCGATCCGGGCCTTATTTCACTGACTCAGTGCAGAGAGGCCGGAAACCCCTGCGACCCTGATGTGGGAAAGATTCTAGATTCCCGCCCCTCGGAGTTAATAATGTGAATTACCCTGGAACTCACAAATCCGGGTCCCTTTGAATTTCAGTAGAAGATCGGCCCGTCCCAGCCCCACCCGGATCTGAGCCAACACCCACGGGCCCCTCGAGCTAAGTCTCCCATTGTAAAAGGGCCCCCCGGGACCCCTCCTGGCATTGATTCCAAACCCGCCGCCACGGAGGACCCTCAGTCCCCGCCTCCTTATCGCCGCCTCCGCTTATCTCCTGCAGCCAAGCCCAATGACAACCGCCTTTATCACTCCGGCTCTCGGGGGATAAATGCGCCGCTACTAGACCTCCTTTCCCGCCGCATCCAGGGGGTCGCAGGGGGCTCCGCTGGACTCCCTGTACCCCAAACCTGCCACTAGACCTTAACTAAACCCTGATCTCATTTAGGTCTCCAAAGCCAGACCTCAACAAGCGGCCCTCCCCGGGTCTCCCCGGGTCTCCCGGGGCCCATGACCTCAATTACCGGCCGTGCAAATGACCCGTCTCAGCGTCAGTTTTCTTGTGTGTAAAATGGGCACAACAGCACGACCCCGTTAGCTCTGCGGCGCGGGCCAGGGGAGGTGGGACGGGCCCCGTTAGCTCTGCGGCGCGGGCCAGGGGAGGTGGGACCGGCCCGGTCGCCCTTGGTACTGCAGGGGAGGGAGACGAGGGCCCGAGCCCTGCAGAAGAGCCCCGGACGGGGGGGGAGGGGCCTTTCTGAAGGGGGGCCAGTGCTGGCGGAGCGCGCCGGGAAGCCGCCGGGGCCAGTTTCGGGGACGTTTCCCGGCAGGGGCCGGGCTGCCCTGGAAGGGGCGAGCTCCCGTCCTCGGGAGGTTTGCAGGCGGCGGTTGGAGCTCACTTGGCGCCGCCGCCTCTGGGAAGCCCCCCCAGATTGCCCGCTCCTGCATTCCCTCCCCCTCCCCTGGGATTTATTTTGCACCGAGCCGACGGGTCCCCTCCCCCACCACTCCGAGGAAGGGGGGAGGGGAGGGGGCGGACAGATCTGGAGCCTCCCGAGTTAGACAATATAGAGTGTTTATTTCAGACAAACTCGCCGAGGGCCGCCCGGAGGCTGCACCCTGCGCACCCCGACTCCCTCCCGTCCCCGGGGGCCCCGCGAGCCCCCAGACACACGCACACGGGCGCACGCACGCGCACACACACCCCTCGCACTCGCCGCGGGGAGAAGCTAATACTAGATCCGCGGGGGAGGGGGAGGGGAGGGGGAGGGGCGGCGGGTGTGGGCGGGGCCGGGGAGAAGCAGCCGCTCGAGGCTACCTTATATTCCAATCTAGTATTTCTAGTCTATCGGCGTTATTGCATGTATACGCTTGTTTAAAGTCAAAGTGAAGGGAGACGGGGGGCGGGGCTGCCTGCCTTCGACTAGAAGCCGTCACAGCCCGCGGGGGGGGGGGGGGGGGGGGGGAAGAGAGCCGAGGTGGGAGGGGCGGAGCTTGGAGGCCCCTCCTCCCTGGCGGGCGCTGTCCGAGGTACACGGGCCGTGTCTCCGGGCGTCCTTGCCGGGACCCTCACGCGGGGGCGGGGCGGGGTGGGGGCCAGTTCTCCGGACTCCCTGGTCGGGGTCGGGTCAGACCCGGCTCCCTGGGGCGGGATCGGCGCATCCTGGGCCCGGACCGAGCCTGACTCTCAGCTCCTGGGCCCGCCCCCAGGCTGGTTGGTCCCCAGCCTTGAAGACTCGCTTTTCACCGCGGGTCCGTCCCCCCCCCCTCCCCCGACACTTTGTTCCTGGGATGGCTGTGGGGGCTCTGCAGGAACGGGAGGGAGCCGCAGGACAAGCCCAGCCAGGAGACCAGACGGGAGGGCAAGGGGAGGCCCTTCCCGCCGAGGGACTCCGCTCCTCTCCCCCCCAACTTCCCCCTTTTCCCAGCCTCCTTTCCTCTCCCCCGCCCCCCTCTGCTTCCCCTTGCTTTGGCTGTGGGTAAGGGCGGTTCTCTCTCCCTCCTACCCAGGTGAGGACGTTACATCCTCTGTTCTCTGTCTGTCCTTTCCAGTCCCACTGTCCGGTGCTGACCACCACCTCTGGCTCCCGGTTCCCCCTCCCCCTCACTCACCATCTCCCCCCCCCCCCCCCCCCCCCCCCCCCCCCCCCCCCCCCCCCCCCCCCCCCCCCCCCCCCAGCTGTGGGTCGATCTCTTCTGGCTGTGGAGCCTCCTCTGTGGGATCCCCACCCCCACCCCGGGCAGGCAGAGAGAGCCCCCTGGAAGGTGGCCAGGCCCCTGTCACGGTGCCTCAGGAGGCCCGGGTCGGATGTGGGGAGCTCAAAGGGCCGTGGAGTGCCCCCAAAAGCTGCTCCCCACAACCTGGGCCCCGCACTTTTTCTGCCAAAGCCCTTTGCCCCGGGGAGGGGGAGAGGAGAGGTCCTGAGGGCTGGTTGGATGGGGCTGGGGGGGAACGAAGTTGGGACTCCACAAGCTTTGGACATCGGGCGGGGGCTCCAGGAGCACAGATAAATGAAGACTCCAGGCCACACACGGGGCTATTGTGGCGTCCACAGGAGTTGACAAGGGAGACAGACGCAGGCACCCGCCCACAAACAGGCACATGGACCTAGAAGCTTGCTGTACACACCCCCGTGGGAGGGCAGCTGTCAGCCCCCCAAAGCCCTCCAGACCCCCCCAGTCTGGAAGTAGCCGTCACGCCCTTAGCCGTGGCACTTCCTGCCTCTGCCAGCCATGACCAGGGCGGCGCCTTTCTACCCTCACGCCTAGCCGGGGCGCAGGACAACTCTGACGATCTCCCTGGCAGAGAGGAGCAGCCCCCACATCCCACAGGGCTCTGGGCCCAGGGCCAGGGAACCAGGGCCTCGGCCCTGCCCATGCCCTCTGACCAGAACCCCGCAGGACTGTGGGCCCTGTCCTGGGACCAGCCAGGCCTCCCTCCTACTTCCCATGAGGCCAAAGACTGCCCCTGGATCTGACTCGGCCTTTCTGGTCCCACCTCCTGGATTCCGGGGACAGACCGAAGCGAGCTCTGAGGAGGGGGATCTGGGGGAGGGTGGGGGACACCCCGTCGGGGAGGCTGCACTGGGGTGGAGAGAAGGCGCGTGATGCAGCGGGGGCCAAGAGGGGTCTGGCAGGCTCGAGGCTGTAAGGAGGGGCGCGCTCCTAAGGGGCTGCAGGGAGCAGAAGGCTCCGGGACCCGGCTGCATCCTGCTCCACAGGCCCCCCGAAGCGCCGAAGCGCCGTGGCTCCCCGGTCGTGGCCCCCCGCTCGTGGCCGGCCACTCGGCTGTCTGTCTGTCTCTGTGCAGATATAGATATAGATATCGGTGTAGAATATGTATATATGTATCGTTACAATAGAGAATCTCCCCGGCATGCATGGATTCCACAGGGGCCGCTGTCCCCGGTGCCCCTTCCCCACAGAGGCTGCGTTATTTTTTCCGAGCCAGGAAAGCCACCCCCAGAATCACTGCCAGGGCGGCCACGGCCACCCCGCCAGCCAGGAGCAGCGGCTTCAGGTTCTCAAAGGTGCTGGGGCCTCCGGCCGGGGAGGCCACCCCCTCCTCCTCCGCACCGTCTCCGGGGCCCTTGGGCTCCGACTCGTCAGGGGGGCTGGGGGCCGGAGCCGCTCCCGGGTTGGGCTTCAGGTTGCTGTGGCTGTTGAGCAGGGCTGGGTCAGCCGGCGCCTGGGCCTTCTTGGGGGGTGCTGGAGGCGTGGATGGCTGCTCCCTCTTCTCCGGAGTCTCCTTCTTCTCAGCCTTTGCTGAGGGGGCGGCGGGAGCTGGGGAGGGCTTGGACTCGGACTTGGGCCCGCTAGTGGCTCTCCCCTTGGCCTCCATTTTGGCGGAGCTAGCCTGGACGGCCTCACTAAGGGCTGCTGGCAGCGGGAGGGCAGGTCTGGAGGAGCGTGACTGTGCCTCAGGCCAGAGGGTCCCTGGGCATGGCCCAGAACCTGGAGGAGAGGCAGGGAGGGAGTCATCGCTGGCACAGGCACTCGCGGCCACTCTGACCCCGCTTTCCGCTCCGCCGGACTAGGAGCTGAGGGCTCGCTCTGCCTTAATGGCCGGGCCTCTCACCCCTTTGGGCTGTCCAGTGTCCTGGCAGAAATCCTTGGCAGAGCTTCTGCCTTGGGCAAGGGCAGCTGGGAGCCCAGAGCAAGGGCATGTGGGAGCCCTGGAGCATCTAGAAGCCCGGAGGCAGGGCTGTTCACAGCTTGTAGGAGCTGAGTGGGGGGGGGGGTCAGAAGGCAGCTAGGCAAGTTTTGCAGAAGGAGCAGGAGGGAGCATAATCCCACTGGGGCACTGGATGACAGAGGGCCCCAAGGTGCAAATGTCAGGTGTGTTTGGGGAGAGTGGAAAGGGCAAAGGCTGGAAAAGATGCCCTGTGTGCGGACGGGCGCACACGGGGAGGACGCGGGACCAGAGGAGAGGAGGCTCCTCTCCACGGGAAGCAGTGCCAGTTAAGGGCCGCATTCCCAAGCTCAGCCCTGAGGCTTCTGCATGCCCACAGCGCTGCCCTCTCCAGAGATATTCACTGAAATGATCTGAGCTTTCAAAACCCCAGCAGAAGAAGCCCCCGATATCATTACCCCATTTTGCAGGCGTGAGAGCCGAGGCCCTGCCCAATGGTGAATCGTCTTGGATCCATTTTCCCCCATTTAGATTCTGCTTTGGGCAGCACCTGGCCTGGCCTGGCTGGGAGGGGGTGGGGACTTTCTGGGGCATCTCAGCCCAAGGCCAAAGGATGCCCTGAGCTCTGAGTCACCTGAGCCTGGCAGAGGCTCCTGGGGGGACAGGGCGAGCCAGGGCCTCTTTGGGGCTGTCCTGGTCCCCCCCCCCCCCCCCCCCGGCGCTGAGCACCCTGGGAGGCCCCCATTATTGCCCCACTTGGAAGAGAAGAAAGAAGAATAGAATGAAGGTGCTGGGGAGTGAAGTGGGTGCTTAGGCTTCTGGGTCGGCTTGTCCTGCCCAGTGGGCCCCCCCCTGCTCAGTGCAGGCCCCTCTCCTCCCAGGGCCCGCCCTCCTCCGCTTCCCTGCCCCCTCTGGCCCTGAGGGCCTCTGGGCCCCTGCTCCTCACCCACAACTCCCCCTCCCCACCCAGGGAGCATCTGCTCTAGCTTCTCCTCCCTCTCCTGAGAGCTCCTGGGCCGGGGCCTGCCCCCAGGGTAGCTCCGGGCAGCCCCTCCCTATGGGCCCTCCCCTTCCGGTCTGACACCATGGTGACCTAGCCCCTGCAAGGGGCCAGAGAGGCAGCCTCAGGGGGATGGGAGTGTAGTCCCAGGCCCTGGGGAGGAGACAGGGGCAGCCATGGGGCCGGCAAGGGCAGGGAGAGTCTGGGAGGAGCCTGGGGGCTGAGAGGCCCTGGTCAGCCTTCTGGGAAAGAGCTTTGCCTCAGAGGGAGACCTCGGCATTGAGAGCTCCCCAAAGCGCAGTCTGCCTGCCCGGCTGCCCCGGCCCGGCCCCTCAAGGCCTCCTGCTTCCTGCTGGGAGTAGCCGGGCCGGCCTCCCCGCCTCCACCAGGGGACGAGGCCACTGCCCATCTTTCAGCCTTGGCAGGAGCCATGCCTTTGCCCTACAGAGCCTCCTGAAGGTCACCTTGAAAGGCAAAGCTTAGGCTTTGACAGGGCCAGAACCCAGGCTCCCCCCTTTCCCTCCTCCCTCATAATTTAGATGCAGGGGCCCCAAGCCTCTCCCCCTCCTCTGGCCAGAGGCCTAGAACGAGGGGTGAAAGGGCTTCTGCCTCTGTCCCCTGCACCCCACCAGCCCGGCTCTGCTCAGAGGCAGGGAAGGGGCCTGGGGCTAAGGTTTCCATCGCGGGTGGAACCTCCAGAAACTCCAGGTGAAAAGAAAGGAGGAAGAGGAGGAGGAGGAGGAAGGGGGACCAAGAACCCTCCCCCGACACCTAGGGCTATTTTTAACCCCTGAATGACATCACTAAATACAAAGCACCACACCCGCCCTCCCCAACATTCCCTCTTGACCCCTCTTCTCCCGTCCCCGGACCCCAATCCCTCCCAGGTTTTATTCCTCCTTCTTGCCCTCTCCTGCCTCCTCCTCTGCTGTGCTATGCAGACAGTCATTAGGCTGGGGAGGGGTCACGAGGTCCTGCCTGCTACCTTTAGGGGGAGGAGGACCCTAACCCCAGCGCCTCTCGTCTCCTCTCCCGAGCCCAGTGACCTTCAGGCAGCCAGTGCCGGTGCTCAGCCCCCAAAAGGGGAGCCCTTCCTGTGATCCGCACGTCCCGGACACCCCCCTCCCCCATCCCGGGTCCCAGGTCCCATCCCCACTTCCCTTTGTCCCCATCAAGGAGGAGCCAAACACCGGCTGAAGGTTGAGATGCTTACCAGGAATGGTCCCCGAGGTCAGACTGGGCCAGGCTGGCCCTTTCCCACCAACCTGGCTGCTATCGGTCTGCAAAGAGACAGGAGGGACAGGAGGAGGAAGATGAGGAGGAGGAGGAGGAGGAGAGGGTGGGGGCGGGGAGGAGAACTTGGGAGTTTCCCACAATGCACCACTCCAGTCTGCACTAAGCTGAGGACCAGAGACTGGAGAGGGTGGGTGTGGGCTGGGCCTTTGGTCCAATGGGAGGCTGGGGGTGGGCCTTCTCCTTCCCTGCCCCCGAGACAGACGGCTGCACCCGCCCCAGCAGTCTCCTGAGCCCTGAGCGTCAGGACCTGGTAGACTCCAACCCAGGCCAAGGCAAGCTGCCTTCAACCAGAGCCTCATTAAATGAGTCTGTGGCGATGACTTCCCCATATACTTACACGTAGGGATCCCCATTGTCATCCCCCCTCCCCCCGGCCAGGAGCCAGGTCTAGGAACCACAAAACAGACCGTGTCCGAGGCTTTATCTCCCTAAGCAGCCGGATGTGGATACACGGGAGCTCAAGAGAGAGTGGCCACGGGTCGTGGGCGTTATCCCGCCCAGAGTCCCAGAGGGGGTGAGGAGGGGGGCGGGCTGCAGTCATCACTCAGGGTCCCATCAGCTCATCTCTAGCCCGGGTCGTTTCTCAGAAGGAGCTGACATGGATCGGTGCTCAGATCCTGGGAGATGCTGCAACCATGCTCAGCTTTATCTGGAGTCTGGGTCAGCCCACCTCTTCTAGGCAGTCAGGAGCTGGAGCTATGGTCAGGGAGCTGGAGCTACTGGTCAGGGAACTAATGGTCAGGAAGCTGGAGCTAATCCCGGAAATTACAAAAGTCATTAACCTCCCATTTTTACAAAGTATATGTTCTAAATGTGTAAAAAAACTAAGTGGGCTGTATGCCCCCATATGTGTGCATGTGCATACGTATCTTGAATATATATGTGTGTGTGTATGTGTCTATTCAGAAAAAATAGACAAATAGAAAAAGGACCCTTTTCCGGCTGAAGCCAGAGACCCCCCAGAGGGAGCTTCTCATCTGACTCTAAGTCTCGCTCTGGAAGAGCTGAGCCACCGTGGTGGGAGACAGAACCAGGGCAGGGATGTGGAGAGACCCGGGGCATCTGAGAGCTCTCGGGAAAGGAGCAAAGTTTAGAGCAGCCTGCTACCCGGGGGCACACTGGGAAGGGGGACCCCAGAAGGTCAGAGGGGACTCCTTTGTCCCCATGGACCCCCATTCTCTGGGAAGATCCCATCCCGAATTGAGAAGGTAAATTGCAATTTACAAATAGCTCTGATAATGAGAAAGGGGGAGGCTGTGCGAAGGGAACAAGGGGAGGGAGAGACCTGGGTCCGACCGGATGGAGGAAGAAGGATCTGGAAGGAGGCAAAGCCTGGAGAGGAGGAGGGCTCCCCTGCAGTGGAGGCACTGAACCAGGGAAGGGACCACAGTGTTGGGGGGCCATAGCCCCGGGCTCTAGAGGGGCATTGTGGGAAAGAGGAGGCCCTGAGGGAGGGAGGCTCAGAGCCCAGCTGGTGGCCAGTGCACCACCAAGGTGAGTAAGGAAGGGGAAGGGCCCCAAGGTGACCCCGGGAGCGTGGATTCTCTGGCCCAATGAACCCGGCCCTGGAAAAGCAGGCAGGGGTGTTTGCTGAGCCTTGCCCAGGGACGGGTGAAGCAGCAAATGGGGAGGAAGCCTAAACTAGCAACAAGCGATCCCATCCTGATTTGGGGCCTTCAAACTGCAGGCCGGCAAGCTCGAGGTTCTGTCCTGGGCAAGCGAAGGAGAGAGCAGGAACAGGGGACCCGTGGAGAAGGAGGAAGGAGGGAGAAGGGGAGGACAGAGGGCAGAGAGAGGTCCGAGTGACCTGCCTAGCTCACGTGGCTGCCTGGGAAGTGTCTGAGGCTGAATGTGAACTCAGCCCCGCCGTCTCCGGGCCCAGTGATTAATGTTTGCCAAGCCCAAGCAAGACTCTGAGCCTGGGTGCCCAGGGGTCCTCGGTGTCACACATCTTTGAGCTGAGGGGCGGCTTCTCCACCTGCCTCAGCAAGGCCCTGCCGGGAATATTGGGGAGGGAGTCAGGCGCCAGAAGCGGGCTCATTAGTGACTCAGGCCAAATGGAACCAAGGAGAGCCCTACGTCTGTCATTCCTCAGACCATGAGAACTGCTGGTGACACCCCTAAGGTTTTCCAAGGAACTGGAGAAAACTGCCGATGGTATAGGGTCTAGAGGGTGTGGGGTCTGGGGGGGCATGGCTGTGCCGGGGATGGAGTCCCCAGCTTCAGCTTCAGCTCTTCCAGAGCTGAAGGCCAGGCACCCGCCTCATCAGAGGGTTCAAGGTGGAAGGGAGGCTCAACTTGGTGGGAGGTGGCACCCTGAGGAGGGGTGGCCCTGCTGCCTTCTGGCTGTCTTGGGGCAGAGTCTGGGGCACTGTGTGGGGCGCTTCCCTGAGGATGTCTGAGAGCTGGAAGTTACAGGGGAGAAGGCCAGGAGGATGGGAGGGGCCCCTGGGTGGAGGAGCGCTCGAGGGAACTGGAGCTGCTCCCTGGGAGACTCCTCAGGGAGGACAGGCTGGTCATTGCCAGGACAGATTCAGTTGGTCCTGTTCTGCCTCAGGGGGTGGGGGGCCGCGGAGGACCCCATTCAGACACACCGAGGAAAGAGGCCGGGAACACTTCCAAACTGTACAGGGGCTGCCTGGGGGCCAGGGACTCCAGAGCCCCCTTGCCCGAGGGTTTGCAGGATCTTTGCTCTGCTTTGTGCCAGAGGCCAGATTATTTCCAGCCTGGAGATCCCGGATTCCTGGCCCCTGATTTACTCCAGGAGGGGATTGGGAAACCGGGAACCCGGGCCCCTGGGGCTGGGGAGAAGGCAGCCTTCCCTCCCATGGTCTCCTTCCTAGTCAGGGGGAGGTACAATCCCGAGAATGCGGCCTCCATGGCCTTGGGCCTCTCTACCTCCCGCAAGTGCCTTGTCCAAGGTCAGCAGACACCAGACTTTTCCCAGCCTATTAGCCTGGGGGGTGGGGTCCCCCCCCCAGAGCGACCCAGGAAAGCTGGGGAAGTTTGTATTTTACAGATGTGGACGTGGAGAGGCAAGGGCTTCCTTGGGGCCCACAGCGATGGAGGAAGAGCCTGTTCCCGCCTCCCCCAGCCAGGGAGTGCTGCTTCCCAGAGTCCCCTGCGGGAAGGGGGCCCTTGCCCAATGCCAGCCCCCAAGCCAGGGCTCAGGACTGGAGGAATCTATTTAGAATATTTATTTCTTTATTCTTTTACATGACAAGACACAAAAATTACAACTTTTTAAAACTCTTGTTCAGAAGGAAAAAAAATATACTTCTGTAAGCAGCAGCTTTGGAAAGTACAGGTTTGTCCGGGGTTCGAGGGGCCGCATGGCCCCCTCTGGCAGTCGGCCTCAGGACCGGCCTCCTGGGCACCGGGCGGGCCAAAGTTAGTGTCACCGAGGGGCCCCAACTCCCAGCAAGCGGCGAGGGGCAGCGCGGCACTCGGCCTGGGACTTGGGGGCAAACTAAGCGAGTTGGATTAGTTTGGGGGGACCTTCTGAAGTCTACCTAGTCAGGGCCCCGAGACGGGGCTGCCCAAGAAGCCCCCACTCCTGATGCTGGAGAACAAGGCGGCCAGTCCCCCTTACGGACCCCAGCTGGGGTAGGGCTAGGGAAGGGGAGGGCTACGAGGTCAGGTGGTCCCGGGCCCCAGGCGGAGTCCACAGGGAGCAGGGACTAAGGGGCAGGGCTCGAGATGACCCTTCAGGCGCCCTCACCCCCCAAGATCCAGTTCCCAGCTGGGGGGGGGGGAGGCGGCCGATGAGGGGCCGGGAGCCCCTTCTCTGCCACTGGGGGTCTTGGGCACTGCTCCCCTTCTCCAAGACACACACTTACACACACACTGGCACGCTCACGAGTCGGACATAACACGACACTGCACTTAACTGCACACAGAGACGACATTGGGAACCCCCTCCCCACAAGCCTCTGGGAGCACAGGGTGGGATTCTGGGAGGCCCCACTCTCAGAGGGCCCCTCCCCCTCTCTGAAGCTCCCAAGGATCTCAGCCAGATCTCCCCTTATGGACAGCAAGGCCGGGAGGGGAAAATAGGCCCCGCCCAGTCAAAATCTCCTGCAGAAGAGGCCAGAGGAAGGCCTCTTCCCAGAGGAAGAAAGGAGGGCAAGGAGCTTCGGAAGCGAATCTGGCCCCTGGGTGGGGGTCCCTAGGTGGGGGTCCCTGGGGACTGCCAAGTCAGGGGCCTCGGAGCAGCAAAGTCCTTTAGAGACCCTGATTGGTGGGGGGTAGGGAGCAGACCCCCACCCCCCGGGACAGCAGATTAGAGGCAAGGGCTTGGACGGAGGCTGGGGGGTATCTGGGCCTGCCTGCCCCACAGCTGATGCTAATCCTGCTCAGGGTCCGGCCTGCCCCCCCCTCCCCCCCCAGAGGGAGAGGTTCCCATGCCCGGGACCCTGCCAGGAAGGCCCTGGGGCAGTGACCAACGGGGCCCCCCAGCCTGAGGCCAGCTCAGAGAGGGGGAGGGGAGGGATACCCAGCGGGTCTTTGGGGGTCCCTTCCCAGCCCAAGTCGGGGCCGGAACTAAGGAATGTAATGGTCTCCATTTTCCACATAAATAAAAAATTGATCCCAGTCACTGCAGGAGGGGGAGGGGCCGTGCCCCACTTTCCCCCCTGCCACATGGCGTGGAGGACTCGTGGGAGCCGCCCCCAGCGCCAAGCTCTCCTTCCGGGCTTCCTCTTGTTGCTCTAGGGTGGGGTCTCCCAGAGGGTGGTGGGTGGGGGGTAGGGTGGGCACCAGGCGGGGCTCAGTCACGACGGTGACCCGGGAGCAGCCCCAGCAGGGCCTCGCCGATGCCCACAAAGTAAACCACCTGGGCGATGCCGAAGAGCGGCGCGATGACCAGGGCCCGGCAGTAGGCGCCCTTGAGGAAAGCCAACGGGCCTTCGTGCCTCAGAATCTTCCTGGGGGAGGAGAGAAGGAGGTGGGCGTCAGGGTCCCGCCCGAGGAGGCCCCTCTGCCCCCCTAGTGCCCTGCCCTGCGGGCGCTGCCGCCCCCTGACCTGGCGCAGTCCAGGAAGCCCGAGTAGGTGTCCTCATTCACACCGCGCTGCAGCGACTGGAGGCGGGTCTTGACCACTGTTCAGGGAGAAGATGGAGATAAGCAGGAGGGGGAGCAGGAAGGGGGACAGAGGGAAGAAGGGGGAAGGGGGAAGGGGGAAAGGGGAAGGGAAGGATGGGGGGGGCAGGCAGAGGGCCCTCCTTCCCACGCCCCAAGTAGACACTGACCATCGCAGGGGTTGACGGCCACGGCCGCCGTGCTCCCCGCCACACAGCCCGCTAGGAAAGACACGTAGAAGGGCGACTTCTCCCCCGCTTCCGAGTGGCCCAGTTGATTGAGGTTGGCGAAAAGAGGGAAGTAGACAATGGAGAAAGGAACATCCCTGGGGAAGGAGGGCAGAAGGCTGAGTCCAGAGGGAGAGAGGCACCCGTGGGCCCGGCCCCGGCCCCGGCCCCAGCCCCAGTCCCCAGCCCCAGCCCCAGTCTCAGTCCCAGTCCCTGGTCCCAGTCCTGGCCTGTACCTGAGCAGCGTGGCTCCCAGCCCCTTATAGAGCCCGGCAATGCCCTTGCTTCTCAACAGTTCCCGGGTCAGCTGGGTGGCCGTGGGACGGCCAGGGGTGGCGGAGCCCGGCACAGACTGAGCCCCCCCCTTGGCCGAGAGGTGGGCCTGGGTCTCCAGCATCTTCTTCTGGGCCTCTGGGGAAGGGTAGGGGGAGAGTGGGGGGAGCTCGAGATTAGGGGGTTCCCCTCGCCTTCAGGCTAGGAGGGAACCCACCACACACAAGTGCATAGGGTTGGCCCTAACCCTGCCCCCCCCACCTCGGGCCTGGCAGATTCTCCAGCCGTGAGACGGGCTCTCCTTGGGCTAATCTCCCCCCTCCCCCCCACACCCGCGTACCAAGGCGCCCCGCGTCCTGCAACTGGATCTTGAGCATCTCCATGGGGGTGGTGACGATCACTTGGCAGGTGCCAGCCCCACAGCCTGCCAGCATCTCCTTCAGGAGGGTCAGCTTCTGCCTGGAGGACAGTGGGGGTGTGAGAGCCGGCCCAGATGGAGGCACCCGAACGAGGCGGCCGCTGGGGACCAGGAAGGCGTGGGGAAGCAGCGGGCGGTCTCCCTCTGCGCTCTCACTGAGACGGGGCGCTGTCCCCCAGGAGTCCCTCCCCGGAAGGGCGTGAGCGTGTATGGGCAACATGACCCATTTTATAGGTGAGGACGCCGGAGTCCTGCATTTGCGCTGGACATGGGAAGACAGGCCGGAGAAGAATCCAGGCCGTCCGACCCAGCTCCACGGCTGTTCCTCCAGAGGCGAGGGGGCCAGGAAGGAGGCTCGGGCGGATGGAGCCCCTTCACTGTCCTGTGCCTGTGCTTGCCCTTTGTGACAGCCCCAGCTCCCTCCCAGAGCACCAATGTGGCCATGCCAGCTGCAGGCCCCACCAAGCCCCGAGCTCCCCAGAAAGGACTCGTCTTGGCCCCCCGGCCAGGCCAGCGAGTGGGTGCAGCATCTCTAGGCACGGGGAGCCCGCAGCTCCAGCAGGTCCCGGGGGACCCCAGCCTCGCCGGCCCCCCCCACTCACCCATCCTTGGAAAGGTGATGGCGGAAGAAGTCATTGGCTGCGAGCTTGATGGCCTTCTCTGGGGTGACCAGGGTCAGGTTTACAGCAGCGCCTGGGGGAGGGCAGACGAGACTGACTGGCCCACAAGGGGGAGGGCCCGTGGCCAGCCTCTCTTCTGGCCCTTCTGCATTTCCCTTTCACCCAAATGCTGGTGCCAGGCAGCGGAGGGGCGGGCCAGGCCGGTCTCCAGGCTGTCCCTCGGGCCCCGGCCAACACGCCTCGTTCATCCCCTTTCCCGGGGGAACCTGGCCAGGATTTGAGCTCCTGGGGGTTCCCGGGGGGGGGGGTGACGACCAGGATTCCTACTTTGGCAGTGGCCCCGTGTGGTCAGTGCTCCCTCTAAAGCCCCCAGGGATGGGCTCTGAGCAGGCTATTTATGGAGCTGCCTGGAACAGTGGGGTCAGTGGAGGCAAAGGACAGTGAGCACGTGAGAATGCACGAGCCTCCCCGGGTTCCAGAGCCTCGCGTGATCTGTGGCCCCGGGAGTGCCGAGGGGACATGGCCCCATCCCCAGGACTGCCCTTGAGCCTCTTCCCAGCAGCAGCCCAGAGCAAGGAGAACCCCGCCACCCTGGCCTGCAGAGCCCGGGCTCTCTGGGTGAGGAGGCTTGGAACCGGCCCCTCCACATCCATGCCCAGGAGGGCCAGAGATGCTTCCCCACAAATCCACATTTCTCCAACAGCTGGGACACTGCCATCAATCCTCTTTGTGGCTCATAATCCCCATCAGCTGCCAGCAGCCCACTGGGGGGGGGGGGGGGGGTGTCAGGCTTCTGCCCTGCCCAGGCCCCAAGGGCCCTTGCCTCAAGCAGGCAGCTCTGGCCTGGGCTGGCCCAAGACTCGGTCTCAGACGGCTGGTGAAGGGGCTGATGGGATGGAAGGCAGAGCTCAGGGGGGCACTTCCACCTCCAGAGGACCCAAATAGCAGCTTAGTTGGCACTGTGGGTGCCAGGAATAGGCTGGTGAGGGTAGGTGAGAACCAAGCGTGCGAGTCCCGGGGTGGGCAGTGAGTGCCCCGTCAGCAGCAGTGTCAAAGTGGAGAGCTGCTGCGGGCAGACAGAGGCGGGCGGGGGGGGGGGGGGGGGGGGGGGGGGGGGGGGGCCCGGGGGGGGGGGGCGCCCGGAGGAGATGTTCCTAGACCTCCTCCAGACTGGGCTTCCATGAGCCCAGGGCCTGTGGCTGGGGGAGGGGGTCTCAGGAGTCTCTGCAGCGCTCCTTAGATACAGCCTGGGGACGTGGGGCGAGTTCTCTCCCCCAGACAGCCCGTGGCTATTGCTCCCCGGGTTTAATGTTCAGCCCCTGCTGGGCGTGGTGGGAGCAGTGGCAACTGGGTCTCCCCCAAAGAGCCGGCCTGGAGACGTGCCACTTGTAAGGGGGCAGCTTTCCATTCACTGCATGCTCCGGCACAAGTGGCCCTCTGGGACTCATGCCCGGGGGCTGCTCTGCCAGCTCTGCCCTTGACTCCCTGCCCCAAGGGGAAGAGCGAAGTGCCAGCTATTCCTCCTGCCTCCTTGTTCCCTTGGCAGCTGAAGCCAGGAGGGGCCGGGGCTGCAGGACAGCCATCCCTTCTGGGCCTGGGCAGTAAAAGGCACAGAGATGGGGAGGAAAGCCCCCCCAAGAGACTCAGGCTTTACCTCTGTACATGCCGAAGTAGCCCTCAGAGCGGATGGTCTTGATGAGACAGTCTGACCTGGGCAGGGGGAGCAGGAGCAGGGGTCAGCTCGGGCAGGGCCACTGGCCTGCGTGCCCCTTCCCGTCAGCCAGAGCCCGATGCCCCACCCTCCCTGACCTGGGCAGGGGGAGCAGGAGCAGGGGTCAGCTCGGGCAGGGCCACTGGCCTGCGTGCCCCTTCCCGTCAGCCAGAGCCCGATGCCCCACCCTCCCTGACCTGGGCAGGGGGAGCAGGAGCAGGGGTCAGCTCGGGCAGGGCCACTGGCCTGCATGCCCCTTCCTGTTAGCCAGAGCCTCCCTGCCCTAATGCCCTCCAGCCCCTTGACCCACTGGGGGGGGTGTAGAAAGCCCCAGCCCCCCTTTTGTGGCTTTTTTCCCATTTAACCCCCAAATTTTTACCTCCCCATTTGGCCCCTTTTTGGGTTTGCTTGTAAAACCCCCTTTCCCCCCTCCATTGGGTTTTTGGTTGGGGGGGGTTTAGGATTTTTTTTGGGGGGGGGTTTTCCAATTCTTTGGGGGCTGGGGGGGGGGGGGGGGGGGGTTCTGGAAAAGGGGGGGGGGGGGGGGGGGGGGGGGGGGGGGGTTTTTGGGGGGTTAAAAAAAGGGGAGGGGGAAATAGGGAAGGGGGAAAAAAAGGGGGGGGAAATGGGGGGAGGGAAATAAGGGAAGGGGGGGAAAGGGGGGGGAGGGGAGGGGAAAAAGGGGAGGGGAAAAGAAGGAGGGGAATAGGGAAGGGGAAATAGGAAAGGGGAGGGAGAAATAGGGAAGGGGGAGGGGAAAATTGAGAAGGGGAGGGGAAAATTGGGAAGGGGGAGGGGAGGGGGCACGGGGCAGCAACCAGAGAAGGAGGGGAGGAGATCCCCGGGTGGGAGGGGCTCCCCTACCTGATCTGTTTCTCAGCCATTTAACGCAGAGCGGAGATGGAAGGAGGCAGACGGCGCAAACCTGAGGGCAGCAGCTGCCACCTTGAGTTCTGTCCTGGGAGGAGGGCGAGGAGGAGGTGAGCCGCCGCCGACTCCCGGAGGGGACCTCACACATGCCGCTCCCCGAGATGTCTAGGGAGGCTTCGCTCCTTGGGGGAGGGGCCCCCAGGATCCTCACCCAATCAGCCCCTCTCCTTCCACACCCATAGGTTCCCAGCTGCTCTTAAAGGGCCAGGCCCGCACCTCAGGCCGGAGCCCGAGTTCTCCCGCTGCAGCGCAGCATCTCAGTATCTCGCCTTAGCCTTAAAGGGCCAGCATCAGCCTAAGAGGAAGAGCCTCTTCTCTCCCTGGGCCTCCTCCGCCCCTTGCCTGCTCCCCAGAGAAGCCGCCCTCCGGAGGAACCTGGGAAGC
Organism: Sarcophilus harrisii; assembly: GCF_902635505.1. NCBI lineage: Eukaryota > Metazoa > Chordata > Mammalia > Dasyuromorphia > Dasyuridae > Sarcophilus > Sarcophilus harrisii. The sequence goes on from NC_045431.1 coordinate 234,490,854, forward strand.
AGGAGCCGGGGCGTTCCCTCCCCGCCACAGAGGGCGTTTTCGGACCAAGATGGCCATTGCAAGGGCAGGTGGGGGCAATCTGCCCATGTGGGGAAAAGAACTCTGGGTTTGGAGCGAAAAGCATCTGGTTTCAAATCTACTACTTACCAGCTGTGTGACCTTGGACAAGTCACTGCCCCTGTAGCCCTCCAATTCCTCACCTGTAAAAGGAGGGGAATGGATCAAAATGATTCCTGGGTCCTTCTCAGTCCCCCCCAGGTGGGATGCTAAGCCCTGGCCTCCAGGGGAGGACTATTGGACCCCACTCCCCGCTGTGGGTTTCCGAGTACAAAGAAACTGTCCTAGAGCCTGCCCAAGAGACATGGCGAGAGGGGAAAGGGGTATGGAGGCAGAGAAGGGAGAGGGCAGAGGGGAGGACGATGGGGGTCAGCGGCAAGGTAGGCTCCCTTGAGAGGTACAGGGGAGGGAGTGGGAGTCGGGAGGGGGCAGGGCAAGCTCCCATGAGGGGCAGGAGGAAGGAGTGGGGAGGGGCAGGGCAAGGGAGGGGGGGTGGGGAAGGGTGGGGAAGGGCGGGGTCGGGGTGGAAGTGGGGAGGGGCCAGGGTCTCTCGCTGCGCCTCCTGTTTCAGGTCCCTCCCCGCCTCCCCCCCCCCCCCCCCCCCCCCCCCCCCGCCCCCCCCCCCCCCCCCCCCCCCCCCCCCCCCCCCCCCCGTCCCCCTCAGCCTCATTTCCAGACACACAAATGCATCCAGGACTGCCCGGAGCTTCCCACACTCGCAGCCAGCTCGCTCCCCTCTGCACTCAGCACCTTCTGGGAAATGGCCCAAAGCCCTTTGAAAGTCCCACAATCAGTGTGGGGAGGTGGACAGAAGGCTGCGAGACCTGGCTCTCCTCCAGATCGGGCCGCGGCTTCCCGTGTCACCTTGGGAAGTAGCCTTTCCTCTCGGGCCTCAGTTTCCCCCTTTCAGGAAGAGGGGAACCACCGGCGACCGCGGTAGTTCTAACCCCGGATTCTGCCGGGGGGAGACGCGAGGTCTCGCTGCGGATTTGGGGAATCGGGAAACGGCCCGCGCCCACCCTGGCCAGGTCCCCGGCGCCGGGCCATGCGGCGGGGAGGAGCGCCAGGCTCGGGAGCAGGGCGCGCTACTCCTCCATCGCTCTCCGGGCGGGCGGCAGTGCCGGCGGCGGACGGCGAGGCCTGCGGGCCCCCTCCCTCCCTCCTGCAGAGAGGGGTCCGAGGCGGCTCGCTCCCCCCCCCCCCCCCCCCCCCCCCCCCCCCCGAGAGCGGCCCGCCAGCCGGGCTCCGCCGCCGCCCCCCCTCCCCCCGCCTGTCACCTCTCCGCGTCTGGGGGGCGCCCGGCTTCCCTTTACCTGCTTTCGGCTTTCTGGGGGCAGTTCTGCACCGAGGCGGGAGGTGAACAAAGCTGTCCCCTCCCTCCCCGCCCCAAGGATCCTCCCCTCCCCCCGCCCCAGCTGTCTCCTCGCTCAGTCCTCCGAGGCTCCACGGGGCCCCGAGCGCCGGCTGGCTCAAGCCCTCCTACCTGCCCGCCAGCCTCCTACCTGCCCTCCAAGCCCGGCTCCGGCGGCAGCTCGGCTCCAGCCCAGCCAGAGCAGAGATAAAGGCCGGCGGGCCCGGGGGAGGGGCGGCTCTGGCGGCGTCCATTGGCCGCAGAGCCTGGGGGCGGGACGGCCCCGGGGAAGGGGCGGGGCACCACTTTCTCTTTCGGTTCTGCGGGGGCTGGGGGGGGGGGGGCGGCACGGAGTGAAGGGGGTCTGGGGCCGGGGATTCGGGTCTTTCACTCCCGGGCCAATTCTGCCCCCCTTGCTCCCCCCTCCTCCCGCCCGGAGGCTCACTGGGCCCTCAGAGCCGATATCCGGCTTCTAAGTTACAGCAGAGCCGGACCCTGAACCCGGGCGTGGGAGACAGGGACTTTGGAAGGCAGAGAACGTGACCAAAGGGCGCTCGGGACCCGCCGGGCTGGGCCTCGGTGCGCTCCGGCTAGAACTAGACCTGGGTTCGCATCCCCCCGGGACACCGGCTTGGAAGCAGGTCCAGTCGCCTCCCCTCTCGCTAAGGACGGCGGTTTTCCAAAGCGGGAGCTCCGGAAATTCTCCGGGAACGAGGCTCTGCGGAGCCCGCTGTCCAAACGCCCAGAGAAGGACCCGGGGGCCTGCGTTCATACCCGGCCTCGCCCATCGGGCCAGAAAGGGCAAGCGGCTCCGCTGCGGGCCCGGCTTCCTTCCATCCCCAAACTAGCTTTGCGGCAGGGGAAACCGAGGCCCCGCCACGAACCCAGGCAGTGGGAACAAGGCCCTGCCAAGAGGGAAACTGAGGCCTTGCCGCAGTGGACATCCCTGTGTTGGAAGCCTGCTAGGATAGACACCTGGGGACCCCTGCATTTTCCTGGGTGGGAGCGGAGGGTCGATTCCCATTCATGTAATAATTAATAACAAGAACAAAAAGCGCTAACGTTGATATAGGCCGAAGGTTTGCAAAGGATTGTAGATTCTGGGGTGGGGGTGGGGGGAAGAGGAGAATGCAGCCATGATGGAGTCTAGGCCAGAGGAGGCTGGAGGAGCCCGGGGTATGGGGCCTGGAGCTCAAGGTCGGCTGCAGGAGCCGTGGGTGTGGGGCCTGGAGCTCCGGTGGGATCTGCAATTATTTTGTGAAAGAGCTGATGGAGGGATGGTGGAGGGAGGCAGATGGAGGCCCCAGGGGGCTTCAGCCAATTGCTTGGCTGACTTCAGTGTGTGAGGGAGGTGTGAGGTGTGTGGATGGGTGTGTGTGTGTGTGTGATATGACGTGGGGGATGGATGGATGGTGGGGGTGGGGAGGTAAAATGGAGGGGCCAGTGAGTTCTCTCCAGGAGGTGGTGACCATCCCAACACGTTTCCTCTTGGAGCTAGAAAGGCTCCAAGCCATTTCCTGTGGCCTGCAGTGGGAGTGAGAGGCTGTCTCATGGCTGGGACACGGCCCTCAGCAGAGGCTGCTGCCTGCCCAGAATGGCAACAGGCTTCCTCTGACTGGCAAGGTCTCCAGGAGCTCAGGTTCTTTCTGGGGGCGTCCAGAGGTCCCTAATGTGCTCCTGGGGGAGGGGACTCTCAGCCTTGGCCAGGCCTTGGGGTCTTCTGCTGCCCTCTCCCTCTCTCCAGATCCCACCCATCCTTCAGGTATCATGGCAATAACATTTATACGTGGCTTTTAGGCAGGGAAGGCCATGCTTCTCACAACCACCTGGGCAAGTAGCTACCAAAAACCTGAATTCTTTCCATTTTACAAAAAACGAAACTGAGGCAAAGTTGCCCTGACCTGGTCTAACTTCAAGTCTCTTTCAGGTCCTACCCTTGCATAGTGACCGCTCCCTCTCAATTTGGGTCCGTCCTTTTGTGAGGGTTGGAGGATAACAGGGATAATAATAACCTCTACCTCTCAGTGAGGAGCAAATGAGACGTTTGTTTAAAAGCACCCAGTGGGTACTACATAAATGCATGAGCATTGATCTTGGTCTAGTTCTTGCCCCTCTTTGGGACTCAGCTTCCTCCTCAGTAAAATGAAGGGGGCGGCTGATACGCTCCGGCGCTAGCTCTAGGACTCTCCCACCTTTAAGCCACCTGCTGGTGGACAGGGCCCTGGCCAGGGGAGTTGAGCCAGTATTTAACCCAAGGGAAGCTGGGGCTCGGGAGGCAGGGAAGGGGCCTGCACCGCTTGGCCCAGGGAGCGGGTGGCAGGGCCCGGCTTCCCATCGGGGTTGCCCGACTCACAAACCTTGGGCTTGGAAGGGACCCCAGAAGCCGTGCCGTCTGCGCCACACAAGAAATGGCTCCCTGGGGCTCACAGAGGGGGAGCAGGAAAGGAGGCTCCGGCTCACGCTGGGACTCCTCGGGAGCAGGTTTTTCTTCTCCCCACCCCCAGCCCGAATTCGTCTCTCTCCACTCCCTCCCCCCCCCACACACACCTTGGACGGGGAGGGGTCTCATCCTTCTCCCAGCGGCCTGCTCCTCAGACACTGGGTTCAGAGCCAGGGCTCTGGGGTCAAGTTTGGTCTCAGGCACTAGAAGCTGGGTGACCCAGGGGTTAGCGCAGTGGGCGGGGATCTCCCCGAGGACACTTCCTAGCTGTGAGGCCTGAGCTTTCCCCTGTTTGCCTCAGTTTCCTGACCTGCAACATGATGTGGAGAAGGAAATGGCAGTTGGGTCAGAAAATCCCAAACTGGGTCACAGAGAATGGACACATCCCAGAGCACTGAATGGCAACACTGGGAAGTCACTACTGGCTGAATCATCTCCCAGACTCCATTTCTGCCTCCGGGGATATAATAGCACCTGCCTCGGGCCTGGGTGAAGATCAAATAAAGACAGGGACCAGGACCTAGGGAATGCAGCTTTGGGGCCCTCCCCTTCCCCACTTTGCAGGCTCCAAGGCTGGCTCTTCAGCCAAGCTTCCCCAGGCACCAGCGCCTCGGGCGCTCTCCAGTGCAGGGCTGCTCTTCCTCCAAGGTCCCAACTCCTCCAGCTGGGAGGCCAGCAGCTGCAGCAGGGTGGGAACCTCCCCTCAATATGCCAACTCCCATGTGTGTGTGTGTGTGCAGTATGTGTGTATATGGGGATTGTGTGTGTGTGTGTGTACTTGTGTGTCCATGAATGTGTGTGTGTGTCTGCATATTATGGGAGTATATACCAGTTCCTGTGTGTGTGTGTGTGTGTGTGTGTGCAATATGTGTGTACATGGGGATTGTGTGTGTGTGTGTGTACTTGTGTGTCCATGAGTGTGTGTGTGTGTCTGCATATTATGGGAGTATATACCAGTTCCTCTGTGTGTGTGTGTGTGTACTTGTGTGTCCATGAGTGTGTGTGTGTGTCTGCATATTATGGGAGTATATACCAGTTCCTCTGTGTGTGTGTGTGTGTACTTGTGTGTCCATGAGTGTGTGTGTGTGTCTGCATATTATGGGAGTATATACCAGTTCCTCTGTGTGTGTGTGTGTGTACTTGTGTGTCCATGAATGTGTGTGTGTGTCTGCATATTATGGGAGTATATACCAGTTCCTGTGTGTGTGTGTGTGCAATATGTGTGTACATGGGGATTGTGTATGTGTGTGTACTTGTGTGTCCATGAGTGTGTAAGTGTGTCTGCATTTTATGGAGTATATACCAGTTCCTTTGGGTCTGTGTGCAAATGTGTCTGCGCGTGGGGATTGTGTGTGTGTGTGTACTTGTGTGTCCATGAGTGTGTGTGTCTGCATATTATGGGAGTATATAGCAGTTCCTGTGTATGTGTGTGTGTGCAAATGTGTTTGCATAAGGGGATTGTGTGTGTGTGTGTACGTGTCCCTAAGGCTTCTTGGCCATTCCTCGGACTGCCCCAGAGCACCCAATCTCACCCTCCCCCCCAGCCCTCTCCCTCTCAGCATCCTCTTCTAATCTCCCTTGCCCCAGCCCAGACCCTGATTAATAGGGAGGGCTGGGCTTTGATCAGCTGACCTAGGCAGGGCTGCAAGTGTGGGGGAAGGGCGGGAGAGCCCCCCTGCCCTATCTGCTGCCCGGCGGGAGCCAGGCTGGACTTTGGGAGGGGAGGAGCAGACACAACCTTCCCCCTTTAGGACACCAGAGCCCGGATGTCTGTTCCTTCAGCGTGGCCCCTCTCGGGCCGGGCTGTCACTCTGGCCCCTTCTGGGGAGGCCCAGAGAGCCCCGGCTTCCAGGAGCTGCATCTGAGCCTAAGGCCGTACAGGGGCTGGGACTGGAGCCCGGAGTCCTCTGGGAGCTCGATGCAGAAAAAGGAAGCTGGGGACCGGGGAGCCCAGGGCCGGGGCCTCAGGGGAGGGGCGGGCTCCCGAAGCTGCTCTCTGCTTTTCTTCCCACCCCATCTCCCTTGAGAAATCACGATTCCTGAGAGTGCTCCCCATCCCTCCCCCCAGCTCCATCTGCCACAACCGGGGCCTAACCACACACAACCCTTGTTCTGTTGTCATGGAAACGTGCTGTCTGTCTGCTTTCATCCCTAGTCTGGGAAATGGGAACTCCCTGAGCATTCTCATCCCGCTCCTGCCCTTCGCCAGGCTGAGAAGGTCTTTCCTGCATCCTTCTCTTCCAGTAAACTGAGGCAGCGGAGGGCACTTCCCGGAGAGGGACTCCCGGCGGGGCCAGGCTCCGAGTTCGAAGCTGTCCCCTCCAGCCCTAAGCCTGCCCCTTCTCCCCCTCGTTCCCGTTGCTCCCTCCGGGGCCGGGGCAGGACGCACTGCGCAGAAGGCCGGAGTCCCCACCGTGGGCCCGCGGCAGACCCGAAGCAGAACGAGGAGGCGCCCCCTTTCCCTTCTAGCTTTGGAGCTTGGGGGGGGGACGGGACGACGCGGGCTGAAGGTGCCCTCCGGCCCAGGATGGGGCCCGGACCGAGGGAGCGCTCGCAGCGTGTGGGCGGAGCGGGGTCCCTGCGGGCGGTGCTGGGGCGCCCCTCGGGCTCCAGCCTTAGAGCGGGCCCACCCGGAGGAAGCGGACCCGGCCGGGAGGAAGCGGACCCAGGCCTGTCTCCCTGTTCTGCGCCCGTTCCTCCCCGCGCCCTCTCCACGTGTGCTGACCCGGAGGCCGGCCCGGGCTCCCATCTCCCGGCCGGCTCAGCGCGGTCCCCTCTGCCCAAGCAGGCCGCCCGGGACACGTGTGCGCGGGGTAGGCGAGCAGGGTACAGCCCGGGCGGTCGCGCGCACGCGGCCCCGAGGATTACAGAGGGAGCATCGGCCGGGAGCGCGTCTCCCCTCCTGCCTTCCCGTTACAGCCCCCGCCCCCGGCCCCCCTCCGGCCGGCCCGGGGCACGGCACTCACCGGGCGAAGCTCCCTCGGCTCCGGCTGGCGGTGACTCCCGCCCTGGCGCCCCGGCCGCCCTGCCGCGCTCGTCTGGCCGCTCTGCCGCGTAGAGCCGGGCGGTGCGGAGTGGGGCCCGGCCCTCCCTCCCGCTCCGCCCCCGGCCCCGCCCCGCTCCCCCGGAGGAACTGGGGGCTACTTTTCGTCACCTCCGAGTGAGCGGCGGAGGCGTCCGCAGGACACCGCGGGCCCTTGAGCGTCCTACCTCGGGGCGGGTCGGAACCCCCCAAGGGCTCGGCTCTGGGGAGGCTGCAGGCGCACGTGGAAGTCAGTCCGAGGAACGCGTGGCTGTGGCCCGGGGGGGGGGGCGGGGGGGGGGGGAGGGAGAGACAGCGGACCGGCTCGGGACCAGCTTTCCCGAGCAGCCCCGCCGCTGGCGGCGCGAGCTGCACTGGCCGATGGCCCCCGAGGACCACCTCGGCGTCCGCCGGGGCTCCGGGCTCCCCCTGGTGCCCGCGGAGCTCAGCACAGCCCTCGGGAAAGGGGCGAGCCTCCAGAAGAGCCGGGATCCTAAGTCCCCCAGGCCGAGCATCCTCGGCTGCGTCTCTGGCCACTCACACCGGGGCTCGGCCTCCCTTTTGAGGCTTTTCCTCGGGCTCCCTTGAGCTCAGACCCCGGTGTTCTCGGGGAGGGCCCTTCCCCAAAGCCAGCCTTTTCCTCGCCATCCCCTTGCTCCGGCAGCCCCTCGCCCAGACCCCCTTCCCTCCATCGGCGCCCCTGCCACGCTGAGTCCGTGGCCCAGGGCCCGGCCGACGCTGTCAGAAGGGCCGGCTCCCTCTCGCTGGGAGTCCCCCGCCCGTCAGTGGGAGCCGGTTACAATGTTGCCTCCAGCGCTACTTTGTGTCCTTCGGGTTCTAATGTTTCCAGGAGGAAAGGGCCAGGCCCGCAGAGGCTGCTCCAGGAGCTGCCCGCCCCTTTCCTGGTGTCTTAAGGAAGCAATGGGGCCTTAGGCCGCAGGAAAAAGGGACGTGCAAGAGGTCAATAAACATTTATTATTAAGCACCTACTATGTGCCAGACACCGGGCTAAGCCCTGAGAACACAAAGGGGAAGGCAGCCCCTGCTCTCAAGGAGCTTCCAGTCTAAAGAGGGAGACAACGACCCCAGGCAGGAGTTGGGACAACGGGCTTTGGGAGGGGAGGGCTCCGAGGAGGGAGGCTGGATCGTAGCCAGGGGACCCCAGAGAGCGGAAAAGGGAGGGCATGTTAGGCCTGGGGGAATGCTGCTGGGGGGCAGCCCTTCTGGACTAAGGGGAGGGGCACAGTAAGAAAGGTCTGGAAAGTGGAGCCCAGATTTTTATGAAGGGCTTTGGACACCAGGGCCTTTGACAGGGAGCCCTGGGGCTGGCGGAGTAGGGCTAGGGGGCGGCCATGGTCCAAGCCACCCTTTGTGATAACCGGTAAGGGCTGGATAGACTGGAGGGGGGCAGGCCCACGGGCAGCTATTGCGGGAGCCCAGCAAGGAGGCCGGGAGGAGGCGAAATCGAGCAGCCCCGGCACCTTCTGGGAGATGGGCTGTCGGCCCTCAGCAGGGGGGGAGTGCGGCTGGCTAACCACCGTCCAGCCCGGCCCACTGGCCAGAGTTCTCCCCGGGGAGCCGCCTTTGGCTGCGGTGATCCGGCCGAAGAGCCGGGGAAGGAGACGGAGAAGCAGCAGCTGTCCCACGTGAGCATGTGTCAGACGGGAGAGTGGAGACAGGGGGATGACAAAGAGGGGGCCAGCGGAGGAAGCCGGCTGGGAGGGATTGTCCGCGGAGGGGAAAGGAGTCGCCTCTTGGCAGGTGCAGGACAGCACGGAGGCAGAAGGCATGTCCAGGAGAGGGGGAGGAGAGAGGGCCCCCGGCCGCCATTCTTTGGGGAGCGGGTTGGTGGAGCCTGACAAGGCCGAAGGGCCGCTGAGATGGCGAGTTTACGGAAGCAGGAGGCTGGCCGTCTTGGGGGTGAAATCAGGGAGTCTGTCTTGCTGCAGCTCGCCGCCCCCCGACAAACGCAGAGCGGGCCGCTCCTTCCCTCGGACCAAGGGCAGCCCAGGGTCCGAGACAGAGCGAGGCTCGTCCCCGTGCTCCCCTTGCATCTTGGCTGGGTGGGGCCTGCCCACCTTGGGGCGGCCCTAGGCCGTGGCACTGAGGGGGTCCTCCTCGGAGGCCAGGCCCACTCTGTGGATGGACTCCCGATACTTGGTACGGCCCAGCTCCAGGATGGCCCGCACCTCCTCCACCACGTCGTGGCGCTCGCTCTGCTCCAGGGCCTCCAGCAGCTGCCGGACACTGCCCGGCCGCCCGGCCTGGCGCTCGGCCCAGGAGAACAGCATGTGGCGGACCTGCCCGTCCAGGTCGTCTCTGCAGGGAAGGGCCGTGCTCAGACAGCATTTCTCTCCCCCCGGGAGGGTTGGGTCCTGCCGCCTGCCCCGTCCCCCAGCCGCCCGCCCCCTCTCCCCGCTGCCCGCCCCATCCCCCCGCCCACCCCCTCTCCCTGCCGCCCGCCCTGTCCCCTGGCCGCCCGCCACCTCTCCCTGCCGCCCGCCCTGTCCCGCTCACCTGTACGCGTACTGGATCCGCTGCACCTCCGGGTACGAGAGGCCCAGGTGGAGGGCCACGCTTTGCCAGTCCGGCCCCAGTCGGCTGGCCACCGTCACAAGGTTGCTCTGGGTCAGGAAGCCACTCTCGGCGTCGCCCAGGTTCAGGGAGGCCAAGGTCAGCCCCTCCAGGGGAGCCTGCCCTTCTCCAGGGGGCAACCTCTGTTCAACCAAGGGCACACAGGACTCTCTTGGCCCCCCCCCCCCCCGGGTGTCCCCAGCCGATAACTGCCTCCCCCCTACCCCCATCAGGCCGGGATGACCCAGATTCAAATCCAACCTCAGGTGGCCTGGGCTGTGTGCCCAACTGGACAGCGCTAGGCACAGAGCCTGGCACACTCCGACCTGCCTCGCCTCCTTGATCCCCGGCTGCACCTCCCGCCCCCCTCCCGCCCCATGCTCACGGGCAGCTTGATGGGCAGCGTGGCAAGCCACAGGGCATCCGGGCCCTTGCGCCTTCTCACGGCTTCCTCCGGAACAGCCTCAGGCACCGCCCCTCGGTAAAAGGACACCTGGGGGCGCCGGTCCCAGGTGAGCCAAAGATCGGCGACCAGCCCGGCCCCTGCCCAGCTGCCCAGGGGAAACGGGCCGGCCAGGGGCGTGACGGCAACCCCCCTTCCCCCTCCGGCGGCCACACGGGACACCCAGGAGCAGTCTGGTCTGCCGGGGGAGGGCAGAGGCTCGCACCCACCTGGCCCTTCACCGCCTGCACCTTCCTGTCCACGGTGGATGTCCATGATCTCCCTTTCATGGGGGTTCCTTAGGGTGGGGAGGGAGGGGACAAAATTGACCTTCCCCGCCAGCAGGGGAAGGACGGGAGGGGAGGAAGCCCGCCCGTTTCCTTGGACCCGGGGGCCATGGCCCGGGAGGCCTCGTCAAGGCCCGCCACCCCCGCAGGGGGAAGTGGCCCCCCGGGGGGAAAGCCCGGGCCCCTCCCCCGGGGACCCCGGGCTAGGAAGGAGCCCCCCCGGGGGTGGCCAGGGCCCGCGCCCCGGTCCCGAGGGGCAAAGGGAGGGAAGGGGGCGGCCTGAGCCGCCCCCAACTCCCCCTCAGGGGCCAGCAAAGGAAGGGGAGCCCGCCGCCGGAGCCAGGGGCCGGGGAGCCGGGGAGGGAAAACCCACGACGGGGCAGGAAGGACGCGCCGCGCCCAGCACCGAATGCTCCTGGGAGGGAACAAGGAAAAGCAGGGAACCCGGGGGGGTTCTGAGAGAGGGCCCCCAGAACGACTGCCTGAGGCGGCGGACTGCCCAGAAGCCTCGCTGCTCCTGGGCATTGGCCAGAAACAATGGCTGTGGTTGAGACCGTCCCAGGCAGAAGAAGGGGAACACGCGTCGGAGGGCGGACGCCCCGGCAGCTGGTGACGTCTGAGAGCAGAGCCGGCTTTCCGGGCCACGAGCTGGAGGCGGGCGGGCCTCTGGCAGGAGCGTGGCCTCCACCTGCTCCACGTCCTCCCGGTCCGAGCAAGACAGCTTCAAGCCCAGAGGGAAGGGGGACGCGGCCGTCACAGACCTGGCAGGCCTGTGCAGGCTCTGATGTGGATCTGCCGTGGGGCTCGCGGGGATGCCGAGGGAGCTCCAGAAAAGGACGCGGCGACCGCCGAGTGCCCCCTGCCAGCGTCGCCCTGAACCGGCCCTAGCGTCTGGACCGCGCGCAGCGCCGGGGCCGAGACCGGGGAGTCAGAGCGGCGGCGGAGGCGGGAGTTTGCCCGTGTCCCACTTTCTAAGTTAACTCCCAATGCTCTTTTGGAAAGGATGGAAAGGCGCCCCAGGATAAAGCTGGGCTCCCATGAGCCCCCGAGCCCAACACATGGAGTTCACTGGGGGCCGGAGACGAAAGAAAGGCGGGAAAGAGAACGCCGAGGGCGGGCTTGAGCGAGACCCCTGGGATCAGGGAGGGGGGGGCAGCGGGGGAGGGTGAAAAGGGGTGGGGTGTCCCCGGGGCCAACACCTGACCAGTCCACTTGGGTGCAACCCCCAGCCAAAGACCCCCAGGGCCGGGCTGGGGGACAGGAGGCAGGGGGGCCCTGGGGACGCCCCCCCACCCCCCGCCCCGCCCCCACCTTCAAAGGGGCACAGAGGCACTCCTTGGGGCCCCACCCCCATGCCCCCCGAGCTCAGGCCCCCCACCTCAAGACCCCCCGACCTCAGGGCTCCCACCTCAGGCCCCCCGACCTCATGCCCCCCCACCTCGGGCCCCCCCACCTCAGGCCCCCCCCCCCCCCAGGCCCCCTGCCTCAGGGTCTGTACCAGCATCAACGTCAATTCCACGTTCAAAGGCGGCAAAGAACTGCTCGCCTTCGAAGAGCTCCACGGTGTCGGAGGGCTCGGGGCCGCGGTACCTGGGGTGCAGCCTCCTCAGGGTGGGTTCCACCTGGGGGAGGGGCCGGCACGGGTCAGGGCGCCCTGCCCGCAGCCAGGATCCGTCCCCGTCCCCACTCCCCCTCACCTTCTTTCCCGGCAAGCACTGCAGCAGCACCTGCTCCGGGTCCCGCCGCCTCTGCAGCGCGATGAAGTTCACCCGGTAGAGCCGCAGCCGCTCGTAGACCTTGCGGGCCAGGCCCTCCACGCAGCTCTTGGTGGTGTACCAGAGCCAGTACCTGAGGCCCAGGAATCGGGGTCACAGGGGCCCTGCCAGGGCGGGAGCTGGCGTGGCCCTCGAGGGAGGGGGTGGGGATGTGGCCAGGGTGGGAGGCTTGGGGGGGGGGACAGGGGCCCTGCCAGGGCGGGAGCTGGCGCAGCCCTTGGGGGAGGGGGCGGGGATGGCGGCCAGGGCCGCAGGCTCCCCGGTAGGGCACGAGGCTGGGCTGCGGGGCCCCCCGCCCGTCCCGGGCACTAACCAGGAGAAGTGTGTGACCTGAAAGCGGGCATACAGGTGGGTGAGCTCCAGAGCCACCTGGGCTGTGATGTCATCCCACGCCGGGGCCCGAGGATCCCCGTGCAGCAGATGCAGATGGCTCCGGTCCAGGCTCAGGCCTGGAGGGGAGAGAGCAAGGCGGGCAGCGCGAGGCCACCCTTGGGCACCAAGGCCGGCCGGGGGCAGAGTCTCACCTGTGATGCCGGGGGGCAGGGGCAGCTGGATGGTGACGGGACGGAGAAAGCGCTGGGGGCCGTCCTGGGACAGGCAGAGCAGGGGGCTGGCGGCAGCGGGGCCGTCTGTGCCCAGAGCCCAGCCTGGCACCCTCACCACCTGCAGAGGAGAGCGGCGGAGCTGGGGCGCGGAGCGTGGCCCCCCGGCCTCCCCCCGCCCGGCCCCTACTTCTGGGATACCTGCATGCGCACGTGTCGCGGCTCGGCAGTGACCCCAGAGGGGAAGATGACCTTGACCTCGGGGTTGGCCGAGGAGCAGAGAAGGGCCCCCTGCTGGGGCACCAAGCAGCTGTCTTCCACGGGACGAGAGACCACCAGGAACCAGGAGAAGTGAGGAACTTGGCAGCTGGCCCAAAGCCGCTGGGGGGGGAGGGCGGGCTCAGGGCTCGGCCGGGCCCATGCGGGCCCCCACCCCGGACCCCCGACCCCGGCCCTCCTGCGTCCCCCGACCTTGGGCTTTTCTTCCCGCTCCAAGCGCGTGTCCAGATCCTTCCAGGTGTGGCCGCTCAGGGTCCTGACCACCACTTGACGGCCACGCCGAGCACGGGGGGACACGAAGGGCAGCCACAGGTGGACTTCCTGCCACGGCACAGAGAGCCTTGTCGGTGCTCCACCCTTCTCCGGGCCCTCCCCGACCCCAAGCCCGGGCACCGACCTGTCGGAAGGGGGTCCCGTGGGGCCGCAGCTCCAGGACGGCACTGAGCAGGGCATCGTGGGGGCCCAGCCGCACGAGGCGAGGCTCTGGGGGCAGCTGGCGGTAGGAGACGGTGGTGGGGGCGGCGGTGGCGCCAGGGGGAAAGAGCAGGCGGACCCCACAGGCCAGGGCCACGGAGCATCCACGGGAGGTCACGCGGAAACTGTGGGGCCGGAACCCAGAGATGCCGGACTGCAGGGGACGCTGGTCCCCCTTCCCTCCCGCCCCCGGGCCCCCCCTTCCCACCTGTCTACATCCGAGGCCAGCAGGACTCTGGGAACTTCCGGGGCCGGGTCTTCCCCTGCACCAAACAGCAGGGACGGTCAGTGGGGCGGCCCCAGGGGTCCCCCCTTCCTCCCCTCAGATCTGCCGCCACCTGGAGACGCTGCCGGCACTGGCTCAGGCACCCCGAGGGGGTTCCCCTGCAGCCGCACGAAGGGGGCCTCCTGGATCTCACGGGGCACGGCCCGAAGCCTGTTGTCCCTCAGGTCGAGCCGGGTGAGGAGCGGGAGGCGGGCGAGGCTGGGGGGGACAGAGACTAGGAGGTTGCTGTGCAGGAGCAGCAGCTGCAGAGACTGGAGGCTGGCTGAGGGAAGAGGGGAGGGGTGAGGGGGAGCCTCTCCGAGCCCCAGCCCCATTCTCCCTCACCGCCCGGGGGAAGCAGGGAAGGGCGACGAGAAACGGTGATCCGGGAGACCTTCCTGGAGGAGGCGGGCTTGGAGCTGCACCCCAAAGGACGGGGAGGAGGGGGAGGCGAGGGAAAAACCCACCCGTTGGTTTTTCTCCTCTTCCTGGGAGCTGAGTGAGTGGGAGGGGGAGGGGGAGGGGGAGGGGGGCTCCCATGTTCTCACCCAAGGAGTCGGGGAGGCTCCGGAGGCGGTTGGAGGCCAGGTTGAGCTGAGTGAGGCTGCTCAGGGCTCCGATCTCTTCGGGCACCGCGTCCAGCTGGTTCTCGGAGAGGTCCAGCTGCCGCAGGGCACTCAGCCCGGCCATGCCCGCCGGCAGCGCCCGCAGGCAGTTGCTGGACACGGAGAGGAAGGTGAGGGCGCGCAGGGCACCCAGGGCCTCGGGCAGGCTCTCCAGCAGGTTGTGGCTGAGCAGCAGGGCGTCCAGGCCGCTCATGTGGGGGATGCAGGCCGGCAGCGCCCGCAGGCTGTTGAAGCTGAGATCCAGGTGGGCGAGGCGCGCCAGGTCGCTCAGGCAGGAGGGCAGCGTGGTCAGGGAGCCCCGCAGGCAGGAGCCCCAGTCATCACGAAGGTGCCCCCCTGAGGGTGGGGGAGGGTGGTCAGACCAAGGAGAGGGGAGGGACGGACAAAGGCGCTGAGGGAGGAGGCGGGGGCCGAAGGGCCCCCGGCACAGAGAACCCCTGCCTCCCCGCCCGGCCCCCTCTGGCTCCCGGCTCACCTTTGAGGACCAGAGAACGGAGGCGCCGGAGGCTGGGGAGGGCGGCCAGGGCGGCCCCAATCTGCTCCTCGTTGCAGTTCAGCCGCAGGAACCGGACCTGCTGCAGGCGGGGGCTGCCCTCCCGCAGCAGGCGCAGCAGGAGTCCGCAGCCCCCGGGATAGACGTCCAGGTTCAGCCTGTCGCTGGCCAGGAGGGAGCCCAGGTCCGGGGTGGCCGCGTCCTCAGCATCCTCCTCCGCATCTCCTTTCTGCTCCTCCTCCCCCTGGGCCCCCACCTGGTGCCTGGTGGCCCGGGCATGTTGCGGCGTGCCAGGCGGGCGGGCAGAGGCAGGGCCGGGGGTCTCCAGGGGGAAGGCTGCTTGGAAAGAGAGAAGAGGTGAGAAAACCGGAGGGAGGGAGGGAGGAGGCAGGGGCGGGGAGCGGAGGGAGCTGGATGGGACAAAGGGAGGAGACGGAGATGGAGAAAAAAAGAGACCGAGACACAGAGGAGAAGGGGAGAAAGGAGGGGGACAGAGACGGGGGAGAGATACAGAGACAGGGAGAGAAAGAGACAGAGACAGAGGGGAAGACAGAGAGACAGAATGGAGAGAGAGACAGAAAGACAGAGACACAGAGGAGGAAAGGAGAAAGAATAGCGAGGGACAGAGACGGGGGGGGGGAGAGGAGACAGAGAGGAGAGAAATAGAGAGGAAGAGAGAGACAAAGAGACACAAAGAAGGCAAAGAGAAAGAATGCAGTGGGAGACAGGGAAAGATGGAGGAGAGACATAATGGAGAGAGATGGAGAGAGGAGACAGATGGAGAAAAGAGATCAAGACACAAGAAGAAAAGAAAGAATGGCGAGCGACAGAGATGGAGAGAAAGGAAAGAGACAGAGAGGCAAACAGAAACAGGGAGACACAGAGGAGAAGAGAATGGAGAGGGACAGAGGTGGACAGGGAGACACAGAGATTAAGACAGAGACAGAGGAGAAACAGAATGTAGAGAGGAGACAGAGAGACAGAAAGAGGGAGAAAGAGAGAGACAGAGGAGAAGAAGAGAACGAAGAGAGGGAGACTGGAAAGGAGACAGAGACAGACAGAGGGAGGGAGAGATAGAGAGAAGACAAGAGAGAGATAGAAGAAAAACAGAATGGAAAAGGATAAAGATGGAGGGAGGAGATAAGAGGAAAGAGGAAAAGGAGTGAGCTGGAGACAGAGAAGAACAAAGAGGAGAGATGGAGATGGCGAGACAGACAGAGACAGAGACAGGAGAGACGGACGGAATGGAGGGGGACACAGACAGAGAGGAGACAGCCGGGAAAAGGGGCAGGGGGTCCTCATCACTGCCCCGGGCTGGGAGGGCTGCGGAGGTCGAGCCTCCGGTCTGGCCACAGGCTCTCAGGTTTCCCGCGGCAGAGCCCCTGCCCACCAGGTTCGCCCAGAAGTCTGCTGGGGGAGGGGGCGAGACCCTGCGAGGGCATCTTGGCCATGCCCCTGCCTCCGTCCGGGTCTGGCTGCTCCGCCCAGCAGGGGCTCCGGGGGAAGGGGGGGGTCCTGGGGCAGAGGCTTCCTGGGCTCATCGCGGCCGCCGCTCACCGGGGCGAGGGTCAGAGCAGGTCAGTTAACTAAGTGCAGCTCATCGGCCCCAGTTCCCGCCGTCTCCAAGGCGGGCGGATGAAGCGGCCCCAGGCTGCCCGGGCACTATCCGGGGCAAGGGCGGCGCAGAGCGCGCCGGGGACCTGCCGGGGGCGGACCGTCAGGGGGACCAATCGCCCGCCTCTGGGTGGCAGTACTGGGGCCTGCTGGTCACGTGGGGGCTGTGTCCGGGACAAATGACCGGGGGGGCGGGGCTGTGTCCGGTGCAGGTCTCCCACTGGGCAGGGGGGCAACTCCGGGCTGGCGGCGGGTACCTGGGGTCCGGCAGCGGCTCAGGAACCCGGAGGGGACCCAAGGGGCCAGGAAGGTCGGGCCGGGAGGGGCTCCCGCGCTTCCTGCCCGAGTTCCCGCCCCCGACGAGGCCCCGCCCCGACGAGGCCCCGCCCCCGGACCGCATCTCGGGCCCTCAGAGCCCGCATCTCGGGCTCACGAACCCGCAGTGACCACCGGGGGCGCCCCTTTATTCTCCACTCCCTCCGACCAGTGTGCGCGTGCGCACGTGCATCTGCGTGTGTGAGGTGGGGGAAATGGGGTTCCGCTGAACCTCGAGGAGCCCCCAGGGGGCGCATTGGCCCGCGCAGGCCCGCCGACATTAGTGCGCCTGCGCCAGACAATCTTTCCGGCGGGGCCCAGCGGGCCATGTGCACCAGGAGGAGGCCGCAAGGGCCCTTGTGCTTCCGGACCCGAGGCATGCCGGGACAGGGAGTTCTCGGCTGCACCAGGCATGCGCAAATCGAAGACGCCGGAGTGAGTGGGAGCCGGGGTGGGGGGTTTCGGCGGGAGGTTCGCCCTTGGGAGCACCCTTTCCTCCTTTGCGAAGTCGCCAATAAAGACTGAGACTTCAGGTGTTTTCGGAGGTCTTCAGTGGCCCAAGGGGCTCCGATTCGGCTCGGGCGGGACTTCCTGCCGTAGCCACCGAACCCTGGCACCCCTGCGTCCCGGCGCCGATGGTCCGGCCTCCCCAGTGACGTCAGCGCGCCCGGGCGGAAGGGGCGGGAGCGGCGGCATTGGTCCCGGAGGCTCACGGGTAGAGGTTTAATCCCCGCCCCTGCGGCCCCCTCTTCCTTTCCCGGCCTTGACGCCGCCGAAGTTGGACTCGCTGCGCTCGTCGCCTCTCCCGCCGCCCCCGCCGCGCCACATCGCGACCTCCGGCCGGGCCCCGAGTAGATCTCAGACCAAGTGAGTGCGGGGACCAGGCGCGGCCGGGTTCCGGCGGCCGCTTCCAGGCCCGGGGTGCGGGGGCCCGCGCGGCGCGGCCCGCCTCGTGCGGCCCTTGGAGGGCCCGGCGTCCGGCCGCTGTGAGGGGCGGCGTTACCGGGCCCGCAGTCCCCCGGGCACGGAAGGGACGGCTCGTTGCCCCTCTCCCGCGGGAGAGCGCGGAGGCGGTTTGTCGGCCACAGCGGGGCGTGCTGGGCGCGTGGCCCGGGAGGCGCCGGCGCCCTTCCCCCTCCCGCGGCGCCCTTCCCCCTCCCGCGGCGCCCCTTCCCCCCCCCCCCCGCGCCCCTTCCCCCTTCCCCCTCCCGCGGCGCCCTTCCCCCTCCCCCGGCGCCCTTCTCCTCCCCCGCGCCCCTTCCCCCGCGCCCCCTCCCCTGCTCACGGTGTCCCCCTCCCCGCAGGATGCGCTACGTGGCCGCCTATCTCCTGGCCGTCCTTGGCGGCAACGATTCGCCCAATTCCAAGGACCTGAAAAAGATCCTGGACAGCGTGGGCATCGAGACCGACGAGGAGCGGCTGAAGAAGGTCAGTGGGGATCCCCGCCCGCGCGGGGCCGATCCGGCTGGTCGGTTGCCTGCGATAACCCCCTTGGAGAAGCCCGCTTTGGGTGGGTTTCCCGGGGACGCTCTGGAGCGGGACCCTTGCCCTTTAACCCTTTCCTTGCCCTTTAACCCCTCCCCCCCTCCATTTCCTAGGTCATCAGTGAGCTGAGCGGCAAGAACATAGAAGATGTGATCGCCCAGGGTAAGGAAGTGGGGGGGGGGCGGCGTTTTTTGTAACCTGCTTCTGCCGGGAACCCAGGAGCTCATGTAAACAGTGCGGGGGCAGGTGTGTTTTCTGCTGCGGGTTCAGTCTAGGAAGCGATTAGGGGCCTGAGCTGGAGGCCAGCGGGCTGCGGCCCTCCCAGGTTTGGCCCTGGTTTGTTCCAGTCCATCCTAATTCCTGCTGGTCACATTGTACCTTCCAGGTTTCGCTGGTGGACCAAAGCAAAGTAGAAACCCCCCCCTGGTGGCTGTGGCGCATCCGTGGGCTCGCAGCCAGCCGGGGTCTCCAGACACCATCAGACTTTGGACAGCTAGGCAGACGGGGGGAGGGCTTGTCTCCACACACCCCAGTCCTTCCAAGGAACAGCCTTGGTCCTGGCCGCTGCTGCCCACATCCCGACTCCTTGGCCCGAGCCCCGGGGCCACCGGCTGACCCAACCTCGGAAGCTGGACCAGGGGATGTAGCCTGTTTGCAAAAGGATGGTGGGCCTGAGAAAATGGGGCTGCTGGCCATACGAGGGGCCGTCCTTGAAGGTCCCGATCCAAATCAGCCGGGGAATCAGGGCTTCAGAAGTGGAGTCTGTTAGGCTCTTGTTTCAAACGCCAGGTCTTGTGTGGGGTCCTCCAGCCTGGCAGGGGCACCTCTTTCATGTGCAGCTGCTGCCTTCCCAGGAAGGCTCCTCCAATGCCCTTTCTCCCATCTGCAGGGAGCAGTAAGTTGGCATCCATGCCCGCCGGTGGTGCTGTCCCTGTGGCCGCTAGTGCAGGTTCTGCTGCCCCCGCTGCTGGTGGTGCTGCTCCTGCTGCTGGTGAGTGTGAGCGGAGGGCTGGTGGGGGGGCAGGAGGGGAGTGGGGGAGTCAGGCTCCCTCACTGCTGCCCCTTCTTTCATCTCTGCAGCAGAGGAGAAGAAAGAAGAGAAGAAGGAGGAGTCAGACGAGTCCGACGACGATATGGGCTTTGGGCTCTTTGACTGAGCATCCACCCCTGATCCCAGAGCAAATAAACCTTTTATTTAAGAAGGCCGACTCTGTGGTGTCTAGTGGGCCAAGGGTAGCAGGGTAGAAGGTGTTCCGAGCCAGGATTCGGATCCTGCCCAGAGGGCCCTGGAGCCCTCACCTCCACTCAGAATGCCTCCTTTCTGACCCGGGGCTCTGGGATAGCCCCATGTGGGCCCAGGAATGTGACAACAAAAGAATTGGGCAATTGTTGAGCCAGAAATGGGGCTTGGGGCTCTGCCATTGCCAAGGCAGAGTGGGAGGGGCAGCCTGTAGCTGTGGCCTGAGGGAGGACAATGAAAGAGACTGTGCCAGCCTGGGAGGGAGGGCCAGCGATGCTGCAGACCCTTGGCTGTTTTCAGAGGGAAGGGTCCCTGCCAAGGTGGCAGTCCCAAAGGTCTTGAGGGGGCTGAGCTTGGGCCCTGGGGCCCCTTCGTGGTGTTGCTTTTGTTGTCCCTGCATCTGCTCTCCCTGGTTCTAGGTGGCAGTTGAAGGCTGGAGTAGTTAGCTGGACCTGCCTCTTGTGGCCCTGGAAGGATGTGCACTGGGGCATTTTTGTGCCCGCATTGGGGAGAGGCTGGTTTAAACGCCTATTAGAGCTGGGGAGAATGAAACATGTAGGGAAGTGGTTCCTGCCCCCTCCACTAGGCCTCCCAAGAGGCCCTTGGAAAGAGTTCTGGGCATTCTGGGAAGTGGAGCAAGGAGCAGGCTGTTCCCTTTATTCCTGGATATGGAGAGTGGGACAAGGGGGAACTTGGGGGGGGGGGGGGGGGGGGGGGGGGGGGGGGGAGGCCATGGGGGCCGGCCGTACTGGAAAGGAGGCCAGAGGCCCTGCATGCCGTGTGCTCCTGGTCCCCAGGAGAGCAGGCGGCCTGGCTTGCCTCTGACCCCCTTAAAGTAGGGCAAAGAGCTGGCCCAGCCAGGTCCCCACTTAATGGCCTCAGGTGGGCCAGTCAAAGGGAGGGCATCCCTGGGCAGCCCCACCCCCACTACCCGGGCTTGCTTTGGCCACAGCGCCTCCAGAAGCTCATTGACCCCTGGGTAGGACAGGGCCCTCTGGCTGTTGGACTTGGTATTGAATGGGAGCAATTTCCTCCTGGGAGCCCGAGTGATGTCACCCTTCCTTGCCTGAGTCACGGAAAGTGGGTGCGGGGGGCGGGGGGGGGGGGGGGAGGAGCAGAAAGATCTCTGTGCCCTGCTCCATCCCCCGAAGTCCGGGGAGGGGGGCGGAGGGAGCAGGGCCAAGGAGCAAGTGAGCTCGGCCCGAGAAATGCGCAAACGGCCCCAGGAAGGGTGACGTCACCAGGGGTGCGGCGAGGTCCAAGGGTAATTGGGGGTAGGGTGGGGCTGGGGCGGCAGATGACCTCTGATTGGCCAGAAGTCGCTGCCCTGCCTCAATCTGGGCACAAACAGAACCTGGTGACCCAGGCAACAGACAAAGCCGGCCCCGGCCTAGAGACGGCCTGGCCTCAGGTGGGGGGGCCGGTCCGTGTGTTGGGCGTTAGTGGGGCGGGGTGCGGGGGGGGGCTGGCCATGGGGGAGGGGCGGAGTCCGGGTGTCCTAAGAGGCCCTCCCCCCCCCGGCTCCCCTCCCCCTTGTACGATTGTGATTCTGGCTCGGGTGGGTCCGAGGCGGCTGCCCGGTCTCTGGAAGTTCGTGCGCTTGATGTGCGCGCGCGCGCGCTTGTGTCCCCGGGGCCCGACGGGCGCCCCCGGGGAGACTTGGAGGGCAGCGGCCGGTTCCCGGAACCGCGGCTCCCGAGGGGGCGGTGGGGCCACAGCGGGCTGGCCATTGGGTCCCCGGTGCCCCGGGCTCCGCCTCCTGGGGCGGGGCCCTAGGGGGAGGGGCTCCGGGCCAGGCCCGCCCCTCGGCCGACTCTCATAACGCCGCCTCCTCCGCGCAGCCGGCACAGCTGCCTCCGCCTCCCGAGGACTCGGACCGCCGCCGCCGCCAGAGAAGCAGGGAGGGAGCCGGCGCAGGCTGAGCCCGGCCCGAGCCTGACGTCCGGAGTCGGCCTTCAGCGGGCCCCCGGCCCATCCCCCGGCCCCCGGGCCCCCGCCCCCCCCGGCCCGGGCCGGCGCCCGCGCGATGTTTCCCAAGGAGACGGCCTGGAACATCTCGTTCGCCGGCTGCGGCTTCCTGGGCGTCTACCACATCGGGGTGGCCAGCTGCCTGCGGGAGCACGCGCCCTTCCTGGTGGCCAATGCCCGGCGCATCTACGGCGCGTCCGCGGGCGCGCTCACGGCCACCGCGCTGGTCACCGGGGCCTGCCTGGGTGAGCGCCGGGGCCGCGGGGCGGGGCGGGGGCGGGGCCGTGCTTGTTTTCCTTGGCAGGGAGGGCGGGGCCGGGGGCGGGGCCAGGCGGGGGGGGGGGCAGAGGTCCGGCCGCCCGCCTGCGGGAGGCTGGCAAGCGCCCGTTCGGTGCCCCCCGGGCCCGAGGCTTTCCAGCTCCCCTTCAGACGCGGGGGCCCGGCCAGACCCGCTCCCTCCCAGGGCAGCTCCGGGCCTCGGCCCCCCCGGGGCAGAGGCCGCCAGAGCGCGGCCCCGGAGGGCTTCCAGTGAGGGAAACTGAGGCGGGTCCGGAGCGGCCCCGGCCCGCGGGGCCTTGTCATCAGTTCCTCTGAGGGAGCCCCCCCAGGACCCTGGGGAATTGGGCCCCTCCCTGCCTGGGCAGCGGCTTTCCTGGGGCCCGCCCCTGCCCCCTCCCCCAGAGGTGGGCCTTTTCCCCATCCCCTCAGCTGGAGAGGGGAGGGGCAGGCTCTTCCCCCTCAGGCCCAATTCTCCCCCTCTGGGGGAGCGAAGGCATTTGACACCCCTCGGGGTCTCCAGGGCCCGAGGTCATTCCGGGCCTGGTCGCTGTGCGGAGCCCCCCTGGTGAGTGGGCCAGCGGGCTCCTTCCCACCTGGCCTTGGGGCCGCCGAGCTGGGAGGGCCTTGGGGGCACTGGCTAGGCCCTGCCTGGCCCTCAGCAGGGCCACCGTCTCGGGGGTGTCTCCGGGAAGGAGACTCCTTTCAGTGGTTCTGGTGGGGCCCTGCTGCCAGCCCCCGGGGGGGGGTTACAGACGGACCCCGAGGGTCCCGGCGGCCTCAGAGGGCATGCCCATCCCTGAGCTCTCAGCTCCTGCAGGCCGCTGCCAGAGACCGGGGTGCGGGGGCAGGAGCAGGGCAGACAGACAGGAGGCCGCTGGCCCCCTTTTTGGCACCCATCTCTGTGGGGAGGGCCAGGGCCCGAGAAGGGGCTCAGCGGGTCTCCCTCCGAGTCCCTCCCTGTGCTCCTGCCCGGACCAGTGACTAGAGCCCACCCTCTGCCCCGGAGCCGCGTGGGCCTGGGCCTGGAGGTCTCCCACTGCCGAGTGGGGCCGCGGGCGCTGCTCCTTCAGCCTCCCGCAGGCGGCCCAGACTCCGGCCTCACAGGCTGCCCGCGGTGAGAGAAGCTGCCCTGGTCACGGTCACTCCCCGGGGGCAGAAAGCCCAGGGTGGCACCGGGGAGTTGGGCAGCACCGGGGCTTGGGCGCTCCTGATGTCCTGGTCTCTCTCCAGGGGAGGCCGGGGCCAACATCATTGAGGTGTCCAAGGAGGCGAGGAAGCGCTTCCTGGGGCCCCTGCACCCCTCCTTCAACCTGGTGAAGATCATCCGGGGCTGCCTGCTGAAGACCCTGCCGGCCGATGCCCATGAGCATGCCAACGGGCGCCTGGGCATCTCCCTCACCCGCGTGTCAGATGGTGAGAATGTCCTCGTGTCCCACTTCAACTCCAAGGAGGAGCTGGTCCAGGTGTGTGTGTGAGACGCCCTATGGGTGGCGGGGCTTGCACAGGATTGGGGGTCCCACAGGGTCGGGGGGTCCCACAGGGTCAGGGGGTCCCGCAGGGTCAGGGGGTCTTGAAGGGTCAGGGGGTCCTCCAGGGTCAGGGCGTCTTGCAGGGTCAGGGGGTCCCACAGGACTGGGGGGTCCCACAGGGTCGGGGGGGTCCCACAGGGTCGGGGGGTCCCACAGGGTCAGGGGGTCCCGCAGGGTCAGGGGGTCTTGAAGGGTCGGGGGGTCCTCCAGGGTCAGGGGGTCTTGCAGGGTCAGGGGGTCCCACAGGACTGGGGGGTCCTGCAGGGTTGGGGGCTCCCATAGAGTTGGGGGCTTGTGCAGGGTCAGGAGCCCTGTAGGGTCGGGGGCTCTGGGCTCATTTCCGGCTCTCATTCCTCCGTCTCTCCCAGGCCAATGTCTGCAGCACCTTCATCCCCGTGTACTGTGGGCTTATCCCTCCGACCCTGCAGGGCGTGGTGAGTGTGGCCCCTGGCAGGATGGGGGGGACAATGGAGCTGGGGAAGCGGTTTCCCTGGGGGCCGGCCCTTCCCCCAGGTTGCACAATTGTGAGGCCTCCTTTGGGGAAGTTCCGGGGCCAGGTCTGTCAGTGCCACCGCGGGGGCGCCTGAGCCCTGGGCAGGGCGGGCAGAGTGTCCAGTCTGGCCCACTGGGTGAAAGGCTAGAGTGGGAGCTGGCAGCGGGCGGGAGTGGCTAATAATAGTCCCGGAGAACAGGGAAGGAGGGAGTGGCTCCGTCAAGGAGCTCCCAGACTGGCGGTGGGCACGGGGGGTGTGTGCCTTGGGCAGCGGGCACAGGGGGGCCTCGGGCAGCGTGCACAGGGGGGCCTCAGGCAGCGGGCACGGGGGGCCTTGGGCAGTGGGCACAGGGGGGGCCTCAGGTGGCGGGCACAGGGGGGGCCTTGGGCGGCGGGCACCGGGGCGGGCAGGGGAAAGGCGGGAGTCCGAGACCACCGCCCACCTGCTCGTGGCCTGCAGCGCTACGTGGACGGCGGGATCTCAGACAACCTGCCCCTCTACGAGCTGAAGAACACCATCACCGTGTCCCCGTTCTCCGGGGAGAGCGACATCTGCCCCCAGGACAGCTCCACCAACATCCACGAGCTGCGGGTCACCAACACCAGCATCCAGTTCAACCTGAGGAACCTCTACCGGCTCTCCAAGGCGCTCTTCCCTCCCGAGCCCCTGGTGAGGGGGAGGGGCACTCGGGGGGGTTACTCAGGGGGTGCTGGCTGTAGGCCGGGCCCTTTAGAATCATGATCTCATCTGGCCCCCGGAGGCAGGAACTGCTCTCAACCCCGTTTACAGATGAGGGAGTGGAGGGAAGTGAGCTTTCCAGTCCCAGGAGCTCCTGGCCCGGGAGCCACGTCTGGCGGAACCGGAGGGGCTTCGGGCAGCTGGGGGAGGGCCCAGGAGCAGCTGGGGGCCCAGGAGCCGGGGGGCCGAGAACAGGGGTTTCAGGATGAGGGGAGCCGGGGACAGCGGAGGAGGCCCGAATCCACGTGGGGAGGACCAGGCTGGATCCAGAACTTCCCCCCCCCCCCCCGCCCCCCCCCCCCCCCCCCCCCCCCAGGTGCTGAGGGAGATGTGCAAACAGGGCTATCGGGACGGGCTGCGCTTCCTGCGGCGGAATGGTGAGTGGGGGCCTGGAGGGGGGCCTCAGTCTGACCCGTGGCAGCCCCCCCCCAGCTCCAAACCAGGGCCTTCCCTCTGAAAGGGGGAGAAGGAGGCCGGGGGCGGGGGGTGGGGGTGGGGGTGGGGAGCTGGTCCCAATGCTGCCCCTGCTGGGGGGACGCAGAGGTGCAGACCTTGTCTCCCCTGACCAGGTCTCCTGAACCGCCCCAACCCCCTGCTGGCCTTGCCCCCTTCTGGGAAGGTTCTGGAGGAGGAGGAGGAGGAGGAGGAAGGGCCAGCGGCCGCCCGGGGGGCAGTGGTCCGAGCCCGGGTCGGGCAGCACGAGCTCTCCCCGGGGGGCCGGGGCCCTGCTGAAGACCATATCCTGGAGCACCTGCCGGCCAGGCTCAACGAAGGTAGCCGTCCCCCCACCCCCACCCCCTGCACCTGGCTGGGGGATTGTGCCCACACGCGGGCTCTGGCCTCTGACTGCCGGCCCCAGGGGGCCTCCCAGGGAGCTGCTGCAGGGGCCGGAACCCTGGTCAGGGCAGACACCGGGGCTTGGGCCGGGGTCCCGGGGGGGGGGGGGGGGGTGGAGGGCGCGGGCCCCGGTCCCAGGGTGGGGGCTTGGGTGGGAGGTGCCCGGGGGCTGAGGAGTGAGGCCGACGGGGGCCACTAGGAGGCCTGGGGACCAAGGAAGAGCTTCATCCAAGGATGGGGTGCGGGGAGTGACCAAAGCGGGGGGTCCGAGCTCCTGGTGAGGGAGGCCTGAGCGAGGGCCGGGGCTCAGGGAGGGGCCGAGGGCCGGGAGCTGGGGCACCTGGGGGCAAAGGAGGGAAGCAAGGAACAGCTCAGACAGTTTTTGTTTCCTTTTTTCAAATCACGGGTAAAAGTCATTTTTCTCGACCATTAAGAAACCCTTGAGCTGCAGATTCCCTCCCGCCCTCGGGAGGTGGCCATGTTGCCCCCCCCTCCCCGCCGAGTGCCCCCAGCCCTTCCTGGAAGGCCCCGCCCCCGAGACCCGCCCTCAGAGAACACGTGCCCCCCCCCCCCCACCCTTTGCAGCCCTGCTGGAGGCCTGCGTGGAGCCCAAGGACCTGATGAGCACCCTCTCCAACATGCTCCCCGTGCGCCTGGCCACGGCCATGATGGTGCCCTACACGCTGCCCCTGGAGAGCGCCGTGTCCTTCACCATCCGGTGAGTGTGGCCGGGCCGGGGCGGAGACAGCCCGGAGACCCCCAATCTTCCTTCTCCCTCCTCCTTCCCCCTCCTCCTCCCCCCTCCTTATCCCCCCTCCTCCTCCCCCTTCCCCTCTCAGGGCAGCCCACAAGGTGGGGGGGAGGCTTCCCCGAGGAGGCGCAAGGGTTGGAGGGATCGGCTTTGGGAGCAGGGAAGGGATTTGTGTGTGTGAGACCCAAATGTGGGGGGGACATGGGGGCCCAGAAGTAGCTGTGACCATGATGAGGAAGAGCCCTGCAGGAGGGGGTCCCCTGGCTACAAGAGGGAGGAGAGGGGGCGTTGGGGGCGTTGGGGGGCAGGGCAGCCCCCACCGTCCCCCTCCCCCACCTCCAGGCTGCTGGAGTGGCTCCCCGACGTCCCCGAGGACATCCGCTGGATGAAGGAGCAGACGGGCAGCATCTGCCAGTACCTGGTGATGCGAGCCAAGAGGAAGCTGGGCAGCCACCTTTGTCCCAGGTACGGGCGCCGAGGGCCGGGGGAGGTGGGCGCTCTCCCCCCCAGCCCTCCCACCGCCTCGCCCTTGCCCCGCAGGGTCTCCGACCCCCTGGAGCTGCGGCGGGCCCAGTCCCTGCCCTCGGTGCCCCAGTCTTTCTACGGAGACTTGCCCCGCTGGATGCGCAACAACCTGTCCTTGGGGGACGCGGTGGCCAAGTGGGAGGAGTACCAGCGCCAGCTCCTGCTCGGGCTCTTCTGTACCAACGTGGCCTTCCCCCCGGATGCTCTCCGCATGAAGCCCCCCTCGGGGCCGCCCGCCCTCCCCCACCACTGAGAGCCCCCCTTCTGCCGGGGCCTGGGGGGTCTCCAGCTCTCCCTCAGAGGAGAGTCCCGTAGCCGGGGCCTGCCCCGGGCTTGGTGCTTCTAGACAGAGGGGGTGAGGGGGGGAGAACCGGCCCCTCCCCCTCCTCTTTCGGTCAGGGAGGGGCCGCCCTGGGGGCCTTCCCTGCCGAGTGGGCTGAAGCGGGGGCTCCTCCCCAGTCGGGGGGCTGCGGTCTGGAGCCGTGATGGGGGAGGGGAGGATGGTGCCCCCTGTGCCTTATTTCCCCACCTTTGCCCCCCCTCCCGCCCCAGCCCGCTTTGGGGGCTTGAGACCCCCCAAGGAAGCGAAAGCTGGAGCTCCCCTGGAGTGGCCAGCCCGGTGTTGGGAGCCCTCCAAGAGCAGTATTACACCCCGCCCCCGCTTGTGCCTCCCCCTGCATTTAAGAGGAATGTATGCAGAACTATTTATTTTGGTGAAAAATAGATGTCGTAATAAAGGCTGGAGCTGGGCTGCTGCTTTGTGGGGGGCGGGGCTGGGGGGGGGTGAGGATGGAGGCGGGGCCCTGGCCACAAGTCCGGCCCTGCTGCCCTTGGGCAAGGACGCCCCTGCCAGTCTCAGACGGGAGGGCAGCTGGCCTGGAGACCAGGGGGCCTGGAGGGCGGTGGGAGTCCAGGAGCCTAGAATCCAAGGAATCTGGAGTCCGGGGAGTTAGAACCCAGGGGGTCCGGGGTCCAGGAGCCTGGAATCCAGGGGGTCTGGAGTCCGGGGAGCTAGAACCCAGGGGTTCCCTACCTGGGAATCGCACTGTCTGCAAAGCTGGAGGCTCTGCAGCTGGCAGATCCAGATCCCACCTGCACGCCTGTACCCCCTCCCCCTCATGCCCCTTCCCCCCATTGCTCCTAGTCTGGGGAGGAAAGGGGGCAGCCCCCAAAGGTCCCCTGGCCCTGGGGCCAGCTTCTTTCAGGGGGCTGGGGGGAAGGGTTCCCAGGCCCGGAGCCCAGGAAATTGTCCCGGGGCCGGGGCTTGCGGGGAGGGGTGTTGGGCTTAAGGGGAGTGCGGGGGGGACCAAGGGCCCTGGGGCCCCAGAGGTGCTCCGGGGTGGGGGGGAAGGGGTTCCCAGGCCGGGTTGGCCGGGGGCCCTGGGGGGGGAGGCAGAAGGGGGCCGGGAAAGGAATGGAGGGGGCTGGGGTGGGGGGGGGCCCTAAAGGTAAAGAATTTGGGGCAAAGGAAACCCTAAAAGGGAAAGGAAAGGGAAAGGGGAAAAGGGCCTTAGAACCCCCGGCCTTAAAGTGGGAAAAAGGTTCGGGAATAGAAAAGGAAAAGGGGCCGAGCCCGGGCCCAAAAGGGGGGTTCGTTCCCGTCCCCAAAGAAAGGGGAAAACCCAGCAAAGGCGGGGTGCAGAGGCCCCCAACCCCAGCTCCCTCCTCAGGGCCCAGAGAGGGAAGGAGGGCCTGCCGCCCGAGTCCTGGAGGCCCAAGGAGCCCAGGTGTTCCTCCCAGGGGGCCCTACCCGCCCCCTTCCCTCATCTCTGGGCTGGAGCTGATCTTGTGCCAGCAGGTGACCTCCCCTAGCAGAGGGGGGGGGGTGGGGAGGGGGCCAGGAGCCTCCATCCCAGGCTGTCTCACAGAACAGTGAGGGGCAGATCTCTTACCCTTCCCCTTCTGGGAACAGCACAGGGGGATGGAGCAGCTCCCTCAGCTCTGGGAGGGGGCATGGATTTTCTGGGCGGATCCTCCCTCCCCCCCCCTCCTCCTCCCTCCCTGCAGAGATGAGAGCGGGGCCCCAGTCCGAGGGAGAAGTGCTGGGTGGAGGAGGAGACCTACGGCCACGGGAGTGGGGGGGTGGGGGGGGATCTGAAGTGCCGGCCCCCCTTCCCCACTGGGGCTGAGCCCCAGGCCCTTGGAGGCTTTCCTACAATAACGGAGACAGAAGAGCGGGAGAGCCTGTCGAGCCAGTCCCGGCCTCCTTGTGTCCCTAGAGGCAGGGGCC
The DNA here is from genome assembly GCF_902635505.1 of Sarcophilus harrisii. NCBI lineage: Eukaryota > Metazoa > Chordata > Mammalia > Dasyuromorphia > Dasyuridae > Sarcophilus > Sarcophilus harrisii. The sequence goes on from NC_045431.1 coordinate 234,519,486, forward strand.
TCCCGGGCAAGGGGCCAAATCTGACCACGCTGGCCCTGGCAGGTTCCAGGGGGAACCCTCCCGCAGCCCTCCCCATGCACTCGGGCGGCCGGGCCCAGAGCATCGGCCTGGAGGATGCTCCGCGATATCCGCTCCGGGCTCCCAGCCTGCAGGTGGGGGCTGAAGCTGGGCCCGGGGCAGCCTGGGGAGGGCTCCGCACTCCATCCTCGGGGCAGACTTCCTGAGCCCCCGCCAGGCGGCTTGGCCCGGGCTCCTCCTGCGCTCCTGGGGGCAGGGACCAGGACCCTCTACTCCCTCCTCAGGACAAGCCCCGCAACCCCCCCCCCCATCCCACTCGGCGCGAGGGGGGAACAAGCCCGCTCAGAAAGGCCCCCCTGAGCCAGGGCCCAGAGACGTTCCCACCCATGGGGCCCAGAGGTCCCCAGTAAACATCCTGACACCGGCAACCTCCCATCATGTCTGGTCGAGGCCGTCTCTGGGTCTCTGTGTCTGTGCATCTAAGTCTCTCTGTTACTATCTCTCTGTGTGTATCTATGTCTCTGTGTGTTTCTGTGTGTCCTTATCTTTCTGTGTCCGTGTCTCTGTCGCTGTCTGTGTATCTGTGTCTCTATCTCTGTCTCCCTGTGTCTGTGTCTGTCACTGTCTGTTTCTCTATGTCTATCTCTCTGTCTCTCTGTATGTGTTTGTCACTGTCTTCTATCTCTGTGTCTCTGTCACTGTGTCTGTGTCTCTGTGTATCTGTTTCTCTCTGTCTCTGGTATCTCTGTGTATCTCCCTGTATCTGTGTTTCTCTGTCACTGTCTCTCTGTGTATGTTTCTATCTCTGTGTCTCTACTCTGTCTCTGTGTCTCTGTCTCTCTTTCTCGCCCCCCTACCCCCACCCCGGTCCCTGTCAGTGGTTCTGGTCCTTCCCAGCCCTAAAATCCCGCCGGAGTGTGTGTGTGTATCAGGAAAGGGGCTCCCGGAGACATACCTGGAGCCCCCGGCACCCCCTTCACTCTTCCCGCTCCCCTCTGCCCCGCGGCCACTAAGTCTTGGGGCCCACAAGTACGGGGCCAGCGGGATCCCTGCGGGGGGGGGGGGGCCGCCGGGGGCGGGGTTCCGGGAGGCAGCGGCCTGCCCCCAGGGCGTCGCCCCCCCCATGCGGTCAGGAGCACCCGTGGTCGCCCCTCCCCCGGCCCCGGCCCTCGTTTCTCACTGGCCCCCTCTCCTTCCCGGTCTCCGGCCGGGGCTCCTAAGCGCTGGCCCGGCGGGAAAGGGGTTATGTGGCGGGCCGGCCCCTGTCCGCCCCTCCCCCTCTCCGGGAGGAGCCGCGCGGTGGCCCGCCCCGCCCTCCCTTCCCCATCCTCCCCTCCGGGCCCGGGCCCCGGGCAGCCCGCCGCAGGTGCGGGCGGCTCCCAGGTAAGAGCCGAGGCGAGCGGGGGGCTCCGCTCCAGGGTGGCAGGGACCGGGGCACCTCGGCCCTCGGAGCCGCACCCGTCCCGGCGCCTTCCTCCCCCGTCCCACCACGCCCGACCTCTGCCGCCTCTGGGCCGCCCCCCCCCCCCCCCCCCCCCCGAGCTTCAGCCCCAAACGGGACCAGAGCCCCGTGGGGCCCGAGGGCGGGGGGCCGGAGGCGGGCGCAGCAGGAGGACGAGGGGCGGCGGCCCGGAATAGGGCACAGCGAGGGAGGCTGGACCCGCGGCGGGCGGGCTGGACTGAGATCCTCCGCACCGGCGGCCGCGTTCCGCTCCAAGCGGGGCAGCGGCGGGGGGGGGCGGGACCGGCGGAGCCCCTGGGGCGGGGAACGGGCGGGGCCCCTGGGGCCGGGAGGCTCTCGCCAGGTCACTTCCCCCGGCCCCCAGGCCTGCCACAATCCCCCGTTGGCAAACCGGCCCGGGCCAGCTGGCAGCGACGTCTGGCCACTCCAGCCCCATTTCTTCCCTCCCCCCTGCCCCTATCTAAGGGGGGAGAGGAGCCTGAGCAAATGGAGCCCCGAAATCTCGGCGCTGCCTCGCCTTCCCCTTCTGAGCCGCTGCCCCCCCCCTTTGCGGAATGCGAGGAAGGGGCCGCTCTCCCTCCCTCCTGCCCTCCCACACGCAGTGACAGGTGCAGACCGGGGCCCTAGGGTGCGGCCGAAAGGCACCTGTGGGAGAGGAAGAGGCTGGCACGGGATCCCGGAGCTTCATTTGTTCTGGGAGAAGCTCTGGGAGGAGGAGACACAGCTGGGGTCCCTGCACCTGCGGGAGTGGGGGGGGTCAGAATACTGGGCGCTCCGGGACCCCTCGGGGAGCAGCTGGATCCCCGGTCACGGGCCTGCTGTGGGTCAGCCGCGGCTGGCAGTGCCGGGCTCCGGAGCCCCGAGGTGCCCCTCGCCCCGGCCTCCCGTGGGGCTTTGGGCTGAGATTTGAGCTGGGGAAGGAGGTTGGAGGTGAGTCACGGGGCCCTCCCGGGCCGCACAATGGGGGGGGGGGGGGGCGGACGGATAGGGGGGGCCTGAGAGGTGCGGGGGCGCAGCTGCCACGGGGTGGGGGTGGGGACTGGCACACGCTCTCCCCCGGGCAGGGCCCAGAGTTCTCCGACCTCTGGGAGGTCCTGATATTAAAGCGATTAGGTCACCACGTGAACGGCCCCTCCCTGTTGGCCCAAGGTGTCCCGACGGGCTCCTTAACCCTTTGTGTCCCGGGGAGATGCTCACACTTGGCCCAGCTGGCCCGGCTGTGGGCCTGAGAGTGCAGCACCTGGCTCCTCCGCGGCCTTGAGGGAGGGGCTGCGGGCAGTCCCGATCCTCCCAGCCAATGGAGCGCAGGCTCTGCTCCAGGCCGGCCTCCTAGCCCCACTCTCCAGATTCCGGAGCCCCCGGGGAGTCTGGGAAAGAGGCGACTCCAAGGGTCCCAGGGGAGTCCCATTGGAAAGGCCGGCTCCCTGGCTGTGGCTCTCCCTGTCTTCCCTTCTTCCCCTTCCTAATTCCATTTCCCCTTCCCCTTCCCCCATCCTTTCCTTCTTTCTCTCTCTCCTTCCCTTTTCTCCATCATTTCCTTCCTCCCTTTCTCCTCTTCCCTTTTCTCCATCCTTTCCTTCCTCCTTCTCTCCCTTCCCCCTTTTCCATCCTTTCCTTCCTTCTCTCTCTCCTTCCCTTTTCTCCATCCTTTCCTTCCTCCCTCTCTCCCCTTCCCTTTTCTCTATCCTTTCCTTCTCCCTTTCTCCTCTTCCCTTTTCTCCATCCTTTCCTTCCTCCTTCTCTCCCTTCCCCCTTTTCCATCCTTTCCTTCCTTCTCTTTCCTTTCCCTTTCCATCCCTTTCCTTCCTTCCCTTTCTCCCCTTCCTTTTCCTTCCTTTCCTTTCCTCCCTTCCTTCCTTCTCTCCCTTTTCCATCCTTTCCCTTCCCCTTCTCCTTTCCTTCCTTCCCCCTTTTCCTCCTTCCTTTCCTTCCCTTCCCCCCATCCCCTTTTTCTTCTCTCCCTTCCCCCCTCCCCCCCTTTGCCCATCCCCTTTCCTTCCTGCCCCTTCCTTTCCCCCATTCCCTGGGCCTTTAACCCTTCCGGTTTTTCCCCCTCTTTGGAGGGAGGCCCCGTTTGGGAGGCGGCCGGGTTCCCACTGCCAGACCCACCTGGCCCCCCCGCCCAGCCAAAGGGCCTTACCTGGGCCTTCGCCCTTTCCTCCCCCCCCCTCCTGGACCTCCCACCACCTCCTCCTCCAAACCTCCTCCCCTTTCTCTCTTTTCCTTCTTTTCCTGACCCCAGGCTTCCCCCTGCCCCTGGTCCCAGGGCCTTGGAGGCCAAACCCTCCTTGCCCCCAGCCTCCCTCCAAGGCCCTTCCCCAGCCCAGGCGGGGAGGGGAAGCCCGGGGACCCTTCCAAATTCAAGCCCAAGGTCCCCTTTCCCCCCCTGGCCTTTTGCCTCCACCTTCACCTTCCGCGCTTCTCCGGCTTCCTTCCTTAGAAGGCCTCCTCCCCTTTTCTTCCGATTGGTTCCCTGGGCCCGCCAATTTTTGGCCATTCCCCAAGGGCCCGGTCCCTTGGGGACTCCCGCCCCCCGGCCTCCGCCTTTCCCGAACCCCTTGTTAGGCTGGGGGGCCTGGCCCGGGCCCCTGGTTAATCCGCCCTCCAGGGTTCAAGAACCCTTCCAAAGGCTTTTGGGAGGAGAAGGGAAAACCCTGGACTTTTGCTCCTTACCCAAAGGGCTTTTCCTCCGCACCTTATTGAACCAGGTCCTTTATTGGTTTGTAAATTTAATGTTTTTGGGTTTGTTGGGATACCCAGGGTTGTTTGAGTGTTACTGGGGGTTGAAGGTGTGAAGCCATGTTTTTGGGGGTGTGGGGTTAAGAGGAACTGGAATTGGGGTGAAGGGAGGTTGTGGTTGTGGGAGGGGGAGGAGGGTTGGAGAAGTTTAAAGGGCTTTGTTTGGTTAAGTGCAGTTTGTGTTGGAGGTGAGTGCATGTGTGTGTTTATTGGAAAAGGTGTTTGGGGAGGCCCATGGGGTGTGTGTGTGTGGGTGAGTTCATTGTGTGTGTGTGGTGAGTGTAAAGGAGGGGTGTGAAAGGGCATGTGTGTGTGTGTGGAGGTGCCAGGGGTGGTGTGAGTGCAATGTGTGTGTGGATGTTTCAAAAGGGGGGAGTGCATGTGTGGTTTATATTAGGGAGAAAAATAGGGATTATAGGGCTAAATGGGTTTATATCAAATCCCTGTACAGGTGAGTGTGTGTGTGTGTGAGTGTGAGTGCATGTGTGTGTGTGTGAGTGTGAGTGCATGTGTGTGTGTGTGTGAGTGCATGTGTGTGTGTATGAGTGTGAGTGCATGTGTGTGCATATATATCTAGAGAAAAATAGATATAGCTATACGGATATATATCAAATCCCTGTACAGGTGAGTGTGTGTGTGTGTGAGTGTGAGTGCATGTGTGTGTGTGTGAGTGTGAGTGCATGTGTGTGTGTGTGAGAGTGCATGTGTGTGTATATATCTATAGGAAAATAGATATAGCTATATGGATTATATCAAATCCCTGTACAGGTGTGTGAGTGTGTGTATGTCTATATCTATGTAGACTGAGCTCTCTCTCTCTCTCTCTCTCTCTCTCTCTCTGTATGTATGTATGTATCTCAGTATCCCAGGTATTTATCTCTATCTATCTCTCTGTGAAGACCGCCTTAGAATCAGCCGGAGTCAGGATGAGCAAACGTCCTTGGCCTTCATTCTCTGTCCAAGTGAGACGAATGGACACAGGAATCTCCTCTTCCTCCCTCCGCAGGAGCCACACTCGCTTATCTTCCTCCACCCCCTAATCCAGGGGTCCTCAAACTACGCTGGGGCCAGATGCGGCAGCGGAGGACGTTTATCCCCCTCCCCCAGGGCTATGAAGTTTATTTAAAGGCCCACAAAACAAGGTTTTGTTTTTACTCTAGTCCGGCCCTCCCGCAGTCTGAGGGACAAGGAACTGGCCCCTATTTAAAAAGTCTGAGGACCCCTGGTAATCCCTCCTACCATCCTCTGCATACACCCCAGGATAGTGGGCCGGGCCATTTTCCAAGCAAATGCTAATAGAGAATGGGCCAGTCGGTAGTTAGCCTCAAGTGCTCGGCTGTCCAAGTGCATCTGCTCAGTTTCAGCCCATTACAGCTCTCTATACTGAGATCCCCCCCCCCCCGCCCCCTCTCTCTCTGTCTCTCTCTGTCTCTCTCTATATATATATGAAGAGAGAGATATAAATATATATCAGATCTCTGTACAAGGTGTGTGTGAGTGTGTGTGTGTGTGTGTAAGCACGTTCACTCTCATGGGAGGGGGAGGGGGTGCTGATTCGTCTCCCCTCCCCCAGCAGGCACCAGCCGCGTCCCAGCATGGCCGGCCGGGGGGGGCCCCAAGAAGGGGATGGCCCCCCGGGGGAGGCCCCCCAGCCCCCGAGTGAGGAGTCCGGGGGAGACCCCGGGGAAACGCTGGAGAAGGCCCGGGAGCTTTTCTTCCTGTGTGACAAGGAGGCCAAAGGCTTCATCACCAAGGCGGACCTGCAGGTGAGGGGGAGCCCGGCCGGGCCCGGCCCCGCACCCGCCGGCCCTTGGGGCCCTCACCGGCTCGGCCTCTCTTCCCCAGAGGCTCCAGAACGAGCTTCCCCTGACCCGGGAGCAGCTGGAGTCCGTATTTGAGAGCCTGGACCGAGGGCACGCGGGCTTCCTGACCCCCCGAGAATTCAGCATGGGCCTGGGTGAGTGAGCGGCTGGCACCTGGGCGCCGGGCACCCGCACGGGGATCTGCGCTCGTGGCACGCCCCCTCCAGAGCGGGGCCCGGCCTTTGTGAGCTGCCCAGGAGACGGGACTGAGCCTCCCCAGCTGGGGGTTTGGGCGGCCTGAAGGCCCGCCTGAGCCTGGGGTCTCCTGGGTCTGGACCTGGGTCCGCGGCGTGGGGTGGGAGAGCAGCCTGAGGAGCCCTCCTTGCCCGCCCCCTCCCTGTGTGACCTGCGTCTACTCGGCCTCCTCCTGCCCCCCTCTCCCCACCCATCCTGAGCGGACCCAGGCATCCACCCCCCCTCAGGGGTCGAAGGGCCCGACTTCCTCCTATTCCCGGATGGAGAACAGGGCGGAAAAACAGGAAACTTGGGTGGGGGCGCAGGATGTGCGGCCTGGGAGCCGCTGCTGGGAGTGGGAGGCGTGCTGGCGGGGGCGGGAATCCCAGCTCCGGGACCATGCTCTGGCCCCCGTCTCTGCAGGAGCGTTTGTGGGAGCGGAGATGCCGGGGAGCGGCCCCGCCTTGGGGTCCCAGGAGGAGACCTTTGAGTCCGGCTGGCTCCCGGGGCCCGGGGCCCCGGAGGAGGAGGAGGCCGGGGAGGGGGACCCGGGGCCCCTGGGGCTGGGGGCCGCCCCCGTCCTGGCGAGGAGCGGCCGACCGGCCGGCGCCGCCAGCTGGGGCCCGCTGGGGGCAGGGTTGGGGGCGCCCGGGGGGCCGGGGCCGGGCTTCCGGCTTCCTTCAAGGGGTGTGGTTAAGGGGGGAAATTGGTGCCCTACGTTGGTGTGTGCCGGTTTGGCCGTTCCCCGAGGGCTGTGGCCAGGATGTCTTTAGTGCCGGAAGCATTTCCTTCTGCCTTTTGCCCCGGGGCCGGGCTGCAGGGCCCCAAACCATCGGAAACCCCATGACAGGGAGCGGGCTGACCCCCCCAACACAGGGTGGCTAAGCCCCCAAACAAGGAGCCGGGCGGGGCCCCAACAGGAACCATGCTGGAGCCCCCCCAGACACAGGAACCATGCTGGAGCCCCCCCAGACACAGGAACCATGCTAGAGCCCCCCCAGACACAGGAACCATGCTAGAGCCCCCCCCAACAGGAACCATGCTGGAGCCCCCCCAGACACAGGAACCATGCTAGAGCCCCCCCAACAGGAACCATGCTGGACCCCCCCCAACAGGAACCATACTGGAGCCCCCCCCCCGCCCCCGGCACAGGCAGCAGGCCCAGAGCCCTGGATCTGCCTCAGTTTCCCCTTCTCAGGCCCTGGAATAAGGGAGGCCTTTCCTGGGGGCAGCTGGAGACGGGAAGGGGAGGGTTGCTCTGGCAGGGGGCTGCCCCGGGGCCAGGGTGAGGCCGTCTGACGGTGAGGGACGGCCTCCAGAAAGAGCCAGGCTGCTGATGTGCGTTCCCAGGGCACGTGGGCGGGGCCCGGTGATCTGGACTTGGCCTGAGCTGGGGCCTTGTGTCAGGCCATGGCCGAAGGGGAGGAGCACCGACTGCCCAAGTGCCTGAGGAGGGAGCAGGTGGAAGGGAGGACTCAGATCTTGGCAGAGGGAAGCTCGAGCCAAAGGAAAAGGGAGAAGGGGTCAGTGAGGGAGCATGGCTCAGAGAGGGCCGCTAGCAAGGATCCAGGGGTCTCAGTGGCCCCCGAGCCAGCACAAGTCAGCAGGTGGTGGGGAGGGAGGAGGGCGTGCAGGACATTGATGAGCTTTGTTGGGGAGCCCCAGTCCTGGGGGGAGGGGCGCTGGGGGGTGTCCCCCATGACCCCTGGCCCCATCTCCGCAGGCAGCACCAGGTGCGAGCCCTGGCTGAGCTCGGGAGGGCCCGAAAGTGGGGAGCCGAGGATGTGCTGCTGCCGGTCCTCCCGCCTGGGGAGGGGCGAGGGGGCTTGGGCGGCCCCCCAGGGGAGCGGGCGCTGGGGGGGGGCGTGTCAGGGGGGTTGGGGGAAATTTGTGGGGTGCTGTTATATGGGGACTTTGCTAGGGGGTGGGCCTCGCGGGTTATGGGCACGGCCCGAAGCCCCTGTGGGTAAACACACACAGAGAGAGACTGCGGGCCCAAGTGCTGGGGGGCCTTGGGGAAGTGGGTCCCCTGCCTCCCAGGCGGGCGACCCGAGAAGGAATCGGTGTTTGGAAGAAATGGACAGCAGATCCTGAGGCGGGAGCGGCTGCAAAACCAGGTCTGGGGGTGTCCCGCAGCGCCCCCCCTCCCAGCCACCCATGGCCACAGGCGCTGGGAGGGGCCACAGAGGGCCCGGCCCCCTCCCGCATGTCAACAGCCCTTCCCTGAGGCAGCCCGGGTGACCTGAGGTTCCCTTCTCTGGGAAATGGGCACAAGCCTGGTGCTGGCTTTGAGGGGCTGCGACGCCACCTGCCCCTCCCCCCACAGGACTCCTCCCGTCAGGACCGGCTCAGTCACATCCTGCAGGAACTGCAGAATCGAGACCAGGAGCTAGATCGGGCCAGCCGCGGCCAGAGGGAGGTGAGGGCGCAGGGGGAGGGGGAGGGAGGGGGGGGGGCGTGGCGGGGGCGAGAACTTCCTAAGGCTCCGGGCGTCCCTGGGGGCAGGGCCATCTCTGCCAGGCTCGGAAGCACCCCTCCGTGGCCCCCAGAACTGCTTGGTGGGAGATGATCCCCATCCCGGACCATCAGAGCCTCTGGGTCACTCCGTGATCCCCTCCTGCCTCCCCGGGGCAGCATCAGTGGAGCCCGTGGTCCTGCCCGGTTCCACCCCTGCCAGGGCAAAGTTCCACCCCGCACCCTCAAAAGTCCCCGAGGAAAGCTGCATCTTTACTCAGTCTGCTTGGGGGGACTGCTGGCTTCCCTCAGGGCCCACCTTTGCCTCAGCAACCCTGGAAATCTGAGGATTGGCCCAGTGCTGGGCTGCAAGTACCCACCTCCCTCCCTCCCCCCACCCACCCCCTCTTTCCTCCCTCTCTCCCTCCCTCCCTCCTTCCTCCCTCTCTCCCTCCCTCCCTCTTTCCTCCCTCCTCCCTCCTTCCTTCCTTCCTTCCTCACTCCTTCTCTCCCTCCCTCCTTCCTCTCTCCCTCCCCCTTCTTCCTTCCTTCCTTCCCTTCCTTCTTTCTTCCCCCCCTCTTTTTCCCTCCTCCCTCCCTCCTCCCTCCCTCCCTCCCTTCTCTCCCTCCTTCTCTCCCTCCCTCCCTTCCTAAACAGCCCACGATGCCCCACCTTCCACACTTGGGGCCCAGAAGGGGCCTCACTCGGGGCATCTGGGCCGGGTCTCAGGCAGACCCTCCCACGAGATCCCCCTGGGCTGCATGAGATCGCCATCTCCTTGTCTAGCTCTGGAGCTTTTCCAGGAGGCTTTTTCCTAACAGCCACCAACCGAGTGGGTTATGCAAGGGCTGTTCTCTCCAGAGGAGAAACCAAGGGCTAGAAAGCTGAGGGGACCTGCCCAGGGTGAGCTGCTGCTGAATGTGGAGCCTGGGCTCGAACCCAGGCCGTTTTCTTTTGGTGATGAAAGAATGGAGGGAGCAGGGAAGCATCGCGAAGCTGGGGCTCCGCCAGGCCTGCCTCAGTCCTTGCCTGGAGGGCTCTGGGGTCTTGGGAAGGCAGAGCCAGAGAAACAAAGTATCAAGGGACAAAACTGGGAGTGATACAGTTACAAGTCTCACCCTTCCCTTCCCTTCAAGGGATCATTGTGTCCCTGGCCTGTGGGGGGCGCTGTAAGAAAAGGGGACAGAACACCTGACCCCGCCAGGGGCAGAGCCAGAGAAACAAAGTATCAAGGGACAAAACCAGGAGTGATTCAGTTACAAGTCTCGCCCTTCCCTTCCCTTCCCTTCAAGAGATCATTGTGTCTCTGGCCTGTGGGGGGCGCTGTCCTTTATAATAGAGAAAAATCATTAAGTACAAACCTGTGACCCTCTGTGTTAGCCAACAATCCCCCTCCCCAGTCCCTACCTCTCTGTGGGGGGGTGGCGGCTGGGGGTTCTAATTGCTCAGAAGAGCCTTTCTTTGAGGGTCCTTTTCACTGTCGCTTTCTCCTTCTTTGCTCCCTCAGACCAGGAAGAATCCTGGCTCGTTGGGCCTTTGGCCCCAGGAGCACATTTTGTGTTTCTTCTCTTTATGCTGATTCTCTATTTATATATGTCCTTGTTATCCACTGTCATACCCCATGCCCCGGGCCGATCATTACTGTCACACCCCCTGACCCGGGCTGACCAATAAGCCCTCGCTGAACCTGAAGGAAAGAGTTGTCATTGAGGCAAATAGAGAAATCCTTCCGGGCTCCGGGTGTGGCAGAGGGCCTGGACGCCAGGCCCTGGCCTAGGCAGGAGGGCCCTTGCCCAAGCTCCTCATCCCCTGCTTCCTTGCGACTCGGTGGACCAGAGCAGCTTCCTTTCCTCTTGTTCCTTGAGCCCCCTCCGTCCCTGTCTGCACTAGGGAGTTGGGCCCCCTCTCCCCACACCCTGAAGGCTCTGGGAGCCAGGATTGGCTCCCATGCTCCATGAACTCTGAGATTTCTTCCGGGGGGACACAAGGCCGGCTGTGCCCTGGAGGGGCTCCCATTTGCTGGGCCTCCGAGGAGCCGTCTTGGATCTCCCCAGGTTCCGGAAGCTGTCTCTCGTGGGGCAGGGAGGAAGATGGGGGGCCTTGCCCAGAAACACTGCTTCCAGCCGGCAGGAGGGCGCCCAAGAATAGCATCAGATCATGGCAGGCCTATCCCTCCCCCTCCCCAGCCAGGGGGCTCCTCGGAGAGCACAGCAGAGGAGCACTCCTCAGACGAGCAGAGGATGCCCGTGTCCGGGATGCTGCTCCCCTGGCCCTCCGCTCCCCTGCGCCACTCCCGCCCGTGGCGTCTGGGCTGCAGGCCTGAGCCTTTCTCCCTCCCGCCTCCTCCCAGCTAGAGCAGCAGCTGCAGCAGCGGACGTCGGAGCGGCTGGAGATGCAGGTGCAGAACGCCCAGCTCTGGCTGGCCAATGAGGAGCTCCGGACCCAGCTGGAGCAGAGCCGGGCCCAGCTGGAGCAGAGCCGGGCCCAGCTGGAGGCGGCTCAGGAGCAGCTGCTGCAGCTGCAAATGGAAGCCCAGGCTGAGAAGGAGCAGAAGCACAGGTCCCGCAATATGACTCTGGGCCCGGGGGCGGGAGCCCCTGGGATCTCGGCCTGTTCTGAGAGCAGCCCTGCTACCTCAGTTTCCCTTGTCTTTCCTTCTCTTCTTGCTCCTCCCTCCCCTCCCTGGAAAGGAGCCAAGCATCTACCCTAGGGGGACTCTGATCCTGGAGAGAGGGAGGCTGGAGGTGGCCTGATCTCTGGGGACCCAGCAGGGCCTGAGGGCACGAACCACAGGCATCGAAGGGGGAGGTCAGTAACGTCTGCGCTATCTCCCTAACGCTGCTCCCTGTCCACAGGGATGCGGTCATTGTGTCTAGGAACATGCAGAAGGAGAAACACAGCCTCCTCCGGCAACTGGAGCTCCTGAGGTCAGTCTGGGGCCGAAGCCGAGCTCGGCTCCTCGGCCTCTCCTTTTCCCAGACCTCCCTTTGACCAGACCCAGATTCTGAAAAACTCTCCCCCTCTGACTTCCTGGCTCCCCTGCCGCTGCCCTCCCTCATTAGCCTCGATGGCTCCCATGTCCCCCCCTCGCTCATTTCTGTCTGCATGGCCCCCACTTCATTCCTTTAGCACTCAGCTGAGGACAGAGTGCCCCCCCCACCCCGCTGATGTCCTGTTCTCTCTCCCAACTGCGTCACCAGGGACCTGAACAGGAGGCTGCGGGATGAGAGAGACGCCTTTGACGCCAGGAAGCTGGTTAGTGGGTGGAGGAGGAAGACTCCAGCTCCTCCTGCCCGGCTCCCCCGGGGTACCTGCTGCTGCGGCTGTGGGTGCTCCCAAAGGGCCCTCGCCACCGGGCCCTGATGGGGGCAGCCCCCTCTCCGTCCCGCCGGCCCGGCCCCAGCAGGAGTCTCCCCGCCTCCATCTCCAGCCGTTCTTCCGACACGTCCCGGCCACAGCGCAGCTCCAGAGTGCGCCATCCTGGGGAGGCTGTGAGGGAGCAGCTCCCCATGGGAGCTCTGCTCACTTCTGGGCTGGGCTGGGGGAGGGGCCGGGGTGCCCCAGGGGGCCAGAGGAAGGCTGGGGTCGGGCTGGCAGCTGGGCCGGGCAGAACCAGGCGTCCACGGCTGACCCTGTGGCCGGGGCTGAAACCTCTCGTCCCCCCAGCTCCTGGCCCAGGAAGCCACGGCTCTGCTGGTCTCCAGCAAGCCTGGAGGCCGCGGCCTCAGCCCTCGCTCAACGTGAAGGACTAAGACCCTGCAACATCAGTGCTGTCCTGAGTAGCCTCCGTCGGAGCTCCCATCTCCAAATAAACCCGGCCATGCACCCACCGGCCCTGGGCGTGTTTGTGGGGCTGCGGGGGTGGGGTGGGGGGTGGGGGCCACGGCGCAAGTGGGCGCTGGGCCTGCCACTGACCTCCACGGGCAGCCCCTGGGTCCGAACTGGGGGCGGGACAGAGCTGGGGGCGGGAGGGGGCGGTCTGGAGGAAGGCAGGCTCTGGCACAGGCCCCAGGAGGGGGAGGCTTCCAGGTGGGGGGCGGGGCAGAGCACCAGGAAGCTCTCCGCCCACCAGGCTGGGCCCTGCGCCCTTACTGCCTTTTACCCGCTAGGTGGCGTTGGCTGTTCTGATGCTGGAGAGGTTGGGGAGGGGGTGGGCCAGGGGCTACCGGAACCCTCATTTGCCCTTTCTGAGGCGGGCTACCAAGCCCCTGGCCTGGCTGGGAGCCTGGGGGCTCCTAGGTGCCTTGGAAGTCCTGGCGGCCTGGGAGACCCTGGGGTGGGGGCCCTGGAGGCCTTGGGAAGCTGGGGGACTTGGGGAGCCCTGGGGGCCCAGTGACTCCCTTCCCACCCTGTGGGAGCGACTTGTCGGGCCCCTCACTGCCTAGAAGGGGGAGGGAAGGTGCTGCGGGCCGGGCCGGGCCGGGGGCTCTCTAACTGCTATCCCAGTGGATCCCCCGGGGGGTGGGGCCGTTACTTATCCCCCTTACAGGTGAGGGACCAGGGTCTCCCGGCCGCCAAGCGTCCGCCCCCGGGCCCGCGCTCTGCGCGCCTGGCGTCCCCTAGCGGCGCCTTTAAGAACCTTCCCCCGGCACAGCTCGGGAGGCCGGGAGACGAAACCGGCCCGGCCCGTTTGGGGCCCATTTGTCCGCCCGCAGGCGGCAGGAGCGCGGCGGGCCCCGGGACGTTCTGAGCCGGGCGGCGCTCGGGGGGGGGGGGGGCGGCCGCGGCGGCGGGGGGGGGGGGGGGGCGCTGCCCGGCTCACGCAGCCCAGCAGCCAGTGCACATTTCTGAAGCGCCGGCTGTGAGCGCGCGGCCCGCACACCGGCGGGGGGAGGCAGGCCTGGGGGTCGCACCTTCCCGGAGGAGAAATGGACTCGGCCGCGGGGCGCGCCGGGAGACAAACGGGCCGGGAAGACGCGGCTCTGCTCGCTCGGGGGGGACACGCCCCTGCGGACCCCCACGCACAGGAACATTGGGGGGATCCTGCCTCGGCCCCCCCGGAACCTGGTGTGACCCCCTCCACCCCCCCCAGCCCAGCACGAGAATCTGGGGGGAACCTTTCCATCGCCTCCCCCAGGCACAGGAAGCGAGATGGGGGGTGGGGGCGACCCTTCCATTGAGTGCCCGCCCCCGGTCGGGTCAGAGGCTGCGGGGCAGGGGGTGCACGCTAAGCCCTTTCCGGAGAGAGCTCCGCCCCCCCGCGGCCCCTCCCGCCTTCCCCCCATCCTCGCTCCGGCGGCCCAGACCGGGCCCACTGAGGCAGCGGGTCCGGAAGCTCGCGCTGGGAGCGCTCGGGCTGGGAGGGGGCCACCCCGAAGGTCGCTCGGCGGGGGACGCCCGGGGCCGTCCTTTCCCCCCCAGCTCGGAGTTCTCAGACTGCCGGGGGGGGGGCGGGGGGGGCGGGGGCCGGGCGCGCCCGCCTTCTGCCCGTCCCTGTGGGCGGGGGCCGCGCCGAGGGCCGGGCCTGGGTCCGGCGGGGCGGGGCCGGGCCGGGGCGGGGTCTGTCTGGGGCCTGGCCCGGAGGCCTCACATTCCGTCCCGTCCCATCCACGTCTCCTCCCTGCACCGGAGCCGCCGCCGCCGCCGCCGCCGCCGCGCTCGGGGCCGCACGCAGCTCGGTGAGAGACTGGGCCCGGGCCGCTCGGGGTGGGGGACGGGGCGGGGGGGCTCCGGGGGGCCCCGGGCCGGCCGCGGGCCGCGCCGCGTCTCCCTTCTCCCCACCCCCCTCTCCGGGGTGGGCCGGGGCCGCCCGCCTGCCTCGGCCCAAGGGAGGATCCCTGGGCCCCAGCCCACAAGGCACCTACTCTCCCGCCCCAGCGCCCCTGCCGCTCCCTGCCTCAGTTTCCCTTCCAGAGCCCTGGTGGTCGCGCTTATCCTGGAGAGAGGGTCTCAAGGAGTGGGAGGGGGCTCCTCCGATGAAGCATCTGTTCTCCTGGAGGGCGGGGGATGTTTGTGTCGGGCCAGTGGCCTCGGGGCCTCCTCAAGCCCCCCTTGACCTGGCAGGGCCTCTGTTTCCCACCACCTCATTGGCTGAGACTTTCTCCAGCTTGGGGGGGGGGCGGTGAGCTCCTGGCGGGGCTGGGGGCGCTCCCACTCTCCCCTGGAAGTCGGGATCGAGCATCTCTGGGGAGTGCCCCAGGCCACGGGATTGGAGGGGAGCCTGCTGTGTGGGGGTGGGGCCCAAGGCTGTCCCCTGTGACTCCAAGGGCTATTTCTGTCCTAGAGCGGGGGCAGTGCCTCCTGGCCTTAGATCCTGGGAGGCCCGGCCGGGCAGGGGCGGGGTCCGGCCCCTTCCCCTTCTCTGTGCCGGGGGTGACCCCTGCCCAGCCAGAGCTGAGGGGCACCCTTGGGTGCCTGTCCCCTCAGGCCCCTCCTCAGGCCCAGCCTGGCGTGAGCAGCTTGGGGCACCTGCGCCCACATCTCCCCGGCCCCAGGGGCCTCTCGCCTGTCTGCCCCTGGCCCTGGCTTGCTGAGATCCTGGGAGACGGCGCCCCCCAGAGGCCAGGCGCCCGCCAAATGTTTGCAGAGGCTGGGACCCTGGGACCCTTGGGGGGAGGTGGCTCAGCGGGGGTCCCCCGAGGTTCTCCCCCCACTCGAGGAAGGACTGGCCCCCGTTCTCCCCTGCCCAGAGTGGCCGCTAGCCCTCCCGGGGCCGGGCCGGAGTCGCAGCGGGAGCCCCTTTCCTGGACCTCTCCCCATGCCAGGTGCTGGGGAAGGGCTGGGAGGCACAAGGCTGATAAGCGGGCAGGGTGCGCTGCTGGGCCGGAGCCAGGGAGCTAAAGTCCAAGCCAGGGCAGGCAAACTGAGTCAGGCTGGCCAAGCAGCTGGCCCGGCCCTGGGTGCCCGCGAAGGCGGCCGCTGTCGTCCAGGGGCCGACGGGGCCGGCTGGCAAGGGCCCGGATGGATGGCACCGCGCCCCCCCCCCCTCTCTTCCTGGCTCCTTCAGCCATTTTGTCCAGAAACTCTGGGTGGGGGCGGCCTCCACAGGCCGGGGTCTGAGCCAGAGGAGGGGCTACGGCCAGTTGGTGGGAGGACCGGGGCACCAAGAAGCCTCTGCTGGGGTAATAGGTGCTGGAGACCAATGGTTAGAGCAGGGCTCGGAGAGGAGGAGCCTCATCCTACAGAAAAGGGACCAGCCCCCGCCCCCCCCCCCCCCAGGTCCCCGGTGAGGGAGCCGTCTCTGAGGGCCAGGAGGGAGCGCAGGGCAGAGCAGCGGCCTTGACCCCTGCCCTCCCTCCGCTCTGGAGCTTCCTCCTCCCCCAGGGCCAGTTGGTTCCTGCCCGGCTCCGGCTCCGCTCCCCTTGGCTGGGCCCAGCCTGACGTTGGGCCTGGGGAATGTGGGCCGGGGCGGGGCGGGCCGAGGGGGCCGCCCTGGGAGCCTGCGCCCTGGGCCGCTGGGGGGGCTTCCTGCCCTGGCCCGCCCTCGGGCTTCCTCTGGACACCAGGGTTCCCCCGGGGCTGAGGAAATGAACTTGGCCCCGGCAGAGATTCCCGGCACTGAGGAGGGAGGGAAGTCCTGCTCTGGCTGTGCTGGGGGGGCGGCCCCCTCCCTTCTGACTTGTCATTTCTGCCTGGAAGCCGCCCCTTGCCCTGAGTTCCCGAGGAAACGCTTCCAAGCTGTGGGCACAGGTGGCTGGGAGGCCTGGGGGGCACTGGGGGGGCAGGTCCCAGGCCAAGCTGCCCCCCCCAGGGGCTGTGGCTGATGAGGGATCGGCCTGGAAGGGGGGGCTCCAGCCGGGCAGGGCCCACCTCCCTAACTGGCCTTGCCGCCCCCAGGTCTTCCTTTTGACTGGGAGCCCCCCTCCCCACCTGGGCCCTCGCCATGGGCGAATATAACGAGAAGAAGGAGACATGTGGGACCATCTGCCTGAAGTACCTGCTCTTTACCTTCAACTGCTGCTTCTGGGTAAGGGGGCAGGGGACAAGGACCAGGCCTGGGGGGGGACAAGGACCAGCTTGGGGAGGAGACAAGGACCACCCTGGGGGGGAGACAAGGACCAGCCGGGGGTGGGGGGGGACAAGGACCACCCTGGGGGGGGACAAGGACCAGCCTGGGGGGGAGGCAGGGTGTGAGCAGGGAGGGGCACCCACGTCCCACCTGGGGGTCCTGCTTCGGCCCGTGAGCTGGGGTTTGGCCCTCGGCCCCCTGGAGCCGTTGCTGTGTGATCAGTTGCCCTGTGCCTCGGGGCCTTCCCTCTCCCGCCCAGCCCTTCGCTGCCCCTCTGCCCCCGTAGTCTCGGAACCAGCTCTCCCTGCCCCCCTTTGACAGTGCCCCCACTTGGGGTTAGGCCGAGGCCCTAGAGCAGGGAGACTTGGAGCTGTGTTGACAAAGGGGCACCTGGGGGCGGCCCTATGGGACGCTGGGCCCTGGGGGAAAGGGACTCCTGGGAGGGGGGCGGGCCCGGGGGTGGAAGGCCGGTGCTGCCTGGGGTTTCTTGGGACCCTTTGGGCGAGAGGCTGGTGTCTCCCTGACGCCCTCCTCATGTGCCCCCCCAACTCCGGCGGGACGGCTTGGGCCGGACAGTGACTCTCTTCCCCCCCCCCCCCCAGCTGGCCGGCCTCTTCGTCATGGCCGTGGGCATCTGGACCCTGGCCCTCAAGAGCGACTACATCAGCCTCCTGGCCTCAAGCACTTACCTGGCCATTGCCTACATCCTGGTGGTGGCCGGGGCCGTGGTCATGGTGACGGGCATCCTGGGATGCTGCGCCACCTTCAAGGAGCGGAGGAACCTGCTTCGCCTGGTGGGTCAAGCCCCTGAGCGCCAGAGGGCCCTGGGGGGCTGCAGAGTGGGGGGTGGGGGTCAGCTCACCCCCAGCACCCCCAGGTGTCTGGCACCCACGTTCTAAAGGCCCTTCCTGGGGGAGAAGGGAGTGGGCTCGGGAAGTCGCTGCTCAGTGGGCTCCAGCTCTCCCGGCCCCTTGGGGGTCTTGGCAGATACTGGGTGGGCTGCCATGGATGAGATCAGGCAAGGGGGAAGTGACTGGGCCAGGGTCACGCAGCCAGGAGGGGTCTGAGACCAGCCTGGGACACAGGGGGGAGGCTGCCTGAGCCCACCCGGGATGGCTCCGTGGTGCCGCGGCTGCCCGGCTGCCTGGCTGGAGAGGAGACACTCCCTGGGCCTGGCCCTGCCTTGTCGGGGTGGATCCGTGCCCGGAGACTGGAGGCCTTTGTCTCCCCTCTCCCCAGGTTGGGGGGGGGGGGAACCAAGGCCTTTGTCTGCAGGCTCAGCTCAGGTTGCATGAGATCACTGGGAGAGCTGTTATTCAGCTCTGGGCGTGGCCCAGCCTTTGGGGGTGTTTCTGCCCTTGGGGAAGCCAAGGGGGAGCATTCCTCCCCTCTCTCCCCCTCCTTCCTTCCCCCCTCTTTCCCTCCCCCTTTCCTCTCCCCTCCCTCTTTCCTCCTCTTCCCCTCTTTCCTCGCCCCTCCCTCCCCCTCCTCCCACAGCCAGAGTTGGGGGGAGGGCAGGGCCTGTGACTCACTCTGTCAGGGTCTCACCGCCCTCTGCCCTCCCCAGTACTTCATCCTCCTGCTCATTATCTTCCTGCTCGAGGTCATCGCGGGCATCCTGGCTTACGTCTACTACCAGCAGGTGGGGCGGGACGTTGTGGGGGGGCCGGGAGGGGGTCTGGGGGGCGGGGCCGGCCGGCAGACCTTTCTGGCTGTGATGGGGCTCCCTTCGGGGACTGCCCTGCCTCGGCCGGGGACCCGGGGGGGGGGGGGGTTGGGGGAGGGAGCTGGGCCCCGGCCCCCGCAGAGAGGCCGTGGCTCAGTGGCCCGGAGCTCTGGGTTCACGGCCGCCCCTCCCTCGCCCCCAGCTGAGCTCTGAGCTGAAGGACACCCTCAAGGACACCATGGTCCAGAAGTACCACCAGCCCGGCCAGGAGGGGGTGACCACGGCGGTGGACAAGCTGCAGCAGGAGGTCGGTGTCCCTGTGCCCTCGCCGGCCTCTGGGCCTCTGCCCCCGGACACCGGGGCCCCCTCCCCAGCCCCCCGGAACCCCGCCCCGGCCCCCTCCTCACGCTGGCCTCCCCTTTGCCGCCCACGCTAGTTCAAGTGCTGCGGGAGCAACAACTCCCGGGACTGGGCGGAGAGCGCATGGATTCGCTCCGGAGAGGCCGGCGGCCGCAAGTTCCCGGACAGCTGCTGCAAGACTGTGGTGGAGGGCTGCGGCCAGCGGGACCACGCCTCCAACATCTACAAAGTGGAGGTAGGTGGGGCCTCGAGAAACGGCTGCCTGGATGCCCCTGATGTGCCCCGTGCCCCTCCCTGGTCCCTGGCATGTGCCCGGTGCCCCTCCCGGGCCTCTAGTGTGCCCCATCCCCCTCCCCGGTCCCCGGCATGTGCCCCGGGCCCCTCCCGGGCCCCCTGGCCACCGTGGCTGATGGATGGAGGGGATGGAGGGGTCCCTTAGGCCGAGGTCTGGCTGGGGCCCCTGGGCTCCCTCCTCAGGAGGCCTCCCTCCCGTCCCCCAGGGCGGCTGCATCAGCAAACTGGAGAAGTTCATTCAGGAGCACCTGAAAGATCACCTCGAAACCGTGAAACTTGGGCATTGCCTGTGTGCAGTGAGGGGAGGGAGCAGGGAAAGGCAGAGCTGAAAGCTGGGAAAGCAGGAAGGCAGAAGGGAGAGGAGCTGAGAACCCGACCCCTCAACCACCTCCCTTCTCCCAGAATCTTGAGGATGATTTTCACCTGCTGCCTGTACAAAGCCTCAAACTTAAGCATTACAAGGCCCCTCCCTAGCCCACTCACCCTGCCACACTTAAGTGCCCCTCTTTCCACTTGTACTTAAGCTCAGCCACTGACTACTGATAAAACTACCCTTCTAGGGAAGAAACTCCCGCCCCAAAAACAACCCCACTGCTGATAATCCCCAAGTCCCGAACATTCCCCAGAGAGAACAAATGCAGCAGAGGCGGCCCCACCCACGAAGAACAGGTGCCAAGTCATCTCACTCCTCTAAACCCCCCTGTCTCAACAACCCTAGACCTCAACCCCGCTTAACCCCTAAAGGTGATTCAAATAGCCTGAAACATGTCTACCCCATGTCTGTGCCTTTTAGAGAAAGGAAGTCTCATCCCACCATCCCAACCCTAGCCGAGTCCTCAAAAGTCCCCAATCCTGAGTCGGCTCTCACAGAGAGAGTGAAGTTGAATCCCGAGGAATGAGAGAAACTGCAATATTTAAATAAACACTACCTAGTCATCCAGCAGTAGAATGCTTTCTTAGGAAGTGATGGCTGTAGACATGAGCTCCCTGCGACAAACTCAGCGCCGAAGATAGAAGAAGCAAACCAGAAACTGGACAAGTGCAGAATGTGAGACCATCCCAGTATTACCCACCCACCTGCACGGAACAGGGCCCCAAGTGCTAAAGGCACAGTGGGTGAACCCCACACGTAGCAGGAGGTATGGCCTGACGAATGCCAAGCAAGGTGATTGCCCAAAAGCCTCCAGCCAAGCCAAGCCATGTTGAAGAGGAGGGAAGCCGAGGTTCAAATCCCACATAGCAAGCATTTCCTATACCGCTCTCCACCTGAGACCCCACTCCCATCTCACGCCCTAGTCTGAAATACATCACTCCCGGACTGTATGAACTTTAAAAGAAGGCAATTTAGCAGTAAGCGAGGCAAGTGGTTGGGAGTCCCCTGAGCTTAACCTCAGGCGCACTAATGCCTCTGATCTAAGTCCCAACACTAAAAATAAAAGTAGTGGGCAAAGCAGCGTCACTGAGAGGTCTAAGAGCTTTGTGGGAGCCAGAAAGAGATCGAAAAGTGGAACCCTCCCTCCAAATGGGGCTTAGCCCTCACCCCCCCCCCCCTTCTCCTTGGCCAAAGGTGAGCAGGTGCTGGGATCGGACCTCCAGGTGAGAGGACAAGAGCCTCCGGAGCCTTTTGTGCAGGGGAGGCTGCTGTATTCTGGCCAGGGCACAGACCCGAGCCTTGCCCGCTCCAAGGCCGGGCCCAGATGCCGCTCAGCCTGGGGAGCCCGAGCTTCCAGCATCCTCCCTGTTGGAATCTTTACAAAGGGTTAAGCCACTGGAGCTGATAGAGAGGAGAGTTATCTGGTTTGGCCTGGTTTTGTGTGATTGCTCTGATCTCAGAAGATATTTTGGGCCAGAACCTGAAACAAGGTACTAAGTACAACTGATGGAAACAATGCTTGTGTTCACACCTTTAGAGAGCTCATAAGTATCTAAGTACTCAATGGAGTTCACACTTTTGGGAGATTTCAGGGCTTGGTATGAGATATCCGAATTCACACCTCCCTTAGGGCCAGAGAGCACTCTGGGAGATAACCCAGAATCCCTCTCTCTCCAGAAGGCGGAGCTAACCTTTGGGAGATGCTAATATATACAGGGAGCTCTGAGAGCTGGGGAGAGTTACTTGGGAGCATTCCCAGGGGTCGGAGAGGAGCGCTCTGGGAGGAAGCCCACAGGCCCTATCTCCGAGGCAAGAGAGTCCTTGCATCTTCCACCTTGGGGCCGGCTGGAGTCGGAAGGACAAGCCTTTGGATTTGGAGACATTCGGAGGGAGCTCATAGAACCAAGCGGAGAGAGAGGCCTGAGCTCTACTGAAGGACGCAATAAAAGAGCTGAACTTTCACCAGCTGGCTGCGATTTTGGAGTCATCATTTATTTCAACTGAAACTGAGGCTCCAGAAAACCTCCCCGAGAGCCGTTATGTTCTAAAGAAGGTCCCCACGTTTCCCCGCTGGGGTCAGCGAGAGCTGGTGGGGACAGGGAGGCTCCGGACCCCCCCCATCACTGGCCCCTCGGCCTGCACAGCAGGGGAGGGGAGGCCCCGCACCCAGTTTCCCGGAGACCTTTCCCTGGGCCAGACCAAGGAACCAAGGTCCCTCCCAAGGACGGGTTTACTGACAGCTGTGGCCCTGGGGCCGACGGCGGAGCCCGGCCTCGGGGGATGGGGGCTCCTCGCGGGGCGGACGGCAAGGCCGCGCATGGGGGCTCAGCCCTCCGAGCCTGTCACAGGGCGGGCAGCGCGGCCGGGGGTCCCCGAGGGGGGGAGGGGGCAGCGCGGCCGGGGGTCCCCGAGGGGGGGAGGGGGCAGCGCGGCCCGGCCTCCCCGCGGCCTCACTTCTCCAGGGGCGCGTAGTTGAGGAGCTTCTCGATCAGGTCCACGTGGGCCAGCAGCATCCGACGGCAGCAGTAGCGCTTCAGGCCCAGCGCGTCCAGGGCGTCCCTGCAATAGACCAAAGAGGGCCCTGAAGGAGGGGCCGGCCCCCCTCCCCCCCCCCCCGCGGCCGCTTTTCGGGCCCGCCCCTCCCCCCGCCGCGGCTCCCGGAGGAGGCACCCACCCTTCGGTGTACTCGGCCTGCAGCAGCCCCAGGTAGGCCTCCCACTTGTTGCCCACGATCTTGCCGCACGTGAAGCAGCGCACCGGGATGATCATGGCGAAGGCGGCGGCGGCGGGGCGCTCCCTAACCCTAAATGCGCGGCTCCTGGTCTGCCCGAGCTCCGGCAACCCCGGGGGCCCCGCCTCCTCTCGTCCCCGCTTCCGCTTCCGGCGCAGCGGTTGCTTCCACTGCCTCCGACGGGGGGCCCAGGAAGCGGCTCGGCCCGGCTCCCTTTCCCCCCCGCCCCAAGTTCTCCCCCGGGCCGCGGTCCCGGGCCTTCGCCAGCGGGGTCTCGGGCTGCGTGGCCTCGCGGAGCCGCGCCGGCGTGAGGACGCCCCCTCGGTCTCCCCGACCGTGCGGTGATGGTCTCGCCCACGCCGACGGCGGCCCGCTCAGGCCAAAAGATCCCGGGCGCGCTTCCCGCTCAGGATTTGAGTGATGGCCAGGAGGCGGGGCTGAGTCCGGGCCGCCCCCGCCTCCGCGCGCTCATTCGCTCCGGGCCGCGAGGGCGGGCCCCGGGAGTGCCTGGGGCGGAGCCGGCCGTCCCGGGCCCGGGCCGCGCCCCTGGTGGGGGCTGGACCTCGCTGGCCCGGGGCCGCCCTCGGGGGGCGGTGGCGAAGTCCCGGGCCGGTTCTGACCCGGCCGGCGAGCGCTCGGGGGCGCGGGGGGGAGGGGGAGCTTCTGGCGGCGACGGCCGGTGCTCGGAGACGGGGGATGGACGTGCTGACCCCGGCGCCCCCCGCGTGGGGGGGGGGGGTGAAGGCTCGCTCCTCCGTCTCCGAGCCCGAAACGGAGTCCTCAGGGAAGGGGGCGAGAGCAGGACCCCGATCCCCCGTGGGTTGTTCCCGCGGCCGTCCCGCTGCCTCCAGCCCCCTTCGCTCTCGGCATCTCGGGTGCGAGAAAAGTGTCCCCCAACACACACAGGGCCTGCCCCCCCCACAGGGTGCCCCCCATTCCCAGAGGGGGCCCGGCCGCCCCTCCCCCAACCGCGTCCCGCCCCTCCCCCGCGAATCCCAGCCGCCTAATTGGCTTCAGACGGAAGGCGGGGGGCGGGGGGCGGGGGTGGCCTCCAGGCCCGGGGGATCCGAAGGGGTGCGCGGCTGTCCCCGAGAGCCTGAGCAGGCGGCGGCTCGGACGCTTCGCAGGCTCGCCTCGGTCGGTCCGGCCCGGCCCGTCCCGTCCGCACGGACGGGACATCCCCGCTCCGGGCGGAGGCCGCTTGGGGGGAGGCGGCGGAGCTCCGGCCGAGGTAAGTGGCCGCGCGCCCCCTTGGGCAGCCCCTCCCGACCTGCTCCAGGGCGCGCCCCCCGTGCTGGCCGCGGGGCAGTCCTAGGGGAGGGGCCGCCCGGGAGGATCGGCCCACGTAGATGGGAGCGCAGACCCCGGCCCGATGCCTGGGTAAAGCGGCTGTGGGGAGGCGGGGCGCGCGCTGCCCCGGGTCTGAGGGCGAGGAGCGGAGACCGTGGTCCCGAGAAGGCAAGATTCGGGCCCCCTTCGGAGCCTCGGCTGGACGCCGGGCGCTGGGTTTGGGGCTGGGAGCCCCGGGCTGCTCGGTTCTGGGGCTGCGCGGTTCTGGGGCTGCTCGGTTCTGGGGCTGCGCGGTTCGGGGGCTGCTCGGTTCTGGGGCTGCTCGGTTCGGGGGCTGTTCGGTTCTGGGGCTCCTCGGTTCGGGGGCTGCGCGGTTCTGGGGCTGCGCGGGTTCGGGGGCTGCGCGGTTCGGGGGCTGCGCGGTTCTGGGGCTGCGCGGGTTCGGGGGCTGCGCGGTTCTGGGGCTCCTCGGTTCGGGGGCTGCGCGGTTCTGGGGCTGCTCGGTTCGGGGGCTGCGCGGTTCGGGGGCTGCGCGGTTCTGGGGCTGCGCGGTTCTGGGGCTGCGCGGTTCTGGGGCTGCGCGGTTTTCCGCTGGGAGCTGCTTCCCCCGCTCAGGAGGCCCCGGGCTGTTCTGGGACAGCCTCCTCATCAGGTCTTCCTGAGAGCTAGTCTAAAGCTACCCCTTCCCAACCCCTTTCTGCTCTGCTTTCTGGGACCTAATCCCGGCCACAACTGGGGCTGTTCTTGGGGAGTCCCTGGGGGGGAGGCTGACAGTCTGCACTAAGCCCCAGTGATCCCTGGCAGCTCAGCGCTGGGAGCTGGGGGAGGGGCCAGGCTCTCCACAGAGGATGCCCTTTCAGGTTGGCTGGTGGGGAGGGGTCCCTGGCAGGAGGGGGGGGGTCCTGGCTGTTCTGTGCCAGGGCAGGGATGGTCTGATCGCCCTGGAGGTTCAGAAGCGGGTCTCCAGAGAGGTGGGAAAGAACTGGGGGAGGGGGGCTCAGAGGGCCTAGCTCAGCCTCTCCATCTGCTATCTAATGGCTAGACCTGGATTTGGGGGCCTGGAAAACACTAAAACCCGATGGGGGGCGTGCAGGGAGGGCGGGGGCTGCCAAGTCCACGTGCTCCTATTCAGGACTAGCGGTGGGGAGGCCAGTCCGGGCCTTGGGCCTCCCCTCAGTGGCTAACGAGGCAAGGGAAATGGCCGGCCCCTGGAAATCACAGGATGGAGAAGGGGGCCCAGGGCTGGGCTGGGGGCCTGGGCGTAGCAGTGATGGGCCGCTTTTCGGGGGTGTGGTTTCCATCCCCTAAAAGGGAATTAGGGACCTGGGGGGTGGGGAGGTGGGTCCGAGGGTTGGAATCTGCGATTTTAGGGTCAGAAGGGGTCTCAGTTTATCTGTCCATGGCCCCTCCCTCCTACAGAGGAGCAAGCTGGGGCCAGATGGGAGAAGGGACTCCTCCCAGTCAACCCAAATTCAATGGGCAGAGCTTGGATCTCCCTAGGGCAGGCCCAGGGCCCTGAGGAAGACAGTCAGCCGTCATTTAATTAAGGGCCCACTCTGCACTTCTCCTCTTTCCCCTCCTCTCTGTCCTCCTTTCCCGGCATCTTCCCTCCTTCCCTTTCTTAAACCCTTTCCTTCCCCTTCCCTGTCCCCCTTCCTCTTCCTGCCTCTCCTCCCTCCTGTCCTCCTCTCCTCTCTTCTACCCTTTCCCTTTCATCCCTCCTGCCAACTTTCCCTTTTGTCCTTTCTTACCCTCCCTTTCCCCCCTCCTTCCCTATCTTGTCTCCCCTCCTCTTCCTCCCTTCCCCCCTTTTTCCCTCTCCTCTCTGTCTCCTCCTCCCCTCTCTTCTCTCCCTCCCCTTCCTCTCTTCCCCCTCCTCCCCTCTCTTCTCTCCCTCCTCTTCCCCTTCCTCTCTTCCCCCCTCCTTCTCTCTCCTCTCTGTCTCCTCCTCCCCTTTCCCTTCCTCCTCCCTCCTTCCTTCCTTTTCTCTCCTCCTTTCTAATCTCTATCTCAAGACCTCCACTCCCGCCATCTCAGACTGGGGGGAGCAGATTGGACAGGGAGTCTGTAGCACGGGTGCGGCTTGGGGGGCAATGAGGGGGAAGTCAGTGGGAGGAGCGTACCCATGACACAAGCTGCCCGGGGCAGGAGATGGGCTCCCGAGGCTGGGAGGGGAGCAGCAGCAGCAGCAGGGGAACTCCAGGCTTTCCAGGGAAGTGTCCGTGGCCAGGTCAGCTGGGAGCCCTGGGCCTGCAGAACCGAACTAGGCTGGGGCCCGCGTCCTATCCTGGGCCTGGGGCCCCTGCCTTGTCCTGTCCTGGGCCTGCGTCCTGTCCTGGGCCTGCGTCCTGTCCTGTGCCTGCGTCCTGTCCTGGGCCTGCGTCCTGTCCTGGGCCTGGGGCCCCTGCCTTGTCCTGTCCTGGGCTCATGTCCTGTCCTGGGCTCTCGCCCTGTCCTGGGCCTGAGTCTCAGCCCAGGTCTGGGCCTTCCCTGACAAGGGGAGGGCTGTGGGCAGTTCTTAGGCTTCCTGGTGCATAGTAGGTGCTTGTGGCCTGGTGGGAGGGAGGCTGGGCCCCCATGGGCTCCTGGGCAGGGAGGGGGTGGGGATGGGCCCCGGGCACAGGAAGCCTCCAGAGCAGCCCCAGCTCCCCTCCCCTGCAAGGAGTACTTGGGTCGAGCTGACGAGGGGCTGAGCTTCCTGTCCCTGGAAGGATTTGAGCCGAAGGCATTTGTTGCCGGCCCAGCCCGGGCTCCTTGTTGGGCTTCTTGCTTCCAGCAGGACGAGGGGCGCCTCCGTTCAGGCTCAAAGGCTGGGTTGAGCCTGAGGGGGTGCCGGAACCGGATCGGGAGCCTCGGGAGGCCCCCCCCCGGAGCGGCAGGACTTGTCGTGTCCTCGTGCCCCCCATGAGGGCAGGCTGGGCCCCGGGCCGGCCCTTGGGGAGTCTGGCCACGTTTCTGTGGCTCCGTGGGGAGGGAGATGTTCCCCGGAGGGGGCAGGGGTTGGGCCGGGGGTTGAGCTCCATGGGTGGGTGGGGGGCACTGGGGGCTGGGCAGGGGGCTGAGCTCTGGGGCACTGGGGACCTTGGCGCCAGGCCAGCGTGTGGGCGGGGATCAGCTGCCCAAGATTTCCAGGCAGAGGCCGGGTCACATTGGCTGGAGACAAAAGGAAATGACGGGGTCTGATGGGGGGGAGCCCCCCCCAAGCTCGGGCTCTTCTGGGACCTCGGGCGCCTTGGAAACAGATGGGGGCGGGAGGGAAGAGATAGGATGACTAAGGGAACCGGGATGGGGGGGGCGGCAGCCCCCAAGCCGGACGCCGCGCCCAGTGCTCCTGTCGCCAGTTACTTGATTCTGCCCATGTTCCCAGCCATCTCCGGGCCAGGCATCAGGGCAGTGATGGGCAGTGTCCAGGGCTGGGCCCCGGGCTAGCGACCCCTGCTGAGAGCGGTCAGAGTTCCACTTTGGGCCCGGCCCTAACACGGGGGGCCTCGTTTCTCCATTAGTAAAACTGAGACCTGGCCTGGAGTCCCCGGGCCTGTCAGGGAGACAGGATCAGAAGCCAGTCTGGCTTGGGGAGCGCGGCCTGGGCTGGTCGGGGGACGCCCGCCCCCACTGCCATTAGGCTTTGGTGACGTAGCCCTGTCCTGCCCAGCCCTTCTTTCCCTGACCCCGGGGGGCTCAGCTCCCTTCTTCTCTGCCAGATCAGGGCTGTGTCCGTGGCAGGAACTGCCACCCTGGCCGGCCCTGGGCCACGAGAGAAGGGGAGCCCGCTCCTCGAACAGCCCCCGCGGATCTCCGCCCCCTGGGAGTGAGTGGGAGGTCCTGAGCTGCTCAGAGAGGGGTCCCCTGGGGGGGGGCTGCCGGCCTCAGCCCTGGCACTCCCGGGGGAGCTCACGAGGGCCTGGCCCAGTCTGGGCAGTTTGGGAAGGGGCTCATGGCTAATGGGGCAGGAGCCGGGGTGCTGAGAGCTTGGCCAGGTGGCCTCAGGGTCATGGTAGAAAGTACCCAAGGCTGGCCCAGAATGGGGGTGGGTGGGCCTGCCTCCTGGAGCTGCAGGGCCAGGCGGAGGAAGGGGCCGCCGGGCCCTGAGCCCCCGTGGGGCCCTCCTCTCCCCCTGCCTGGCCTTGTGGGGGCCCAGCCACGCAGGCGCTCACCACAGGCATGTTTGCCTTTGGTGGGGCCTTGGCCGTGCTCAAAGGCGGCTCAGTGCTCTTTGGGGAGGGGGTGGAGGGGCGGGGGGGCCTCGGGCTGCCCCAGAACTCCCGGCTGGGGTCCCGTCTCCCTGGCCCGGGGCTGGAGCTGCGGAGGGCTCCCTGGCCAGGAAGGGGCTCTGTCCCGGGCCCCTGCTCTTGGGTGAGTGGTTAATACTCCAGGCCCCTTTGTGCCCGGCCCTGAGGGGTCACTTCTGGTGCTGGTGGGACTTCTGGGAAGGTGGGACCTCTGGGAAGGTCCAACCATGCACAGGTAGCTGGGGGGGGGGGGGCAGCTCCCTCCCTGCTCTTGGCCACTCACTGTCCTCCCTTGATCCCTTCTGGGAAGCCTCAGGGCCTCTTGATTATGTTCCTGGAGGTGTATGAGGGTGTCAGTCCAAATGGTATCTCTGCCTCTTGGGGGGCAACGGGAGTCCAGATGATCTGTCTCATTGAGCCCCCCTCCCAGGGAGGCACTTTGAGAAGGAACCAGCTTGCCTGGGCCGAGGTCTTGCAGTCTCAGCCCCCTGGAGCCCTCGGTTCCCCTCTGCCCTCAGTCCTGCTGACTACCCCCTTGCCCTCTGCTTCTTGGGCCCAGAGAGGGCTTTTAAAGGAAAACTCCAGTTTGGAGGAGCTCCCTGGCCTTCTGCCTTGGCCTCCCCTGGTGGCACGGTCTGTCTGTCTGTCTGTCTGTCTTTGGGGTCCGCTGATTGCCAAGGCCTTTTCTTGGCAAGAGACCAGGTGGCGTGACCATCCTGTGGTTCTGACTCAGACTTACTGGGCTTATGGGGATGGGGACTCGAACCCCATCCTGGCCCAGAATCTCCTGCGAGCTTGGCAGCCCTTCCAGTGTGGGGCGCACAGTCCTGAGCAGCCCTCGGGTTTCCGTCTCCATCCCCTGCCCCTCAGGCCTCTGTCCTCCCCTGCCCCAGCCCTGGCTGCCTCTGGGGCTGGCCGTGTGTGCTGGAGGACCCCCGGGGTCCTTGCCCCCCCCTTCCTGCCCAGTTCCGCGGCCGATCCCCATCCCCCGGGGCCGCCGCAGCTCCCAGATGCCGCGAAAGGCAGAGACGGGGAGTTCTTTCTGAGCAGGGAAAGGGTGAGTCAGAGCTGGGAGGGGTGGGAGCTGCTGCTAGAAGGCGGCCATCGCGCGATCACCCCGGAGGGGACGAAGGCATGCTAGTGAGTGAGCGGGCTGCGGCGGGGAGGCTGGGGGTCCCGCGGGGAGGAGCCCCCCTTCCCCGGGCGCCCAGCCCCAGCTCTGAGGGGCAGCCAGGCTTTCTGCTGCTGCAGGGGGGGGCTGTCATGGTCGCCAGGTGGCTCTCGGGGCTTTGAGGGTCCTGGGGATGGCTGCAGCTGGCTGGCGGCCTGGGGAGGAGCTGGTGTGAGCTGCCTGGGGTCTGAGGGGGCGGAGGTGCACAGAGGACTCCACCTCTGCTCTCGTCCCGCACTGGGCTTCGGAGCCGAGGGGGGGGGCCCAGTTTGGGGTGAGCCGCCGAGGGAAGTCAAGCCGCCCTGAGTCTTGTAGAAGAGGCGGAGGCGGCTGGCCGGGCGGAGGGCTGTGGTGGGGGCAGCTTGCCGAGGGGCCGGACGGGGCGGAACGGAGCCGGCGTCCAGGGAGTTTTCCCTGGGCTGCTCCTAGAGCCCCGGGCCCAGCCCCAGGGTTTGGGGTTCCGGCTATTATCGTAATGCGCGGGAGGGGGTGGGGGCCGTAACTCCAACGTCGCCCGCCCTCGTCCTCTCGCCGGAGGGTGGGAAGGGAGCCGATGTTTTGAATAGAAACCCTAAAGGAAGAGAGGGGGAGGGGCGGCAGCGCCCAGGGGGTGCTGGGGTCTGGGGATGAGGATGGTCACCGTGACGTGAGCAAGGGTGTGTGTATGTTTGTGTTTGAGGGGCGTGTGCTCCACGAGGGGGGGGGCGTTAAAAATTTTTACGTGTGTCTGTGTTTTCTTTCCGGACCCAGCCCTGGCCCGTTCCCATGGACGTGCATTGCTAGGGAGGGTGGGAGGGAGGGGAGCCGCGGCGGTGGAGGGCTGCTCTCCCTGCTCGCTCCTCCCCTGCTCGCTCCTCCCCTGCTTCCCCGGAGGCTGGTCCCCCCAAGGCTGCTCCCCCCGAAGGCTGCTCCCCCTGCTCGCTCCTCCCCTGCTCGCTCCTCCCCTGCTTCCCCGGAGGCTGGTCCCCCAAGGCTGCTCCCCCCCTAAGGCTGCTCCCCCTGCTCGCTCCTCCCCTGCTCGCTCCTCCCCTGCTTCCCCGGAGGCTGGTCCCCCGAAGGCTGCTCCCCCACGGTTGCTCTCCCAAGGCTGCTCCTCACACTCCCTCTGCTCCGCCCCCCCCTCAGGCCCCCTACTCCCCCCCAGCCCCGCACCGCCCTCTGTCCCTGCCCGGCACCACCATTCTGCAAGCCCCTCCCCCTCCCGGCCAGGGCCCATTTCGGAAGGTATGCGAAGGAAGGAGAGAGACCCCTGCCCTCCCTCCCACTTTCTGCTGACCTGAAGTTCTCGATTTCGGAGGGGGAATGGAGGGGGTGCAGGGCTATTTTTAGCTGGAGGAATGTTGTTTTTGCCAGCCCTCTGCTCCCTGCCCCCGACTCCGCTCCCCTCCTGGAAGGCGGCCGAAGTGGGGCCAGGGGCATCTCCCAGAACTCCCATTCCCCGCGCCCTCCAACCAGAAAAGTCAAAAAGCATTTATGCAGCGCCTGCTGTTTCCTGGGCTCCGAGATGAAATGTCCCGACACCCAGCTAGTGCTGGGTAGGATTTGAACTCAGCTCTTTTAGAGCCCCCGCGGCCTGGCTGTCTGGGGAGGGGGCCCATTTAGCCCTATTTCCTCTGATCTAGCATGCTGGGGTGCCCTGACTCGGTCTCCCGTTAGCTCCTCACCAGTCCAAGTTCTTGGGGGGGTCCCTTGGGATTCCCGGGAGCCTCTGGAGGGCGCCACCCTGGGGGGGCCCGTCTGCAGCCCGGTGAGCAGTGTGGGAGGGTGCCCCCTCCCACTTGGTATCCCCCCAACCCCCCACTTTGGGGCAGAGCATCCCCCCCCATCCTGGTTCCTGGGCCGGTGCTCGGGGCCCCTCGGTGCCTCAGCCTTGTGGGGCGGTACCTGCTGGTCCCCTCTGTCGCTCCCAGACGCTCTGGGCCCGGATCCACTCAGGGCCACCCTCTGAGCCCCGCCCATGGGTCGCTTGTATTAGCCAGAGACAGAAAAGGCATTAAATCAATCAGGGGGAGAGCTCTCGGCCTGGCCCCCCCCCTCCCCGCCCCACAAACGCAGCATCAGAGGGAGAACCTGCCTCCGAAATGGCCCCGAGTTCCGGGCTGAGGAGGCGCGGGTCCGGGGACGAGCAGGGTCCGGGGACGAGCGGGGTCCAGGGACGAGCAGCCGCCCTTGGGGCCTTGCTGGGCCCTCCGCCCGCTCAGGGCTGGGAAGCTCTGGGAGCCCCAGCTCTTCCTGCACCTGGAGTCCCCGAGGCCGGGGATGCGGGGGGGGCCGGGAGGGGGGCTCGGGGCTAGCCCGGACTCAGGGCAGAGGGACGGCCCTTCCCCCAAAAAACCGGCCCCAGGCTGGGGGAGGGGGCCAAGACCCTTACCCGGGGCTGACCCCACTGCCCGTTAGCCCGGCTACCATGGAGCTGGCAGAGCCTCCCTCAGCCCGAGTGCTCCCGGCGATAATGAGGCCGGAGGGCTCCTCCCCTGCTCCTGAACAGGCTGGGAGCACCTGCTCTCCGGGCAGGAGCACCCCCCACGCCTCTGGGGGAGGGGAAAGGACAGGACCTGCCTCTGCATTCTCCACCTTGTTCTGTGCTCCAAGGTGTGAGGGAGCAGCGCAGGCCCAGGGCCTAAAGGGGCCAGAGGGTCCGTCCTGGCTTCTGTCTGCGCCCTGGCCGGCCGCCAGTCACCCGCCCATCTGTCCGCCTCCCCACCCCCCTCCCCCATCCGTCCATTTGAATACAGATGCACAGGTGACCCTTAGCTACGGCTACACAAGTACACATGTGGAAACTGAGGCGCGAAGGGGAAGGGGCCACTCTCTGACCCAGGAGGGCCCACTCGCAGCCACACTGTGGGGGCCACTCTTGTCCTTCCCACATCCTCCCCTCGGGGTTGTCTCTGTGGCTGCCCTCTGCCTTGGTCCACACCTGGGACCTTCTGTCTACATCTAGTACCTTCGGGTCTACACCTGGGGTTTTAGTCCACACCTGGGGGCTTTGCTCCCCCCCTCCCCGTTGCTTCAGGACGATTTCTGGCTTGACTCCTTTGTGGGGAAGTGCAGGGTTTGAGGTTGACGGCTCCACTTGGTTTGGGTCAGCTCAGACAGTTATTGAGTACCGACTGCATACAGGGCCGGGGGTGGTGGGAGGATGGGAAGAAGAGGGAGGCTCTTGGGCCTGAGCCCAGAGGACCCCGAGGGAGGGAGCTGGGGGGAGGAGTGATGGGTCAGCGATGGGCCCAAGGCTGAAGCTGTCAGCCCTCCCCCCTCGGCTCAGGAAGAGGCTGCCTCGTCTGGGGGAGGGGCTGGTCCCTGCAGCCTGGGCCCCTGGGGGTGAAGGGGCTTCCCCAGGATCCGGGCCCCTCCCCGTGCTCTGGCCACCCCCCCCCCCCCCCCCCCCCCGTCGCAGTCCCTCCCATGTCCCAGAGCCTCCTTCCCCAGCTCCGAGTGGGACAGGAAACATGCGAAATGACCCTTGACGTCCAGCTGGCTCCTTCCTGCAGGCTCTGCGCTTCCTCCTTCGCCGGCAGCCTCTGGGACCGTCCTGAGCAGACCTTCCTCGGGGCCTGAGAGCAGGTAGGAGGCGGGGGCTCCGGGCGGGGGGCAGAGGGCCCCTCCCCCCAGGACTTGGAGACCCTGCAGGCCGGCCCCACCCCTCCACAAAGGCGTCTGGCCCCACTCGCTGTCCAGAGTGGGCTGTCCCGGGCGGCAGAACCGGGGCCCTTCTGGGCAGGGGTGGCGGGGAGCCCCCGGGACCCCTCGGACGGCCCGGGGCTGCGGGAAGGCTCGGGGCTGGGCCCCCTTCCCTGAGTCCCCCGGTCCTGGGGCTCCAGAGCCAAGCATGTGCCGCACCCCCCCCCCCCGGGTTGGTTCTGGGCGAGGGAGGCGGCTCCGGGTGAACCTGGGTGAGGCCCCTCAGCCTCTGCTCCCGGCCTGGGGGGGGGCTGCAAGCCGGGTGCCCCACCCCATGCCCAGGCAGCAGCAGTGGGCATTACGAGAACTAGGCAAATTTTGTTTGTCAAACAGAAACCCGGGTGTGTTTCCCCTTGGCACCCCCCCAGTGACGAGCTCCCGTGCTTCCTCATTCTGGGGGCTGCCCTGGGCCGATCCTGCCTCGGAATCAGCCGGGCTGGGATCGAGGTTCTGGCCTTCGGGCCCCAGGATGGCAGTGGGCAGCTCCCCGAGTCACCGGCCGGCCGTTGGCCAGAGCCTTCTCCCGCCGGGGCCCTCTGCCCACCCCAGCCCCCCCATGCAGCTTCTCCCTGCTGGGCTTCCCTGCCAGCTTCTGTGGGGGGTGGGGGGGTAGTACTGGCCACGGTCCCCCTCTCTCGGGCCCGGGGGTCCCGCTGCGCCCCGGCCCGGCTCCTCCGGCCTTTTGCACTGACCTCCGGCTGTCTCCCTGACTCCCCGGGTCACGCCGCGACCCCGGCCTCCCGGCCTCTGCCCCCCCACAGTCCCGAGCATCCCACAGCCGGGGGGAAAGGGGAGACCAGAGGCGTTCCCGAGGCCACACCCTTGTCCCTGGCTGGCTGAGCTGGGCGGGCCGAGGGGTCCCTCTGAGGGATGGAGGGGAACCTCTGAAGGACGAGGGTCCCTGTGAGAGAGGATGGGTGCCTGACCCAAGCTGCCCCCCAGTGGCTGCAGCCCTTGCTCTCTGCAGGAGCAAGGAGCTGAATTTCTGCGCCCTGTGGGTGGGTGGGGGGTGACGGATCACAGCGCCTGGAGGCCGTCCCCCTCAGCCTGGCAGGAAGGGCCGAGGTCTGGGTGTGAGAGCCCCCTCGGGGCCCCTCCCAGGCACCCCTCCCGCTGCCAGGGCTGTCACAGGCTCCCCTGTTGTAGCCCTTCCAGGGGCCTTCCCCTCGCTGTCAGAGGGGGGCAGGCCTGAGGGCAGACGGGGCTCCTGCCGCAGGGACCCTCAGACTCGGCCAGAGGGGCCTGCGGCTCACAACCGGAGCGTGGAGGGGTGGCGGGGCCCGACGGGGAGGCTGAAGAGGGGACCCCGGGGCCCGGCAGGGAGGCTGAAGAGGGGTCCCAAGGTCAGGGAGGTCCCGGCCGGAAATTGGATCCGAATTTCTGGACCTCCATCAAAGGCAGGAATAACCGGATAGGGCCGGGAGCGGCGCTTGACAAAGGGGCCAAAATGTGTTTTCCAGGTGTCTTGCAAATGGAATGGAAAGGACTTGCTGGAAAGGGTGGGGGAGGGAGAAGGCTGGAGGCAGGAAGGCTGCCCAGGCCTCCTGAAGTCCCCAGAGACAAGACCCAAGGAAGGGTCTTCCTGGGCACAACCATGGCCTGACACCCGTCCCGGCCGCAGAGGGTGGAGCCCAAGAGGCCCCTGGGATTGGGGGGGGGGAACCTCCATGGGGGAGGGGGCTCATGCCCTGCGCAAACGTTGGGGCCAGCGGCAGGGGAGGGGCACGAGCCACTGGGTCATGGGAGCGTGGCTGCCCCAGGCCGATGGACAGGCAGAGGAACTGGCTCTGGCGATGAGGAACCCAGGGGAGGCGGTCACGGTCACGGGAGGAGGGATGGTCACGGAGGCCTGGAGTTGGGGGACAGGGAGTCCAGGGAGCTTAGAGAAAAAAGGTAGATGATGGGCTAAGTCTGACACAGGAGAGCATCAAGAGTCAGAGACAAAGACAGAGACAGAGAGAGAAAAACAGAGACAGAGAGACAGAGACAGACAGAAAGAGAAAAACAGACAGAGACAGAGGGAGAGAGACACACACAGAGAGACAGAGACAGAGGGGAGAGAGAGAGAGAAAGAGAAAGAAGAGAGGGCGGGAGGGGCAGGCAGAGACAGAGAGAGAGAGAGACAGAAAAAGAGAGAGAGACAGAGAGAGACAAAGAAAGAGAGAGACAGAAAAAGAGAGAGATACAGAGACAGAGAGAGAGAGAGACAGAGACAGAGACAGAGATAGCTGTGTGAGGAGGAACGAGGGGATTTCTCTGAAGAGACTGAGGCGGCTGCCCAGGGAGCTCGCTCACCAATTCAGGTGTTTAAAACACCTGTGGAGAAGGTGGGATGAAGGCGAATGGGATGGACGTGGGGGCGGGGCAGTCCCTTGAGAAGGATGCCCGGGGATGCTGACACTCGGAAGGGCCCGAGGAGAGGGAGCGAGGGAAGAAGGGCACAAGGCGCGGAAGCAACGGCAGCAGGCGGAGGGAAACCGAAGGCTCCCTGGGGTGGCTGGGGCCGTGATCGGGTGGCAGTGGGAGGGCAGAATTGCTCATTCCTCCTTTTTCTTTTGAGACCACTAGGGTAGAATGAACGAAAGAAAAATGATTCATTAAGTGGCTCATTTGGCACCTACCACTTACTAGGCATTGTGCCAAGGGCCATTAAGGACCTTCCAGGCAGACAGCACAGAGAAGGGAGCTGAAAAGCATGGGGAGAAAGGTGAGGTGGGGAGGGAAAATGCCTGTCATGGGGAAGGTTGGAAAAGTCCGAAGGAGCCAGTGGAAAAAAGACAAGATGGCGGGCCTGCATCCCCTCCTTAGATGAAGGCTCTGGGAGGAGCTAGCCTGGGGCACTGGAAGGAGCTAGCCTGGGCACCCTCCTCAGATGGAGGCACTGGGAGGCGCTAGCCTGGGCACCCTCCTCAGATGGAGGCTCTGGGAGGAGCAAGCCTGGACACCCTCCTCACATGGAGACTCTGGGAGGGGCTAGCCTGGGCACTGGAAGGAGCTAGCCTGGGCACCCTCCTCAGAAGGGGGCTCTAAGAGGAGCTCTCAACTTCTTTCTCCAGTCTGAGGGGGGAGCCAGGGGTGATGTTGTTCTTGCCCTGGGGAGCTTGTGTTTCCCCCCCTCCAGGTGTACATGTGTGTGGGAGTCCAGAGCTCAGAGGCACTGATAGGGTCGGGGCTTGGGGAGGAATCCTGGGAGACCTTGGGAAGAGGCATCCCAGAGCCAAGATGTCCTGGGGGGAGGCAGAGGAGGTTGCTCTCAGGACTGCGGTGCTGGGAACCCTGGGCCACGGAAGGAGGAGCCTGGGGGACGTGACACAAAGGGAGGCTGCAGAAGGGGGGCTGCACCTGGCTCTGCTCTGCCTCCCAGGGAGCCGATACAGTATACACACGCACACGGGTGGGTGTGCAGGACACCGACTACACGCATGCAGCCACACACACAATGTGCACACGCTGCTGCACCCATAAAACACACGTGCACACACAGAACATGCACACGCTGCTGCACCCATAAAACACACGTGCACACACAGAACATGCACACGCTGCTGCACCCATAAAACACACGTGCACACACAGAATGTGCACACGCTGCTGCACCCATAAAACATATCGCATTAATAATAATGGAAGACGCTGCTGCACCATAAAACACACGTGCAGACACACAGAACGTGTACACTGCTGCACCTATGAAAACACACGTACACACACAATGCACACGCCTGCTGCACACATAAACACACGCGGCACACGCTGCTGCACCTATAAACAGACACACACAGAACATGCAATATCGCTGCTGCACCTATTAAAACACACGTGCACACACAATGTGCACACGCTATTGCACCTATAAAACACACGCACACACAGAAATGCACATGCTAAGGTAATCGATGTACATACAAAAATACACAGAACGTGTACACGCCTGGGCATATATAAAATATAATGGGCACACATAAAGATACGCACACACACAACGTTTTCACATGCTGTTACACACATAAAACAGTGCACACACAGAACGTGCACACGCTGCTACACCCATAAAACACACGTGCACACACACAATGTGCACACGCTGCTGCACCCATAAAACACACGTGCACACACAGAACGTGCACACGCTGCTGCACCCATAAAACACACGTACACACACAATGTGCACACGCTGCTGCACCCATAAAACACACGTGCACACACAGAAAATGCACATGCTGCTGCACCCATAAAACACATGTGCACACACAGAACGTGCACACGCTGGGGCACACATAAAATATACGGGCACACATAAAATATACGGGCACACATAAAATATATGTGCACACAGACAACGTTTTCACATGCTGTTACACAATAAAACACGTGCACACACAGAACGTGCACACGTTGCTACACCCATAAAACACACGTGCATTGTTACACACATAAAACACACGTGCACACACACAACAAGACGCTGTTGCACCTTATAAAAACACACGTATTAACACACAATGTGCACACGCTGTTGCACACATAAACATGCATACACAGAACGGGTAATACGCCAAGTTGCAATATAAAACACACGACACACACACGTAAGTACACATACAAAAACACACACACAGAAAAATGTACATGTTGCTGCACCTATAAAACATATGTGCACACAGAACGTGCATTGGGGCACATATAAAATATATACGGGCACATAAAATATACGGCACACACAACGCTTGCTACGTTGTTATTACATAAACACGTGCACACAGAACGCGTAACACGCTACACCCATAAACACACGCGTATTGTTACACATATAAAACATACGGTGGCACACACAATGCGCACGCTGCCGCACCCATAAAACAACGCGCACAATAATAATGTGTACACGCGTTGCACACATAAAACATGCATACAACGTGTAACACGCCATGCAATATAAACACACGAGACACAACGCGTACACGGCTACACATAAAACACACGTAACAGAAAAATGCACATGCTGCTGCACCCATAAAACACATGTGCACACACAGAACGTGCACACGCTGGGGCACACATAAAATATACGGGCACACATAAAATATACGTGCACACACACAACGTTTTCACATGCTG
This sequence comes from Sarcophilus harrisii, assembly GCF_902635505.1. NCBI lineage: Eukaryota > Metazoa > Chordata > Mammalia > Dasyuromorphia > Dasyuridae > Sarcophilus > Sarcophilus harrisii. The sequence goes on from NC_045431.1 coordinate 234,557,060, forward strand.
TTACACACATAAAACACGTGCACACACAGAACGTGCACACGTTGCTACACCCATAAAACACACGTGCATTGTTACACACATAAAACACACGTGCACACACAGAATGTGCACACGCTGCTGCACCCATAAAACACACGTGCACACACACAATGTGCACACGCTGCTGCACCCATAAAACACACGTGCACACACAGAACGTGCACACGCTGCTGCACCCATAAAACACACGTGCACACACAGAATGTGCACACGCTGCTGCACCCATAAAACACACGTGCACACACAGAATGTGCACACGCTGCTGCACCCATAAAACACACGTGCACACACACAACGTGCACACGCTGCTGCACCCATAAACACACGTGCACACACAGAACGTGCACACGCTGCTGCACCCATAAAACACACGTGCACACACAGAATGTGCACACGCTGCTGCACCCATAAAACACACGTGCACACACAGAATGTGCACACGCTGCTGCACCCATAAAACACACGTGCACACACAGAACGTGCACACGCTGCTGCACCCATAAAACACACGTGCACACACACAATGTGCACACGCTGCTGCACCCATAAAACACACGTGCACACGCTGCTGCACCCATAAAACACACGTGCACACACAGAACGTGCACACGCTGCTGCACCCATAAAACACACGTGCACACACACAATGTGCACACGCTGCTGCACCCATAAAACACACGTGCACACACAGAAAATGCACACGCTGCTGCACCCATAAAACACATGTGCACACACAACGTGCACACGCTGGGGCACACATAAAATATACGGGCACACATAAAATATACGTGCACACACACAACGTTTTCACATGCTGTTACACACATAAAACACGTGCACACACAGAACGTGCACACGTTGCTACACCCATAAAACACACGTGCATTGTTACACACATAAAACACACGTGCACACACACAATGTGACGCTGTTGCACCTAGCACATCGCGATAATAATAATGTGCACACGCTGCTGCACACATAAAACATGTGCATACACAGAACGTGTACACGCTGCTGCAATATAAAACACACGTACACACACACAACGTGCACACGGCGTTACACACATAAAACACACGTGCACACACAGAAAATGCACATGCTGCTGCACCCATAAAACACATGTGCACACACAGAACGCGCACACACCAGTTTAATTCCATAAACACACGCACACACACAATGTGCACGCTGTTGCACCTATAAAACACACGCGTACGTCGCCGCTGCACCCATAAAACACATGTGCACACACAGAACGTGCACACGCTGGGGCACACATAAAATATACGGGCACACATAAAATATACGTGCACACACACAACGTTTTCACATGCTGTTACACACATAAAACACGTGCACACACAGAACGTGCACACGTTGCTACACCCATAAAACACACGTGCATTGTTACACACATAAAACACACGTGCACACACACAATGTGCGCACGCTGCTGCACACATAAAATACACGTGCATACACAACGTGCACACGCTGCTGCACACATAAAACACATGCGCCCTCGCACGCACACCTGCACACACTGGCACATTCCCAGACCCAGAGGTGTCCCCCTCCCCGGCAGTCGGCTGTTCCCCTGGGAGAAGGGAGGGCGCCTTGTTACTGTCCCCGCGTCAGTGTCTGGCCTTGGTGACCCCCCCCACGCGGGGGGCTTTCTTGGCAGAGCTCCTGAGGGGTTCGTCATTTCCTCCTTCAGACCCTTTGACCAATGTGGAAACTGAGGCAAACCAGGTGAAATGACTTGCTCCTGGTCCGACTTGACTCCAGAAATGGGATCGATTTTGTGAGCTGAGAGCATCCCACAAGTTATCTCGACTAACTTCTATTTAACTGAAAGGGGAAACTGAGGCCCCCTCAGGGGGAGCTCACGCAGTGATTCGGCCACTAGATGGCGCTAGAAGGCCGACCTCCCTCTGCCCGGGAGGGGCCGAGGCCGGGGGTCACCCCCGCTTCTGCTTGGGGGAGGGGGCCTGTCCCAGGGCCTGGGGAGAGTGAGGAGGAGGGGCTGGGGCGGAGGAGGCCCGCTGGTCGGCTGGGGTGGCGTTCTCACGGGAGCCGACAGGTGTCAGCAGAGGGTCGGGATCTGAGGGCGGCTGCTCTGGTCACCGCCAGTGTCCGAGCTTGCGCTGGGTGGGGAGGGGGACAGAGGCTGGTCAGCCTCGCACATCCCCGAGGGGCTGAGCCCCCCTGCCCCCGGACAGACCCCCATGGTGTCTGAGCAGGGCTCCTTGTTGGCCAGAGGAGCCCCACTGGGCCTCCTGACAGGCTGCTGGGGAGGGTGTTTGTGTGAGAGAGTGTGTGTGTGTGAGAGTGAGTGTGTGTGCATATGTGTGTATATGAGTGAGTGTGTGTGAGTGTGAGAGTGTGTGTGCGCGTGCATGTGTGTGTATGAGTGTGTGCACACTGTATATATGATTGTGTGTGTGTGTGCACACGTGTATATATGAGTGTGTGGGTGTGAGTGAGTGTGTGTGAGTGTGAGAGTGTGTGTGAGTGCGTGCATGTGTATGTGTGTATGAGTGTGTGCACACTGTATATATGATTGTGTGTGTGTGCACACGCGTATATATGAGTGTGTGTGTGTGTGTGTATGAGTGAGTGTGTGCACACGTGTATATGAGTGTGTGGGTGGGTGTGAGTGTGTGCACATGTGTATATATGAGTGTGTGTGAGTGTGTGGGTGTGTATATATGAGTGTGTGCACACTGTATATATGATTGTGTGTGTGTGCACACGTGTATATATGAGTGTGTGGGTGGGTGTGAGTGAGTGTGTGTGAGTGTGAGAGTGTGTGAGTGCGTGCATGTGTATGTGTGTATGAGTGTGTGCACACTGTATATATGATTGTGTGTGTGTGCACACATGTATATATGAGTGTGTGAGTGTGTGGGTGTGTATGAGTGAGTGTGTGCACACGTGTATATATGAGTGTGTGTGTGAGTGTGTGGGGGTGGGTGTAGGGAGCTGATCCTCTCTCTGGGACTGATCCCCTTGTTCCCTGTGACAACGTTCTCTGCAGCCTCACTGGGCTGGGTGGGGAGGAGGTGTTATCCTCCTGGCCAGTTTTTCTCCTCTGCTCTTATTCCCCCCTGCCCCCCCCCCCCCAGTCCTTGGAGCTCCGGGGGGAGGTGGGCACACGGCACCCTCGGTTATGGATGGGGAGGAGGCAAAGGGGGCAGAGACGGGACTAGGCTGGGCTGTCGGGGCCCCGGGTCTCGATGTCTGCCCTGAGTGCCTGCTCCCTCTCAGGGTACAGGCCTGGGCCCCAAACCGAGTCCCTCCCTGGGGCCCTGGGCCCACTTCTCCTGCCCCTTCCCATGGGACAAAAGAGGAGACCACACCCCAGGCCCTGCTTCCAGTGCAGGCCCGTGGGCTGGATCTGGGGCCCCTGGCTCAAGGACACCCGGGCCTCGGGCCCTGTCGCCCAGACTCCCTGGCTCCCCCCCGCCGGCTCCCGGGCAGGCCAGGCTGGCCGCTTTCAGGCCTTTCCCCAGACTTCCCAGAAGCCTGTCTCCACCCAAGGTTGATGACCCTGGGCAGCTGCCCCCCCTCCCTGTTCCTCCCAATCCTCAAGCCTGGCCTTCCGGCCCCAGGTTTTCTCCCTCCTCCCACCTGCCTCAGAACCCCCCCCCCCATCTGGCTTTCTCCCCCGGGGTGGAGGCACCTGGTCGGGGTGCAGGGGGCCCAGGTGGGTTCTGGGGGTGCCAGCTGCTCTGCCAGCGTCCCAAGGACGGGAAAAGCCCTTTGGTCACCCCGGGCCGAGCTGAAGGCCGCGGTGTCCCCGGTCTCCCACTGCTCTGCGCCTGAGGCAGCTGGGGGTCTCCCGGGCGGAAGCGGGCTGGCCCCCGGGAGGGAGCGGGCTGGCCCCGGGCTGGGGCTGGGCGCCCGCATTCGCTGCCCCCCCCTTCGCTCTCACCCATTCCGGGGGACCTCGAGTCACCACTAAGGGTCTCTGGGTCTGAGGCTCCCTCTTCCCTTTCCCGTGGACCCCTTAGGGCAGGGGCTTCTAGGCCGAGGCTGCTGGGACCCTCCGGGAGGGGCCCAGGGCCAGACAGGTCTGAAAGGACTGGGCGGAACAAGCGGCGGAGCCGGAGGGGGTCCGCCCCGCCCCCTCCTCTTCTCCCCGAGCCGGGCCCCCACCTGGGGAAGGAGGGGGGAGGCGCTGAGCCCCCCCATCCCGTGTAGCCCGCCCGCGACCCTGCCCCGCGCAGCCTGTGGAGCGCGGCAGCCAATGACTGCTGCCACTGCCGCGCGCTCGGACCCGGCCAGAGCAGGGCGAGGGAGGGACGCGCAGGTTCCGGGGGCCCCGGGCCGGGGCCGCCGGGCCGGGGGCCGCCGGGGGCCGGGGGGCCCGCCGGGCCGGGGCTGCCGGGGCCGGGGCTGCCGGGGCCGGGGCTGCCGGGGCCGGGGCTGCCGGGGCCGGGGCTGCCGGGGCCGGGGCTGGGGGCGGGCCCGAGCTCCGCCGTCTGGGAGGGGGCTCCGAGGCGGGGGGAGGGGCGGGGGGAGAAGGGGCGGGGCGTGGGCCCGGACTGACGATTGGCTGCGGAGGGCGGGCGGGAGCCGGCGAGAGAGAGTGCTGAGCCCGCAGTGTGAGCGCGGGGAGCCGCCGGGCGGGCGGCGGGGAGGCGGCGGCTGCCGGGGGCCCCAGGAGCGCGGCCGGCCGCGGCATGGACAAGGCCCCGGCCCCGGAGCGCGGCGGCGCGGGCGTGTTGTGCGAGCCGTGAGCCGGAGGCCGGTCCGGGGCGGAGGCGCCGCCCGCCGGGCAGCGGGGCGGGCCCGGCCCGGCCTGGGTGGGCCCCGCGGGGCCCGGGGCGGAGCCGGAGCGAGGCCGACCCGCCCGGGGGGGGGGGGGGGGCGGGGCAAGGGCCGGGCCCCAGCGAGGGAGGGGCCCCCCGCCCCGACCCGTCCGGTCCGGCCCCCCCCCCCCGGATGGCGGGCATTCGCCGCCGCCGCCGCTGAGGAGCAGCCCGGGAGGCCCGGGCCGCGGGCGCCATGCGCAGGTCCAGCACGGACGAGTCTCCCTACCGCCGGAGCCCGTCCCTGGACAGCAAGGACCTGGGCTTCGCGCCGGGCGCCTTCCGCCGCTGCAGCGGCCTCTACGGGGCCGGGGCCGGGGCCGGCGCGGGGCCGGCGGCGGGCAGCCAGGACGCCGGCGCCTCCTTCTTCGGCTTCCCCGGCGCCCCCGGCCCCAAGGCCGCCAAGGCTGGCACACGTCTCCCGGGGCCGTACGCGCCTTTACCTGACCTCCCTTCATCTTCCTCCTAGAGCTGCGGCGCTGCGGCATGGCGCACACCTGCCTCCAGGGCGCAAACCCGCGTTCGTCTCAATCTCCCTCCTTCTGGTGGAGTGCCTCCGGGCGGCCGGGCGGGGAGCCGGGCAAGGGGCCTGGCGGGGAGGGGCCGGGGAGGGAGGAGGACCGCCGGGGAGGAGGGACCCCTGCGGGGGACCCTGCCGAGGGGAGGAGGGACCCTGCCGGAGGGGAGCAGGACCCCTGGGGGAGGAGGCCGCGGGAGGGGGAGGGACCCTGGGGGAGGAGGGACGCCGGGGGGAGGGACCCCTGCCGGAGGGGAGGAGGGACCCTGGTGGGGACCCATGGGGAGGAGGGACCGTGCCGGAGGGGAGGAGGACCCGGGGGGGGGGAGAGGAGGCCCGGGGAGGGGGAGGGACTCATGGGGAGGAGGGACCCTGCCGGAGGGGGGGGAGCAGGGACCCCTGGGGGAGGGAGGGCCCCGGGGGGGGAGGACCCCTGGGAGGAGGGACCTGGGAGCTGGGGACCCATGGGGAGGAGGTACCCTTGCGGCCTGGCTCTTCATCCAGCTGCTGGGCTCCTCTCCCACAGCTGTCCCAGGGTGCCACGTGCCTCCCCTGTCTGTGGCTCCCCACTGGGTTCTCCCTCCCTGGAGGCGGGGGCTGGGGTCCGGCCTCTGCTTGAATTCGTGGCCCAGGCTCGGGCGGCCCGGGGTGCCTTTCTCTCACTTCCTTCCTCTCCCCGTTCCCAGCCCGGGGACCTGGGGTGTCTCACCCCCTGTCACGGATCTCCCAGCCGGCTGACACTGGCTTCCCGAGAGCACGTAGGGATGGCCCAGGGTGGGCTGCGTGGCTCGGCCGGGTGCAGGGCACCTGGTTTCCCAAAAGGAGGCAGAGTGGGGGCATTGCCCCCCCCAGCTGGCAGTAACTTTGCCTAGAAGCTGGCTGGCAGTGTTGGGGAATGGGCCGGAGCAGCCTGACAGGCAGTTCGGTGCTGCTGAGAGCGGGGGCAGAGAACCCGTGGGCAGTGCCCGGCCTCGGTGGGCATGTGGGGGAGCCAATCCCAGCCTGGGGGAGCGCTGCCAGGTGGACCCCAGGCCCCCCAAACTTCTTTGGCACTTCAGAATGGGGCCTGTGGAAGGGCTGGGGCTGAGGCGATATCCTGGGAGTGGGCTTACGGCCCACACGGGCTGGGGGCAGGGGGCAGAGGCCTTCTGGAAGCTGGGCCCGAGTCCTACCCACCAGGGAGCCCAGGCCCGCGTCCCTGGTTTTCGAGGTCACTTCCCACACAAATGCCCAGTTCCCTCCTTAGGGGCCGGGGGTGTGTCCTTCCGGGGTCTGAGAGGGGGATGTCCCTGCACCGGTGGCAGGGGGTGGCAGGCCAGACGGAGCCTGGCTCTGGGCAGGGTCCCCGAGGCCCAGAGACTGCCTGCTCCGCTCCCACGGCCCGCCCTGCCAGGCCCCTGATTCCCAAGAGCCAAGGCCCTAGTCTGCCGAGGTGAGGGTGGGGGGAGACCTGGCCCAGGAGAGCCGGGGAGGCTGGCGAGGCCGGTTTTCTTGTGGTTTGGTGAAAACTGATGGTGCTTTGCCCCCTTCGAGTTCCCACAATGCCTTGGGTCTGCAGAGGTGAAGGGAGTCTGTCCCACCTGTCCGCCCCTCCTCCCCCCCAGTGGGTTGTATCCTGCCCCGAAGAGGCAGGGGCAGGGATGCAGGTCAGTCCCCTTGGAGCAGGCAGCGGGTGAGGGCGTCCTCTTTGGATCAGCCAGGATTCAGCGGGAGGGGAGAAGTCCCGGGGGCTCCTCTTGGGTCAGACCTGGGGTGGGGGCGGCTCAGAGGAAGGATTGGAGCCATGGAGAGAGTGTGGACCCGGAGGAAGGGCTGGACTTCTTTGGCCACATGACTTTGGGCTTCTTTCCTTCCCTTGAAAAGGAAGCGGACTCTGAGCATCTCTAAGGCCCCATCGGTTCCAAATCTGGGCTTATGGTCCCGGGAGAGGCAGTCAGGGAAGGCTTCCCAGAGGAGGTGGCCTGGACAGAAGGGCCGAGTTTCCTTCTTTGGTGATTGGAAAAGGGACACAAGAAAGGGGGCAGCTGCTGGCCCTTTGCTGCCTCCTTCCTCTGGCCTCCCCTGCGAGTCCCGGCCCCCTCTCTGGAGGCAGTCTGTCCATCCATCCGTCCGTCTGTCCGTCCCTTCCCTCCCCCCCCCCCCTTTAGGAGCTCACTTGGATTTGGATTTTGTCCCTGGGGAGAGCTGGGCTGTCTCCTGGTCCAAGGCCTCCAGTGCCCAAATGGGGGGGGGGGGGCGAGTTACCGGAACCGAGAAGGGAGGAGTTCGCACCTCGGGAGGGGTTCTGGGGAGACTCTTGGTCGAGGGCTGGATGGGAGGGGGTGGCTAACAAGGGGGTCAGGCAGCCTGGGGGGGCCTTGCAGACTTCTGGGGCCTCCGGCCCCTTCCGCCCTGGGGACTCTGCTGGGGGGGGCTGTGCTGGGGGGGGGCTGCGCTGGGGGGGCAGGGCTGGGGCGGGCTGGGCTGGGCCGCTGGGGCCTTGGGCTCGGATCTCGAGGGTGACCTTCTCCAGCCTCCGGAGGCCCCGGGCCGTGGGAGGGGCTGATGGGGGCTTCGGGGGGAGGGGGGGCTGCCGTCAGGGCGCGGCCGAGAAGGAGGAGCACGAAGCCCCGGAGCCGGCCGAGTGCCCGCTGGGACCCCCCCCCCAGCCCTGCAGGCGGGGGCGGGGCTGGCCCCCAAACCCCGCCTCCGCGGTCCTGAGCCTCCGGCGGGGAATTATGGGCCGGGTCTCCCGCCTCAGGGCATGGTCTCCCCACCCTAGTCCCATGGGGCGCAGCCGCTTGGAGATCTCTAGCCCTGCCTGGGCAGGGTCCTTTCGGAAGCCGGGGTGTGGAGTCATGTGACCCCGGGGTGCCGGCGGGAGCCTGGGGGGGATGGGTCAGCCCTGACTGTCTGGAGCTGGAAGCCGCCCCCAAGGGCCCCCAGGCCTTCCTCCGGGGGAGGGCATCGGGCGGCTGCAGGCCCAGAAGGTCTGAGGTCTTGTGTCTGTGAGTGTGTCTGTGTGCATGTGTGTGTGTCTGTGTGCATGTGTGAGTGTGTCTGAGTGTGTGTCTGTGAGTGTGTGTGAGTGTCTGTGTGTCTGTGAGTGTGTCTGAGTGTGACTGTGTGCATGTGTGTGTGTCTGAGTGTGTCTGAGTGTGTGTGTGTCTGAGAGTGAGTGTGATTGTGAGTGTCTGTGACTGTGTGTGTCTGTGTTGTGTCTGTGAGTGAGTGTGTGTGTGTCGGTGAGTGTGTGAGTGTGAGTGTCTGTGTCTGTGAGTGAGTGTGTGTGAGTGTCTGAGTGCGCCTGCACCTCTGTAAGTAGGTTGGGGCCCGCAGGGCGCTGGCCGTGGTGCTGACCCCTCTTTGGCCTCTTCTGTGGGACTTGAGCCTGGACCTGTTGTGGGGAGGGGGAGAGGGTCAAGGCAAGCCTGGAGGGCCTGGGCAGGGGGAGGCCCCAGGGGTGGGAGGCTCAGATAGAGGACGGGGCTCGTTGGGCTGGATCTGGGACCTTCCTTGCCCCATCCCCCCTGGCATGGAAATGCCTGCTGGCTGCTACCCCTGCCGCCGCCAGCTTGAGGCTCAGACCTCAGAGGCAGGAAGCCCCCCCGAGCCCGGCGGGAGCAGCGGTCAGGGGCCGAGGGAGACGCTGGGGGTGCTCGGGAGCTGCCCCTTCCCGCCTCCCCAGCGAGCTGGGGCACCGGCAGGATGGCTGCCAGCGAGCAGGTGTCCCCGTTCTGCTGCGGGCGGGAGCTGTCTTCCGGCTGGCTCGTCTCGCTCTTTCCGCCTCGTTGGGCAGCGAAGGGGAATGCCATGGCCTGTCCCTGACAGGTGGCTGCTTTCTGGTGGCCGTCCGTCCTGTGTGCGGGCTCGGCAAGTCTTTCAGGCTCGGTGACTGGGGGGGCCTCTCTCCTCCATCTCTGTCTGAGGTTGGGGCTCTCTGTCTTTGTCTCTATTTCTGTCTGTCTCTATTTTTCTCTTTCTCTGTCTCTGTTTCTTTCACTCTGTCGCTGACACTGTCTCTAACACTGTCTCTATTTGTCTCTCTCTGTTTCTGTTTCTCTCTCTCTCTCTCTCTGCTTCTCTGTCTCTCTGTCTCTCTCTCTGTCTGTCTCTGTTTCTTTCACTGTCTGTCTCTCACTGTCTCTCTCTGTCTCTGTCTCTCTGTCTCTCTCTCTCTGTCTCTCTCTCTGTCTCTCTGTCTCTTTCTGTCTCTGTCTCTCTCTCTGTTTCTTTCACTCTGTCTCTCTCTGTCTCTCTGTCTCTTTCTGTCTCTGTCTCTCTCTCTCTCTGTCTCTGTTTCACTCTGTCTCTCTCTGTCTCTTTCTGTCTCTCTCTCTCTCTCTCTCTCTCTCTCTCTCTCTCTCTCTCTTTCCCTTCTCTCTGTCTGTCTCTCCCCCCTTTCTCTCTGTCTCTGTCTCTGAGTGTACCCCTGCCCTTCCCAGTGACTTGGCTCAGAGCCTGCCTGCGGGCCGCAGATGGCTCCTTGGTATGTGGTGAGAGGGTGGGAGCAGAGGGGACTGGAGAGCTCCATCTCTGAAGATTCTCAGGGCCCCAGACTGCTGCTGGGGGGGCAGGCCTCGAGGACACCCCGGAAACAAGGGGATTCAGGAGATGAGGCAGGAAGCTTGGGGGGCGACTCTGAGTGCCGGGTGTCCGGCAATGGGGCGCCGAGGGCTTCCGGGTCGGGAGGGCTCCCTGTGGCCCTGGCGGCTCTTGGCTGCGGATCCCCAGAGGAGGGAGAGGACTTTCCCTGTTAGAAGCCCCCCCCTCCCCGCAGGCTCTGGCAGATTGAGGGCTTCTGATCCCGAAAAGTCATTAAAACAAATGAATCTCCGGGATTAACAGGACTGCCTTACCTCTGCTAACAGGTTTTGACAAGTAATTACCCAGCGGCGGCGGGCCTAGCCAGGGGGAGGGGCGGCTCCAGCAGCTGCTACTGCCCAGGCCCAGCCTGGTTCCTTTCCTGGGTGCCCCAGCTCAGAGAAGGGGCCTAAGGGTCCCCGGCAATTCCTGACTCCTGACCCGGATCGCTTCCCCTCCCCCTCCTCATCTGGCATGGGGGCTTCTGGGGGCTGGGGGGAGGGGTCCGTGTGCGCCCCGAGGCAGGTCTCTGTCTGACCCTTCCTAGCTGGGAAATCATGGCCAAGAGTCTCAGCCTCTCTTCCCTCTTCTGGAAAACGAGGCTGGGCCCCCTGTCACTGGGCTGCTTGTGGTCCCTTCTCTCTGGTGCCTTCTCTGGTCCCCTCTCTGGGCCCCTCTCTCTGGTCCCCTCTCTGGTCCCTTCTCTGGTCCCCTCTCTCTGGTCCCCTCTCTCTGGTCCCCTCTCTCTGGTCCCTTCTCTGGTCCCCTCTCTCTGGTTCTCTCTCTCTGGTCCCCTCTCTGGTCCCCTCTCTCTGGTCCCCTCTCTCTGGTCCCCTCTCTCTGGTCCCCTCTCTCTGGTCCCCTCTCTGGTCCCCTCTCTCTGGTCCCCTCTCTGGTCCCCTCTGGCCCCCTCTCTGGTCCCCTCTCTTGGTCCCTCGGGTTCCCCTCTCTGGTCCCCTCTCTCTGGCCCCTTCTTTCCCCCTCTGGCCCCCCCTCTGGTTCTCCTCTCTGGTCCCCTCTCCTGGTCCCTTCTCTGGCCCCCCTTCCCCCTGTCCCCCCTGGCCCCCTCTGGCCCCCTCGGCCCCCCCTGGCCCCCCTCTGGTCCCCTTCCCTCCTGGTCCCCTCTGGTCCCCTCTCGGGCCCCTCCCCCTCTCTTTCCCCCCCCTCCCTCTCTGGTCCCCTCTCTCTGGCCCCCTTTGGGCCCCCTTTCCCCTTTCTGGGGTCCCCTCTTTTTTCCCTCCTTCTTCTCTGGCCCCCCTGGGCCCCCCTTCTCCCTTCCCGGGGGCCCCCCTGGTCCCTCCTGGGCCTCTCCCCCCCCCCTTCCTTCCCCCTCTTGGGCTGTGTGGGCAGCAGGCTGCCTCCTTTCCCGGGAAGGGGTGGCGGGTGGAATTGGGTTGGCTGGGTCCAGACCGGGTTTGGCTTTTAGCCCGGTTTCGGCGGGGCTCCCACCCCCCCCTGATGGGCAGTGGCGGAGGGCGGAAAGGCGGCGCCTGATGTGGTTTCAGTGCCGGGCCCTTTGGTTCCCAAAAATTGCCCTTGTTGGGCCCCGGCCGTGAGGCTAAAGGGCCCCCTTTCCCCTGGGAAGGGGTCGGGGTGGGGGTTGGGAGGGAACCTACCCGGGGCCAAGGCCTTGATTTTGCGGCTTTGCCCGGCCTTTCCGGGCCCGGGATGTTCTCTTCCCATTCATTTGGGTGGGCCAAGGAGGGAGGTCGGGAGGGAGGACTGGCAGGGAGGATTGGGGGGATCAAAGTCCAGGAGAGTTGGGGTGGTTTTCGTGTGTTTGTTGGGCCCTTGGTTCCTGCTGGAGGGGCTGGGGAAAGGCCCGGCCGCCTCTTTGGGGAGCTTTGGGAGCATGGGGACCTTCCCATGGTGGCTGGGCTCTGACGAGGGATCCTGGGGACCGAGAGACCTGGGCTGAGTTGGGGCTGGCCTTTGTTCCGCCTCCTGCTAACTCTGGGACCCAGGAGGAGGTGTCTCAGTTTCCCCACTTGTAACACTGGGGTTGGGGCAAGGTTTTAGGCCGTGGTACAAGGGACAGAGATCTGTCCAGTCCTGGATCTGCCACTTGGTCAGGCCTTTGATCCCTCCCCCAGCTTCCCGATGGTAAGGGAGGGGGCTGCATTTGACATCTCAGCTGTGTTCTGACACTTGAGGCCTTGGATTTCCTCAGCTCCCTTGCCCAGGCTCCGGCTGCCGGCTCAGAGGACTCGCGGTTCCCCGCTTTCCCGGCCTTCGCCTCTCGGGCTGGCCACGGTGGCCGGGGAGGGCGTCCAGGGCCGGGTCACCTGCCCAGCCTTCTCATCAGCTCCATCGTTTCTAGGCAGAGACCTCCCGGCTCTGGCTCCCAGTCACGTGTTCTGGGCCCAGCCTGCGCTCGCCCCCGGTCCTCTCCATCTGTCCGGCCTGCTCATCCTTCTGCTCACCGGGCCGGCGACCTGGAGTCATCCCGAGCTCCTCCCTCCCCTGCCCACCCAGTCTGGCCAGATCTTCTCAGCCCCCCTCCATCTGTCCTTCTCTTCGCTCACACGGCCCGTGCTCTATCGGACCATCAGCTGGACTGTTGCCGGGGTCTTCTCGGCGGTCTCTGCTTCTTGCCTCTCCCTTTCTGGTGAGTCCTCCACCCGGCCGCGCAAGTGACCTTCCGCTGGCAGAGGGCTCACTCCGCTCCGAGAATCTCGGGTAGCTTCTCATTTTCTGGCAGAAAAGCTTCCCCTCCCCTCCCGCTTGCCATTTTAAAGCATTTTGAACATCCCTTTCTATCGCTGTGAACAATGAACCTGACAGACAACCACGAGACCAATCTTGGAGGACTGTGGGCAAGACTGTGAACCTCCCCTATGTAAAACACGGAGGATTTAAAAAAAATGTCCAATTTACCCGTGTGCCGACTTCCCTGTGTCCTGTTATCTGAGCCGCCTTCTGCTCGCCTCTGAATGCGTTTAAATGATTCATTGAAAAACACATTCTGCTCTTCCTTTAAACATTTCCCTGTGGCTCCCTCCTACACCGGCCCCCGCGTCCCCAAAAAGGCACGGCCACTGTCCACCCGGGTCTGACCGTGCCCCGAGCTCGCCGCCTCCCTGCCCGGGACCGCTCGTGGGCCGCTCTCGGCCTTCGGAGGCAGGGCTACTGCCGCGGCGTCCCCCTCCTTAACCCTTGGCTCTCCTTCCAGTCTTGTTGGCCTTGCTGGAATCGTCCCTTCCCTGCACGTCAGCTCATCCCCCCTTTCTTCTGGAGCAACGCTCTTCGGTGACCACACTCTGGCCATTCCCCTTGGTAGCCTGACAAAAGGGCTGCTCCCGATATTGGTGTAAACCTGGCCCCTTTCCTTCCGTTTTTGGGTGTGAGCCTGGTGGGGACGTGACTGGGACACAGGTCTACACAGTTTAGGGACTTTGAAGGTGGAGTCCAAAGTAAGCAGTTTGGGCCCAAATACTTAGACCAATTCACAGCCCTTCCCACAACTGCCATTTTCCATATTTTTTCTTCTGGTCTTCCTTGGGATGAAGCAAGTTATTAACGCTTATAATGGCACTAAAGCTTTTCTGATACCCTGTTTATAGCATTATCAATCCTCTCTATTTCTTGGATGTTCAAGGATTTTGTTGGAAAGATTTGTTGTTTCTTCCAGTTGCCCATTTCCTCTCTACCTGGATAAATTTTGTTTGGGCAAAATCTTTACATTTTACATAATCAGAGTTGCCCATTGCACTTGCTGTAGTCCTCTCTACCCCTTCTTCAGTCAAAAGCTCCTTCTGTGGCCGGTACCTCCTCCTTAATGCAACCGGTTCTATCTCGATACCGTATTCATTTGGTGCTTATTGTGCTGTCTGTTGTGAGATGTTCTAAACCTAACTTCTGCCAGACTATTAGTCAGCACTTTCCATCCAGTGGTTGTGCCTTCCTGCAGTAAATTGGAGTCTTTCGGTTTTTTTTAAACCCTAGGCTACCATGTTTGATAGCATCTGAGTCTCATGTATCTAATCTGTTCCACTGATCGTTTTTATATTTTTAAGTAGTTCCAGTTTTCATATTTTGACTCAGTAGGGTAAATTTAGATCAGTAACTACTGATTCCTTCCTCTCTCACTTCCTTCCCATTTTTTTTTTTTTTTATCATTTCCCTTGTGATTCTTTGTTTTTTGGATCTTTGAGATGAATTTTGTTTATTTTTTTCTTTTTCTGCAAAGAAATCACTTGGTTGTTTGATATGACACTTTTGTGAATTAATTTAAAAATTATCATTTTTATTATATTGACATGGCCTACCCATGAACAATTAATATTTCTCTAGTTATTCAGGTCTATATTTCTGTAGAGTATTTTTAGTTGTATTCTTTCAATTTCTACATGTATGTGTCTTCAAATTTTTTGTATATTTTTTAGTTCTTTTTAATGGGATTTCTTTTTTTCTGTCTCTTCCTGCTGGTAACATACAGAAAAGGTGCTGTTTTGTGGGCTTCTTTCCTATCCTGTTACTTTGCTGAAGTGATCTAAATTAATTTGTGGTTGAATCTTTGTTCTTTGTCATTCACCAAAGAGATGGTTTTATTTTTTCCTGGCCTGTGCCCATTCCCTCGATTCCCCTTCTTTGTCTTATTGCATTCCCAGAACTCCCACAAATAGTGGAGCCGGGAGTGGACGGTCTCTCTCTTTTCCTGATCTTTCTGGAACGGCCTCTCACCTCATTCCATTACAGGTGTTATGGATCCTTTGTTTTGGATAAACATGGTTTCCATTATTAAGAAAAAATTCATTTCCCCCTTCACTTTCTCACACTTTTATTGAACATGAGTGGACGCTGCGTTTTGTCAGAAGCCTTTTCTGCATCTATCGATATAAGGATGTGACTTTTTCTCCTTGTAACTAAGGGTCAGTTTGGCTCTCTTCTTCTCAGATCTCAGGTGCCCCCATCCAGGGGCTCTCCCCGTCATGGGCTCTCCCCGTCTGGGGGCTCTCCCCGTCATGGGCTCTCCCCGTCTGGGGGCTCTCCCCGTCAGGCTCCGGCCAGCCTCGTTATCCCTGCGGCCCTCACCCTCCTTCCCGGGCACGTGTGGACTCCCACCTGATGGGCACTCCTTGGGTTTCTTCGCTCCCCAACTCGGCGCTTTGTGCCCAGGAGGAAGGACTGGGCCAGGCTGGGGCGGTGGGGATGAGGGAGCGGAGTTGGGGCGGCACGTGGGCGCCTGGGCTGGGCGGGCTGGCCAGGGAGCACGTGGGGGAGCTCGCCGCCACTCTGGCTCCGGGATGATGAGCAGGGATGGTGGAAGTTTCGCCGGCTCTCGGCCACAGCCGCGGAGCTCCCGGAGCTGGATGGGAGTCATCCATCAGCCTGCAGAGGCCCGTGGGGCTGTGTCTGGCCTGGGGCAGCTCTCCCCGGCAGGGAAGGGCACTTAATGGGGGTCTTGTCTCCCACACGGCAGGGAGGGGAGGGCCCTGGGAGGCTCCAGATGCATCTGCCCCGTGAGCTAGAACCCCACGGGGGAGCTCGGGGCTGGACATGGGGGTCCCTGGGATGGCCTCCCATGGAGCCACTAGCCCTCTCTGCTGACTGCGGTCCGAGGCTCCTTCCCTCTCCCCAGTCCCCTCCACCAGCCCCTGAGGGCCCGTTTCAGAGCGCAGGCCTCTGCCCCTCTGTCCCTTCCCCTCCCCTGCTCCCCACCCCACACTCCCTGTCCCCCCACCCCCTTCTCCTCTAACCCCCCACCCCCTCCCCTGCCCCCGCCCCCATCCTCCTTCCCCATCGCTGCTGGCCCGGAGCTGACTCAGAGCTCTGTGTGCCAGGCGCCCGTTCCGGGCCAGAGGAAGTTATTGATCCCCCGTCAGAGCCCCGCCGAGCCCACGCCTTCCTCCTGCTCTGAGCCGCTTCTGCCAAGTCCCTCACAACTGGCGTTTCCTCCGTCTCTGAGTGTGGCGTGCTGGCGCTCCCTCACAGAGGAACCCCCGGTGCTGGCACAGGAGGGGCCCTGGGGAAGGAAGGGCCCATGCCAGGCCCCGGGGGGAGGGCACCGAGAGGCCGCCACCAGGCCCCTCACCAGCCCCACAGAGATCCCCAAAGTCACCCGAAGCTGAGGCTTCTCCCTGGGGATGGGGCAAGAGGATGCCTCAGGAAGGAGACAGCCTCCCTCCGCGTCCTCCCTGGCCTCCCTCCACGGCCCCCTCAGCTTCCGTGGCTTGAGTGACCCCCTTTGTCCCCTCTTCTGAGCTCCTGTGGCATCTCCAGCCCGCAGCCAGACATCTGGAACTGGTTACTCCATAGACATTGCAGGGGTTCGGGCTTGCCCAGGGCCACAGGGCCAAAAGGAGGATTTGTATCCAGGCCTCTTCTCCCTCCTCCTCCTCCTCCTCCTCCTCCTCCTCCTCCTCCTCCTCTCCCTCTTCCTCTTCCTTCTCCCTTCCCCTTCCTCCTCTCTCTCCTTTTTCCCCTCATTCCCCCCGTCTGTCTCTTCCTTTCCCCTCTCCCTCCCCCCTCCTCTCCCTCTTCCTCCTCTTCCCCCTCCTCCCTCTTTTTTGTCCTCCCTTCTCCCCCTCCTCCTTCCTCCTCCCCCCTCCTTCCCTCCTCCCTTTTTGATTTGAACCGGGCTGCGCCAGGCCTGGAGGCTGAGGGGGCCCACCCCCTTTCCCCTGGTTCCTCCTCCCGGGGGCTCCCTTGGGGGCCCTCATGCCTCCCTCCCCTGCCTCCCTTTGGGTCTCTTTCTGCCGGGGGCTGAGGGGCAAAGGGCCCCCCGTTCCCCCCGTTTGGGGGGGGCTGTTCCCAGGCAGCCTACCCCGTGTCCCAGCCCCCTGCCAGAGGTCAGGGCTCGGGGCCATTCTGCCTCCCCTGGGCAGACTCGGGGAGAGCTCGGCAGGGCCGGGGTCCAAGCCCCCGCTCTGGGGGAGGGGGCAATCCCGGGCGGCCAAGCGCCTCGACTCGGAAATCAATGGCAGATCTTGGAGCCTGTCAAGGAGCTCGCGGGGCCGGGACCCCTCCATCTTCTCCTTTACTGAGGTAGGAAAATTGTCCCACTGCTGGCCTGGATCCCAGCCCGGGCCCCATCAGTGGCTTCCCCCGGGACTCTGCCTTAATGTCAGCTTCCGAGGGGAAGAGGAGTGAGGAGGGGGAGGGAGAGGAGGAGGAGGGAAAGAGGGGGAGAGAGAGGAGGGGGAGCAGTGAGGAGGGGAGGGAGAGGAGGAGGAGGAGGGAGAGAAAGGAAAGAGGGGGAGGGAGAGGAGCAGGAGGAAAGAGAGGAGGAGGAGGAGGAAGAAGAGGGAGAAGAGGAAAGGAGAGAGGAAGACAGAGTGGGGAATGAGGGGAAGGAGAAAGAAGGAGAGGAGGAAGGGGAAGGAAGGAGGAGGAGGAGGGAGTGGGAGGAACAGGAGGGAGAGGAGGAGAGACGGAAGGGGGATGATGGAGGAGGAAGAGAGATGCCAGTTGGGCGGCACAATGGAGGCAGGAGGTCGGAGTGCCACCTGACTCTTCCTAGCTGTGTGACTCTGGGCAAGCCCCCCTTTGCCCAGTTTCCACTGTTCGAGGCTGCTGCGGGGTTCTTTGGAAGACCCAGAGGGTCACGGGCCAGGCGCCTCTCAGGGTCAGGGCCCAGGGTCAGGGGAAGGGCCTTGGGTTTCGCGCCCGGGACCCTTGGGGCCCCTGGGGAGGGGGGTGGTCCGCCCGCTGAGCCCCGCCCTGCCAGAGAAACCCGGGGGCCCGCCCCCGGCCCGGCTCCTTCGGGGAGGCTGCCCCAGGCCGGCCCCAGGCGAGTGGGCGCCGGGGGCCTTTGGCCACGCCTGCTGAGCCCGTGAGGTCGGGGCTGGAGCCTGCGGGGGGAGGCGGGGGAGGGGCTTTCTGGCCGAGAACCGTGGGTGAGCTGGGATGGGGATGGCGGGCGCCCGGTCCTTGTGCGCATGCTCGTGGGTCCCTGCGAGAGCGCGGCCCGGAGGGGAAGGGGCTTGTGGGGAGGGGGAGAAGGGCTGAGGGAGGCAGGAGGAAGCCCCAGGGGGTCCTCGTGCTTGCCCTGGGCAGCTCGTCACTGCGGGGCCCTCCCCCGCCCCTCCGCCAGCCCTGGCCCCGGGGCCCTAAAGTGCATTCCCAGCTTGGCCATGCCTGTCTCCCACGCTTTGCATGGAGCCAGGCAGCCTCAGCTTTCCAGGCTCCCCTCCTCTCCCCTCCATCCTCCCCTCCCCCTCCTTCCCTTGCCCCTCCCTCCCTCTCCCCTCCTCCCTCCCCGCCAGCAGGGCAGCCTGGGAGGGACTCCCCCCTTATCCCCCCGCTGGGAAAGCTTTTGTGCCAGACCAGGGAGCTGCCCGGCGGGGCCCCCAGGAGGGATCATGCTCCCCAGGCCGCCCCCTCACCCCCGCCCCGCCCAGCCCCCTGGTCCGTGGCCGTTTCTGGCTTAACTTTGGGGGCCCTGGCCCCGCTTTTCTTCCTTTTCTGCACTCTGGTTGCCCAACCCTTGCCCCCGGGATCCTTTCCAAGTTTGACTTTCTCCAGCCCCCGCTTCTTGACCTTTGGGCCGCCTTTGACATTGACCTCTCACCCTGGATGCCCTCTGCTCTGGGCTTTCGGGACACCCCTTCCTTCTGGCTCTCCCCCTCCCCCTCTGACCTCTCCTGCTCTGTCTCCGTAGCTGGATCCTCCTCCCTCTAACCTCGGGGGCCGCTCAGGGTCTGTCCTGGGCCCCCTGCTCTTCTTCTCTCCCTCTTGGTGCGCTCATCTGCTCCTGGGGCTCCGATGATCATCTCTGTGCAATAGGAAATGCGCCTTTTCTTAAAAACCAGCGGGCGGCCCCTTCTTCCAGCCCAGCCCTTAGGGGCCAAGCGCAGCAGCCCTGCTCCCTCTCATCGCAGCCCCCCCCCCGGCCCAGGGCAGCCCCTTTCCTCCCAGGCTCTTTGTCCCGGCGCCCCCCTTCCCAGGCCGCCCTCGCTGCCCGGCTCATCCACACCCTTCTTTAGCTCGCGGAATCGGCCCAAGACAGGAGGGGGGCGGGCTCCAGGCCCCCCGAGGTTGGAGGCGGGGGAGTCGCCCTGGCTGTTCCCGGCCCTCAAATGTCAGAACCATTCGGCTGTGGACAGTGACAGGCGCGCTTTCCGCTCGGCCTCTCAGGACCGTGGACAGCGGCCAGGCCCCGGGGGCTTCCTGAAGAGCGGGAGGAAACACAGGCCTCTGCACCCGCCCCCACCTGTTCTTCCCCCAAGGCTCCAGGGGCTGTTACCCAGGAGCATCGGGGGCGTGTGTGAGTGTGTGTGTGTGTGTGGGGGTCTGAGGAGGTGAGGTTATCTGAGGGTGATTGTGAGGGGTGTGTGTGTCTGAGTGAGGTGTGTGTGGTGAGGGGCATGTGGGTGTGTATCTGTGGGTGTTGTGAGGGTGACTGAGGTATTGGTGTGGACTGTGTGTGTGACTGTGTGTGATCTGATGTATTATCTGTGGAGGGGTGGTTCTTTGGTGTGTCTGAGTGAGTGTGTATATCTGTGTGTGTTTGTGAGTGTGTATCTGTGAGTGTGGCTGTGTGTCTGAGTAAGTATATGTATCTGTGTGACTGTGTGTGTGTCTGAGTGAGTGTGTCTGAGTGAGCGAGTGTATCTGTGAGTGTGACTATGTGTGTGAGTGTGTGTCTGAGGTATTGTATCGGGGTGTGTCGGGGTGTCTGAGGAGGAGTGTGATCTGTGTGTGTTGTGTTTTTAGTTGTTTTATGTGTGGGGTGGTTGGACTTGTGTTCGGGTGAGGGTGTGTGGGTGTGTGCAATGCGTGCTGAGTGCACACCACGCCCCACCCACTAGGGGGGAGGGGGATTTTCAGAACACAGGGCACCTTCCCACCTGCTGGGGGAGATGACTGAGCCCTAGTAAGGGGGGGCTGGGGCACCGAGGGCACAGGGGGAGCCGGACTGTTTTCTGGCACATTTAGGGTCGGGTCCGGCCCTCGGGGCCTTCCCAGATCTCCCTTTACCGGTGTTTGTCCCTGTGTCCCGGCAGGGTCTGGCGCTCAGCCGGGGACTCCCGAGCACAGGGGAGTGCGTGTCCTGGGGCCGGCTCCCGGGTGGCTTTAGCCGGACCCGGAGACTCGAGGGTTTCTTCCCTTCAGGGCTTCTCTCCCGGTTAATTCTTGCACCGCCCAAGGATGCACGTGCTCCTGATCTTGGCTTGGGAGAATCTACTTTTCTCCAGGTCTCGGCTCAGGCGCCTTCTGACATGAAGGCAACGGAGCAACGAGGGCCCGGCCGGGATCCAGGAAGGTTTGAGTTCAAATCCAGATTCAAGAGGGATGGAGGGGCTGTGGGGGAAGGGAGAGAGAGGGAGAGAGACAGAGACAGAGACAGAGACAGAGACAAAGAGAGAGACAGAGACACACACACACACACACACAGAGGCAGATACTCCCAGCCGATCTGGGGAGTCGGGGCTTTGCTGGGGCTGAATTAACTGGCACTGATGTCACTATGGGGGCTCTGAAGGCCAGACCGGACACTGTACTTGACCTTGGGGTGGCAGAGAACCACCGGGACTTGCAGAATAGGGAGAGACGTGGCCAGGCCTGGGCTCTGGAAGATCATGGGCGCCTGAGGGGAGGATGGATAGGGTGGGGGGTGGGGGACCGAAGGCAGGCAGGCCCCTCCCAACAGCTCCCTCAACAT
Organism: Sarcophilus harrisii; assembly: GCF_902635505.1. Taxonomy (NCBI): domain Eukaryota; kingdom Metazoa; phylum Chordata; class Mammalia; order Dasyuromorphia; family Dasyuridae; genus Sarcophilus; species Sarcophilus harrisii. The sequence goes on from NC_045431.1 coordinate 234,577,608, forward strand.
AAACTGAGGACAAACACAGGATCCCAGACCCCGGGGGTTTGAAGCTGAGGACTCTGCAAAGATCCGCGGGAGGACGGAGGTCTCGGGGCGCTGCTGGCCCCCCTCCTCTTGGGACACCTTGGCCGGGGGCTGGGGGCTGCGGAGCTCTGAGCTGGCTCCCCTCCCTTCCTCGGCCCCCCTCCCCCCATGACTCCCCGTGTCTGGTCGTCCCCTGGGCTGGCGTCCCTCCCTCCCCTCCCCTCCCCCCCCCCACTGTGAGCTTCCAGAGGCCAGAGATTGCCCGAGCTCTTTCTCTGGTGGGGGAGGGGGCGAGGCCCGAGCTCCCCCCCGCTTTGTTGTTGTTGCTTTTTAAAATTGGCTTTTGGGATAACGAGCAATTACGAAGCTCAGTGAAGCCTTTCAGCCGCTGAGGGAGGCTGGCGGCGGGCGGGGGAGGGGCGGGGAGCGCTGGGGCGGCCCCGGGGACTCGTTCCCCCAGAACGGGCTCGGGCCGGTCCCTTCTGCGCTTCCTCCTCGCGCGGGGGAAGGGGGAGGGGCGGTGTGGGCCTTGGGGAGCCGCGCAGATTTGCTGAGGACGCGGGCGGGGAGTCCCGGCCACGTGGAGATCAGGCCCCGGCTCCGGAACTCGGCCGCCGGGCCAAGCTCCGCCTTCCTGTGCGAGTCCGGCCGGTGCATCGGGCGGGCGGTCCTGGGTGGGGCGGAGTCAGGGGTCCCGGCAGGTGCATCGGGCGGGCGGTCCTGGGTGGGGGACGGAGTCAGGGGTCCCGGCAGGTGCATCGGGCGGGCGGTCCTGGGTGGGGGACGGAGTCAGGGGTCCCGGCAGGTGTATCAGGCCGCTGGGGGGGCGGGGCGGGAATCAGGGGTCCCGGCAGGTGGGTTGGGCCGGTCGCTGGGTCCCTGGGGCAGGAGTCAGGGACTCCTCCCCCGGCAAGTGCGCGGGACCCTCCGGCTGGGCCCCCGGGGGGCCTGGGATGGGCCGCACTCTGGCCGACGGCTCTTTCTCTGCCCCCAGCTGGGAGGATGCGGGATTCTCGGCGTGGGCATCTGGCTGGCGGTGACGCAGGGCAACTTCGCCACGCTCTCGCCCTCCTTCCCTTCGCTGTCGGCGGCCAACCTGCTCATCGTCACGGGCACCTTCGTCATGGTCATCGGCTTCGTGGGCTGCATCGGGGCCATCAAGGAAAACAAATGCCTGCTTCTCAGCGTGAGTGCTGGGGGCGGCGGGAGGGGCGCTGGGGGGGCCCGAGGCGCGGGGAGGGGGCCGCTTGGGGGGCGGCGGGAGGGGCGCTGGGGGGGCCCGAGGCGCTGGGGGGCCGCGCCAGGGGCACCGCCAGGGAAGCCCGGGACACAGGGCTCTGGGAAGGGAGGCTGGGAGGCTGGGAGAGAGGCCGGCCTCCATAACGGACAGCCCCCTGCTGCGCTCTCCGGAGCCCCGGCTTTCTTTCGCGGGGCCCCTCCCCCAGCCTGGCCGTGGCTACTCGAACCCGGCCGGGGTGGCCTGGGCCCGCTGGCCTTTGGAACACCCTCCCTCGGCCTCTGGGAAGCAGCGCCATCTGGCAGCTCTGGGGGAGCAGGTGGCGCCCGGAAGGGCTCTGGCCTCCCCTTCCCTCCGCCCGCGCCGGACCCGCCTCCTGGTGGTCAGAGCAGCTGACCCTGGCAGCGCGCCTGCCCGGCCCCACTGGCCACCACGAGGATGGGTCGGCAGAGGAGCGGGGGCCGCTTTAAGGACGCGGGCAGAGGCCGGTGGTGGGCGCCGGCCCCTCGTGCCCTCCCCCTCCTCCTGCCCGGAGCCGCCCTGTGCTGCCGCCACAGGCTCATCCCCGGGAACAAATCCTGTCCAGAACGAGTCAGGAAGCACCCGTTAAGTGCCCTGGCAGCGCGCCTGCCCGGCCCCACTGGCCACCGCGAGGTTCCTGGGCACTGGGAGCCGAGAGGACAGCCCCAGGGCAAAGGAACCGCTCGTGGCAACCCCAGAGGGAAGGCGCCGGGCTCAGGAGGGGCTGGGACCGAGCTGTTCGGGGGCAGGGGAGCGCAGTGGTCACAGCAGAGAAGGGCGGGGAGCCTTCCGAGCCTGGGGGACGCCCAGAGAGAGACGGGGGTCCTTCGTGAGACAGCTGGGGGCGCGTGTGGGAAGCGAGGGGGTGACCGGGCTTTGAGTGCCCCACCGGAGGCCCCGGGGCGCTGAGCACAGGCCGGTCTAGGAGTCGGCGCCTCCCTTCCCCAGCGCCCCAGCAAGGGGAGACCCCAGGTCCTCAAGCCTGACCCCCGGGTTCTGAGTCACCGCCTCAGAGGCCGAGGAAGCCTTCGAGGAGGAGGAGCCGGCTTCCCGCCAGAGGCACAAATCCCTTCTCCCACACGACCGGCCAACGCCACCAAGGCCGGAGGCTCCCTCCCTCCGGAGGCAGCTCTGCCCCGCCCGGACCCACACGCCCTACACGGCCGGCCCTCGCTCTTCCTCGGAACCGGGGCGGCCCCGGGAGCCCCTGCGTAGAGCCCTTCATCCGTGCCCGCTCCCTGGTGAACAGGCTTGGGCAGGGGAGCCCCGGCAGCAGCGGCGGGGCCCCGCACGGGCAGGGGAGCCCCACGTGGGCGGGCAGGGGAGCCCCACGTGGGCGGGCAGGGGAGCCCCGGCAGCAGCAGCGGGGCCCCATGGGGGGCACAGGGCCCCATCAGCTGTCAGGGGGGCCCCGCACGGGCAGCGGAGCCCCATCGTTGTCAGGCAGCCCTTCCTGCCTTTCTTTCTGCCCCCGTCTCCAGCCTCTTCATTCAGGCGTGAGGGCCAGTGCCCGGGACTCCGTCCTTTTCCCGGTGGCGAGGACTCCTTCCCACTCCGAGCCCTCGGCTTTTTGGGATCCCCCACACGCTAATGGTGGAGATTCAGGGCGGGGCGGGCTGATGGCCCCGCCCCCTGCCGCCAGGGTCCCGCCCACCGGCCTCGGGAGGGAGCCCCTCCGGCCGGCCCCCCCAGCCGCCCCCGAGCTCCGAGCGTTGCTCTGCCTGTGGTGGCCACGGGGGCTGGGCAGCCCCGTCATTTAGGGCTCTGGCCCGGAGCCCTGGGCCCAGACCGGGAGGGGGGGCTCGGGGCCGCCGAGAATGTGGTCAAGGTGACCCGACGGGAGGCACGGCCGCGGCAGGGGTTGGGCCTTGTTTGAGAACGGGAATCCACTGGGCGGATTTAGGATTTGGATTTCCTGAGGGTTCCCGACCCTGACTCCCATCCCTTCCTCCCTCCTCCCTTTCCCTTTCTCCCTCTCCCTTTCCTCTCCCCCTCCCTCCCCTTCCTTCTCCCTCTTTTCCCCCTCCCCTTGGGAAACTTCCCTTTCCCTTTCTCCCCTTCCTTCCCTCCCCTCTTGGGTCCCTTTTTTTGTCCTAAAATTTTTTCAAGCCCCCCCTCCCCCGGGCCCTGCCTCCCTTCCCCCCCTTCCCTCTCCCCCCTTCAAGAGGGGCTGGTTGGGGTTTCCCCCTGGACTTTGGGCCCCGAAGGTCCTGGGGAAAGGTTAAATTTCCACGCCCGGGGGACCCCCCTTTAATCACCCGCCCAGAGGGGGCTTTGGGAGGGGGGGGGGATGGGGGGGCGGGGGAGGAAGGGGGAAAGGGGGACCGGGAAACCAGGGACTTGGGGGGCCGGGGGGCGGGGGGGCTTTGATTCCTCGGGCCCCACCCCCCAATTCCTGTTATTTAAGGAATAAAAACCCTCCCAGAGGAAACTGAGGAACTGTCCAAAAGGCCGATCCTGCTGCGGCACCTCCCCCCCCAACCCGATTGCGCCTCTGCCCAGCCCCCGCCTGGGCTCTACCCCAGAATGCCCTCGGGTGCCCCCCCCAATCTTCGATTCGTTCCCTCTGTCCATCCATGCTCTGTTGCTCATGTAGATTAGCTCCAAGCAAAATTTCCTCCCCGCACCCCACACATGCTCTGGAAGGGACGACCCCAAGGTTCCACTTGGGCGGGCGCTGGGGCTGGGGCTGCCTCCCTGGGGGGCGCTGGGGCTAGGGCTGCCTCGCTGGGGGGGCTGGGGGGGCGCTGGGGCTGGGGCTGCCTCCCTGGGGGGGCACTGGGGGGCGCTGGGGCTGGGGCTGCCTCCCTGGGGGGCGCTGGGGCTGGGGCTGCCTCCCTGCGAGGCACAGGGGGCCTTGCTGTCTCTGACACCTTCCCCTCTTTCTCAGTTCTTCATCATGCTGTTAATTGTGTTCCTGCTGGAGCTCACCGTGGCCATCCTCTTCTTTGTCTACACAGACCAGGTAAGTGGCTGCCGCCTGTTTGCTTCTCCATGCTCCTCATCCCTTGCCGGTTACCCATCGGCCCCCCTGCAGAGCGAGGGGCCCGGGCCCCCGCCTGCACCCCCGCAGTGCCCGCTGTTACTGGCGCGTCCCTGGGCCTGGGCGAGGGCCGTGGGGGTCGGCAGGGGGCCAGCCGGGTCCTCTGCATTGAAGGGAAGGGGACACCGTTTATGGAGCGCCTGCTGTGTGCCTGGCACTTGACAATGGCATCTTGTGTGAGCCTCCTAACAGCTCGGTGAGGGTTGTTTTGGAATGAGCCTCAATTTTCAGCTGAAGAAACGTGTCCAGGCTCAGCAGCCAGTCAGTGTCTGAGGCTGGACGTGAGCTCGGTGCTCTGGGCCCTGGTCAGTGAAGGAGGCCGGAGGGGCCGAATGGTCAGTGAAGGAGGCCGGAGGAGGCCGGAGGGGCCCGGAGTTCTTGGGAGCTGTCCACACTTGCAAGTTCTGATCTTAAAACAGAGGCCGGGACTTGATTGTTCCAGTCCGGTGAATTGGGCTGTTTGAGGGAGGAAGGATGTCGTTAAATGGAGTTTCTTCCTCCAGAATCAGCCTGGACCACAGAAAATGAGCATGCAAGTGAGAAGGGGCTGGAGGGAAGGAAGGCCCGGAGGTTCCCTTGGCGAGCGCCTGGAACCCCTTCCCAGAGGCCCACGGCCACCAAGGCGTCATTCCCAGGGAGGGTCTGGCTGTTGTGGCGGGGGCTGGTGTCTGAGGCTGTTTGCTGCCTGCAAACAAAGCCCCTAGAACCCGCTGGGGGTCCCAGTTGCCCCTCCCAGCCCGGCCCGGCCAGAAAAGACCCCAGGGCTGGGGGAGGCGAAACCTCGATGTAGCCCGGGGGTGGAAGAGAGCAGAGGAGGATCTGGTGTGGTCAGAAAAGTTGGGCCTGTCTGGTCGGGCCTCCGGAAGGTAGTGGACGGTGCCTTTGGGTGGACGGCAGGACTCCCAGCTCATCCCGCCAGAGGTCCTTAAGTGCCGGCCTTCTCTTCTCTGGCTCCCAGCAGCGACTGGAGCCCCCAGGCTTCCACAATGGGCTGGAGGTGAGGCAGGGGCAGCTGTGTGGCCCCCAGCCCGGGAGGGGGCAGGAGACCAGCCTGCTCAGTGGCCGCACAAGGACTGAGCCTTGGGCTCATGCCCGTTCTTGTGGGCGTTGAGGAAGCCAGCAGCACCCCGGCTGCCCTCTGCCGGCGTGGTCGGGCTCCCCTGCTCGGGTCAGCTCTGGCCAAGGGCCCCGGGCCCCGGAGCCTGGGGCGCCTTCCTCAGAGCAGCCACCGGCCCGGTCCACAGGCCAACTCTTGGGTCTCAGGCACCTCACAGGCTTGACTGAGACTCCCAGCTGTGCGCCCTTGGATAAAGCACAAGCCCCTCGGTTTCCTTTCCAGTCAAATGGCGGCAACGGCGCTTGTTCCCCCCAGCCCTCAGGGTCCCTCCGGGAAAGGGCCCTGTAGAAACGGGGCTGCTGCTAATTAGCACGAGTGAACCTCAGGGACTCAGCTGCACGGGAGGGGGTGTGGCTGCCTCCATCCCTCTGGGAGCCTGAGCCTCCTCTGCTTCTCTCCCAGATTGATACGTACGCCCAGCGAGACCTGAAGAAGGGGCTGCACTTGTACGGGACCGAGGGGAACATCGGGCTCACCAACGCTTGGAGCATCATCCAGACAGATGTAAGTGGCGGCCCCGGTGCTCGGCCCTGAGGGTTCCCGGTGGCCCCCAGTGTTTGGTCGCAGTGCTTGGCCCCGGTGCTCGGCCCTGAGGTTTTCCGGTGGCCCCCGGTGCTCAGTCCTGGTTCTTGGCCCCATTGTTCATTGGGTCCCTGGTGCTCAATCCTGGTTGGTCCCGGTTCTTGGCCCCGGTGCTGGGCAGAGCCTCGGCGAGGGTCCCTTCTGGCTGCTCGAGGTCTGCAGCTCCGGAGGGAGCTTCCCCTCCCAGCTCTGTCACCTGCCAGAGCGCCAGCATGACAGACAGAAGGCCTTGTCTGAGGGCTTGAAGGCTGTGTCCAGAGGCCCAGGACAGAGGCTTGGGGGCCTCCGCTGCAGAGCTGCTTCCGCTCAGGACTGTGTTTCCGGCTGCCTGACCAGCTGGCCCCCCTCACCGTGCCAGGGTCTAGCCCAGGCTTTTCATCTTGTCGGAGGGGTTTTGTCCAATGCTCTGTGAAAATCGAGGTGAGGAGGATCTCCAACCGGCCTTTAATCTGCCCAGTGGGCGGCCGGATGGAGACAGGAAAGCCTTTATTAAGCGCTTGCTGTGTGCAGCAGCGGGCTGACCATCCGGATGCAGCTCGGCCAGCCCCTGGGGTGTTAACCGAGGGTTTCAGGGGAAGAAGTCGGTCCTGGGAGCAGATTTCTTTGGGGACTGAGATGGAAGTTGACGCTTCCCCTTTCACCGGGGTCTTTCCCAGGGCCTCCCAGTGACTGCTTCTGCATCTCCATTTCCTTGCAATGAGCCCCTCTGTGCAGCCCCTCCCCCAGCCTCCTGGGCCAAGCCCGGCTGATTACTGCCCGGATGGGTGGCTCCCCTCACTGTCCGGAAGCTCCCGGAGGGCAGGGACCACCTGCCTCTGCTTCCCTAGGGGCGCCTGGCCCTTGGGGAGCAAATTAGGGAAATTCCTGAGCTTTAGGCCGACTGAGCAGACCCTGCCAGGACACGGCGATGACGACTGGGGGCCTTTGGGCTATCGCACGGGCCGCCCTCCGAGCCTGCTTCCTCAGGGCCTTTGCCAGGGTTCTCTAGGCCCCACGGCCCCAGAACTTAACTGGGGGAGGGGTGGTGGCGGGTGCTGTGCCCTTTCTGGACGGGTCCAGGTTTGGGTCCAGCAGAGGGGACGTAGGGAGAGAAGCTGGGGCTCTCAGGGACGCCGACCTCTCTCCCATTGGCTGGGGGCAGGAAGAGTGACTCGTGGTTCAGCAAAGCTGCCCCTTTGCTGCTGTACCTTCCCATGGCCAGTTGGGCAAACTCCCCTTGTCACCAGCAGTTGGCTTGCCCCCGGCCCCCGGCTCCCGGCCCCCAGCCCAGCCAGGGAAGATCAGCAAGTGAGGGAAAGGGGGAGGGGAGCCGAGTGCGGGCGAGACCGCAGCCCACTGAGCAACGCTAGCCCAGCCTCCGAGTGCTTCTGGGAGGCAGGCCCACCTGGGAAGGGCCGAAGGACAGGCTGGAGGCCCCGAGCCGGGCCCTGCTGGCCGGGAGGTGCCCCGGGACCAGCCGCTCTGGCAGGGGGGGCTGAGGCTTGGGCCCGGGTGTCAGCCCCTTCCCGCCAGCACCCCTACTCCCATTTCTGAGCAGAGGCAAGGAGCCAGGAGGAAGCCATTTCCCAAAGGTCCCTGCCCGCGATGCCCGCCATCCATCAGCGGCGTCCTCCCTCCCGAATGTCAGCGTGGGGAGGCGGGGGCGCCGCAGCGACTCATCTGCGCGGTGCCGGAAACAAGCGGAAGGACAGAGCCCCCTCTATTTGCCTTTGACTCATTCTGCGACGGCGCGGAGCCAGCCACCCACTGGCAGTCTGGCTGCGGGATGGAGAGCGGCCCGGGCCATGGTCACTGCGGGGGGCCGTCCCCCTGCCCAGCCGGCTTCCCTCCCTGCCCCAGACCCTGGGCGGCGGCGGCGCCGTCAGCACCAGCCAGTGTGGACAGCGGCAGACCGCTGCCCAGAAGCCTCCCTGTTCCCCGTCAGTGAGCCTTTGCACCCCCAGGCTGTGTGGGGTGAAACAGGTCCCAGAGCTCCCTGCGGACACAGAGTGAGGCTCCATGTCATGGGATGAGCCTCCATGTGAGGGATGAGCCTCGTGTCACAGGGAGGAGCCAGGCTTGGGGAACCCCCCTGTGCCCCCCCCCCCCCCCCCCCCACTGGAGCCCCCGGGGCTTGGGAAGGGCTGCTCCTTGGTCTTCCTCCGCCCGGCCTCTGGAGGCTGGTTCCGGATTGGTCACCGAGTCTTTGCACGGTCGGCTCCCTCTCCTCTGCCTCAGTTCATATAACCCCCCTCAGATCCCCCCTTCATAATTTCTTGCGGTTCGATCACATCCACAGCCAGGAGCTGGGCCACCCCCGGCCGCCGGGCGCCCCTTGTTTTTAAACTCCTTTGCGGGTTGGCCTGGGATAAGTCTCCCTGGGTCAGAAGCTAGGTCCGGGTCAGCAGCCGCGGGGGCCGGTTCCCAAGGGCCCTCAGTGGTTCTCAGCTCGTTAACGGGACCCGGGTGTCCCCGGTTTCCCTGCGCCTCCAGAACTTGTCATTTCCCTTTGGTTAACCGCCAGAAAGTGCCAGAGAAGTTGATGGACGTGAGGGTTTTTCTGCTTTCCCTTCTCTGCTTCTTAGTGCTCTGGGGCGTGTTGTCTGTGGCTGCGACTGCCCGGATCGCTCCCTCCCAAGGCCCTTTATATTCTTTGACCATTTAATGAGTTGGGGGATGACTCTTGATCTTAGAGACTTGACTCGGTGCTCTCTACGTCTGAAAATAAGGCCGTTAGCAGAGCCGCCCCCGCAGACCCCCCCCCCCCATTTTCCTGCGCTCTCCTAATTTTGGCTGCATTGGTTCTGTTTGGGCTCGTTTGATGTTATGAGATCAGCATTGTCCGGGGGGGTTTCCTTCCTGTGGTCTTGTGGGGGCGGCGGGGGGAGGGGGCTGGGCAGCCTGAGGTTTCCCAAGCCCTGCGCGGGGCGCCCTCGGCCCTGCCCGAGGGGCGCTTGCGCCTGAGGGGCACGGACACTGCAGGACGAGGGGCAGCCCCCCACCCCGCGCCCCTCCCGCCCTTTCTGCTTTTCCAGTTCCGGTGCTGCGGGGTCTCCAACTACACAGACTGGTTCGAGGTGTACAACAGCACGAGGGTGCCCGACTCCTGCTGCCTGGAGTTCAGCGAGAGCTGTGGGCTCCACTCCCCGGGCACCTGGTGGAAAGCAGTGAGTCCAGGGCGAGCCCCCGCTTGCCACCCTGGGAGTCTCCTTAGTGACCGCGCCAGTCACTGGGGCCCCTTGCCCGACGGACAGTGGGGGAGGGTCCCCCGAGCTTCCAGGCCCAGAGCAGACAGGGATGCCGGGGAGGGGCCTGGATCCTGGCAGGTTGGCGGGGGGCAGGGCCCGTGAGAGGCTCTAGGTCTCCGGGGCCCCGGACGTCCCCGCCAGGGGCTTCTGGGGGCCGAGCCCAGCTGAGGCTCGCTGTCTTTCCAGCCCTGTTATGAGACGGTGAAGATCTGGCTCCAGGAAAACCTCCTGGCCGTGGGGATCTTCGGGCTGTGCACGGCCCTGGTGCAGGTGAGCTGGCCCGAGGCCGCCAGGCCGTGGCCAACGGGATCCAGGAGGCGCCTGGGGCGGGTGGCTGGACTCCGGCTGAGGCCCGTGCCCCCAAGGACCTGGACCTTCCTCTGGCCGGGGGCTATGGGACCCCCCAAGGCCCTGCCACGGCCCGGGGACCTCCTGGAGGGCCGGGAAGCTGCCTCCGGGAGGGAGGGTCCCAGCAGCTGGCTCCCAAACCCAACCCCAGAGTGGCAGCCCCTTCCTCAGCCGCTTCTCCCTCAGCCACTGCGGGTGGAGCCACGCGAGCTCAGAGCCGGGGACCTTGGAGAGCTCTAGGACCCAGCCTCCTCCGTTATAGATGGGGAAACTGAGTCAGCCCCCCAGCCGGGGATTTGGGCGCGGGGGCTCAGCTTCTTCCCATTTTCCTCACTGTTTGGCTCTCCTGGGGTCCTGGGCCTAAATGTTTGCTGCATAAATGAATGGCTGGATGTGGGGGGCCAGGAGAGCTAGGTGGGGAGCTCCCAGGCCAGCTGTCAGTAACCACTAAGTGCCAGGCCCTGAGCGAGCCCCGGGGACACCAGGCAGCCCCTGCCCTCAAGAACCATCCTCTCTGACAGAAAGCATGACTGAAGGGGGGCAAGTTGGGGGAGGGGGACCAAGGCCAGGAAGGGGGGGCCGGGGCCAAAGGCCAGCAAGGCGCCCGGGAGCTCAGCCTCCAGCCCTGTTTCTCGTAGATTCTCGGCCTGACCTTCGCCATGACCATGTATTGCCAAGTGGTGAAAGCAGACACCTACTGTGCGTAGGGCCAAGCCTGCGGCCGCCCTGCTTTCCTTGCAAAGGACCCGGGAACACTTTCCTTCATGTTCATCCACCCTAATTAGTTACCCTTGTAAACGGCTTCACCCTGGGGGGCACGGAGCCCCCCGAGCCCCAGGAAGCCCCAAGGTCGAGGGCGGGCACCTGGGACCTGAGCAGCCCCCCCCCCCCTCCCCGGCAGACTGACCCAGAGCGCTTGGGGATTTCCCCCTGAAACACCCGTCGGCCATCCTGCCGGTCTGTCCTGGGAATGGCGGGGCACTGGGTCAGCCCCGGGCTCATCGGGCCCCCTTCCTTTTGTATCCCCCAGAGCCCCATTCAGGAGGGTCTCCTCTCCCAAGCGGGCGCCCCCGAGGTTGGGGATGGACCTGAGTGGGTGGTGAAAGGAGAGCACCCCCCTCCCTGCTGCCCTCATGGCCTCGGGGGCCCCCTGTGCCCCCCCCCGCTGTGGGCGAGTCCTCCCATTTAACGTTCAGCGCGGGACTCGGGCTGGGGGCAGCCCTCGGCCCCCCCTCTCCCCCCGCAGACCCAGGAGCCACTTTGTGTTTGCGGATGTGTCTTGACTTCAGTAAAGCGTTGTGAGTGCGCAGCAGCCCTCGTGTCCTCGTGTCTCTCCGTCGTGGTCTCGGGGGCCGGGAGCCCCCGGCTCGGGCCCGGTCTCCCGCGCTGGAGACGCATTTGGAGAGGACAGAACTAGCCCCTCCCCAGCCAGGTGCCCCCAGCACTCTCTCTGGCCCCAAGTGGCCAAGCCCGGGGTCCCCTCCCCTCCCCTGAGATCAGAGCAGTTCAGCTGCCCGGGCCACTGATGGGGATCCCTGGGGGTCTGGCGGGGCCTGGGGGAGGATTCTGTCTGGAGTCAGACTGCAGGGAATAAGCATGAATGCGGCGCTTCTCGTGTACCAAGCATCGGGGGCCGGACACAAGCTGCCGTTCTAACAAAGGAAGTACTTGTGGGGAAGCACGGGAGGTGGGGAGGGGGCCGGGGCGCCGGGAACTCCCAGGGCCAGAGCGGGGGCTCACAGATGGCCGGGACCAGGTAATTCTCTTCCCTCTGCAAACTGAGAGGGCTAGCCTCGGCTGAACTCTGACGTAATGACCCCTGAGCCCCTCGGGACCGGGCTAGACCCCAGCTGGGCCGGAGATGGGATGAGGCCCCGGGTCAGTGCAGAGGTTTGAGCAGGAGCAGGGTTTTTTTTTTTTTTTTGGGGGGGGGGAGGTGCAGAATGGACTCCAGTAACCACTGCCTGGGGGGAGGAGCAGCTGGTCCTGTCTGTCCCCAGAGGGCTCAGTGTCGCTGTCAGCAGCCATCCCAGTACGAAAGGGCCTTTCCTTGGGGACCGGTGGGACCCCTTCCCTGGCGTGAGGAGCCAGGATGCTGGAGGGGCTCCCGGGATCAGAGGGTCCGGGCAGGATGGCTTAGGGCCCCACTCTCCTTTCCCCGGGTCTCAGAGGGTCTGGGGCCTCCTCTTGTGCACCCCCATTTTATGCAGCATTTGGGGCCAGTGCCAGGACCTCGGGGTCCAGCAGCCCGGGGCCATCCATCTCTGGCAAGGCTGGAGAGAGCGTTGGGAGCAAAAAACGGCAGCGAGAAACACTCGGGGGTCTGGGGGGGGGCTGGACCCCCCCCCCCCCCCCCGCTGAGAACCAGGGGGACAGTGCAGTCCCCCAGTGGGAGGGGCTTGGAGCCCCAGGGCGCCCCCCAGGCAGGGCTGCGCACTGCAGGCTGGGAGCCCAGCCTCACCCGGGGCCAGAGCAGGGACCCTGACCCGGTGACTTCAGTACCCCAGGTGGGGAAGACCACCCGGTCCCAGGTGCCCCTCTGTCCTCCCCTCCCGACACCCGGACGGGGCCTGGGCCCCCACCCCCTGGCCCTTACCCCCGCCCGGCCCCGGGCGCCCACGGCCCTGGCTGTGGGAAGGCCCAGCTGAGGCTCCAGACTCGCCCGGGGATGAAGCTGGGGGGAGCGCGTGGGCAGCCCTGCATCCGTCTGTGTCCGAGGAGGGGTCTGGAGCCCCCAAGGCAGGGCCGTCTGGGGGAGGGGGCCGGGAAACGCCCTCCTGCTCTCTGGCCCTTCAGGGGCGGGGGTTGGGCTTGGGTCCCAGGCGCTAATCGGCGCAGCAGCTTCATATGGCTCCCGCCCGGCAGGGAGTTCAAGTTAATGGGGCCGAGCTTCCAGTCGGAGGGAAAACAAAGGGCCCATTAGTCAATCCCCCGCGGCAGCAGGAGGCTCCATTTGCCGGCGGGGCTTTAAGCAGCCCGGGTCTCAGGGGGGCTTCTGCTTCCCCCCCCAGCCCCGGCCTCAGGACATCCTCTTGGAGCTGACCGTGGTGCTGACAGAACGCGGCCCCCTCCCCTCCCCTCCCCTCCCCCGGGCCTGGGGCTGACGGAATGCCCGCCCCTCCCCCAGTCTAAGGCCACCTTGGGCTTCCCAGAGCTGACCGTGGGGCTGACGGAAGACTTCCCTCCCCCCTCCAGGCTCCTTGGGCTTCCCACAGAGCCTGGGGGGCTCCGACAGCAGGGTCCTCACCCCCATGCAGGTGAGCAGGCGGCTCCATGGGCTCGGGCCGTGTGAGGAAGGGCAGGCACTGCCTGGAGCCCGACAGAAAGGGCTCGGAGCAGACTGGGGGCCCCTCCCCCCCTCCCCTCGGCTCTTGGGAAATCCCAGGCAGGGCTGGGGCCGAGACCCCTGGGGGGGCCGGCTTGCCTGCAGGAGCCGGGCCGCAGTTGGGAAGCCAAGGGTTAACCAGGCATTTCCAAGCCGTCTGGGCAGCCTGGAAGGCCCATCCCCCGGGGCGCTGCCTTTGAAAGCTGCGGGTTTTAATGAGCACTTACCAGAGCAGCTTCCGTCAGGCTCGTCCCCAGGGGACCCCGGCTCTGCGCTGCCCCTCCCCCCCTCGCTCCCTCTCAGTTCCAGGACCGAAGAGGTCCCGGCCCCCAGGGAGACTCCAGAGCCAACGCTGGACAGGAAAGAACCAGACCCGTGTATTCCACAGAGATTTTCCCGTCACCCCCAATGATATACAAAAGTCTAATTCTTAAAAAAAAAATTCCAGACGCTGGCTCAGTTTGAGAAGGACGGGGAGCTCGGCTCGGCCTCACAGCAGGTCGTAGAAGTAGTCCAGGCCTTGCCCCAGCTCCCAGATGGCGACGCCGGTGCCCAGCTCCTTGGCGAGATCCAGCCGCAGCTGAATGGACTGAGAGAGAAGAGACCTCGCGGTCACTGCCGGGTCTGTGCTGGGGCGGAGGACGACGCTGCACACGCCCCGGACCCGCAGCCCTGGCAGCCCGAGTGCGCCCACGCCAGGGGTGCAGGAACCCGCTTGGAGTCACAAAGGCCCTCAGACTATGGCCTCTGAAGGGCACATGTACAAAGGAGTCAGGGCTGAAACGCTCCTGTCCTTTGCACGTGGGCCCGGCGTGGGAGAGCGGGGGACAGCTCTGCTGGTCAGAGGTCACACGAGGAAGAGCTAAAAGTCTCCCAAACAAACGGGGATCCAGCTGGTCCAGCCGGGTCACTCGGGGGCCCGGCACATTCCCACGTGCTCACGGCCGTGGTCCCACACGCTCGGCCCAGACAGCGCCTCCCCGAGCCAGCAGGACCTCTGGCCAATCCCAGAAGCCGAGGCTGCTGCTGGGGGTACCTTCGCGGCCCCCCAGTATTCTGTGGTGTGCCCCCCCCATATCTTGCAGGATCATGCTCTAGTCCTATCAAGCGAAGCTCAGAATCCACCACCCGCGGCCCCACAGGGTAGCACAGGCCCACTCTCACTTCAGCCTTTCCCCGAGATGGGGGGGGGGGGAGGGGAAGGGCATGCTGGTTCTGGGAGACCAATGGGCCTCATGGGCGAAGTCGGGCCCAGCTGCTCCATGGCCCTAAGGGGAGAGTGGCCCTGGCAGGGGAAGGGCACCAGAAGGGCCAGGGGAGGGGCCACGGGACACAGCTGCAACCCCCTGACCCCACGGGGTGGGGGGCAAATGGCCAGGCTCGGCGGTGGAGGGCATGGGGTTCATGCCCAGCCCCAGGCCCTCTGGGAGGCGCACAAACCAACCTACCTTTAGGGTTGGGAAGAAGATCAAATGCTTTCTACTCTTGCTTCTGAAAGACACAAGAGGGGTGTGGGGGTGGGATTTCCCAGCTGCTTTCCTCAGTGCAAGCTGAGGGGGCCACTGACCACCAGGCCCCCCGATCTCCACCCTGCAGACCTTGCCCTGCTGCAGGTCGGCCCCTAAAACCCCAAGGCCTGGAGGCCAACTAAGGGAAAAGGGTCTGTGGCCATGCTGGGGGAGTCCTCGCTCCCCAGCCTTGTGGTCCTTGCTCCCACCCACGCTGTTCAAGGAGAGTGAGCCAACTCTGAGAGCCCCAACCTGTCTCCGGCTTGGCCGGTCAGTCAGCTCTGTGGATGCCCACTGAGCCCTCTGGCCTGCCCAGCACGAGCTGCTTCCTGGCTGTTCCCACCCTGTGGGATGCATCCCAAGGCTCTGGCCTTCGTCCTCCCGGGGCCGGCCCTCCCACCCGGCATGGCACCATCCCTCCCTATGTGGTGCCATCCTGCCCGTGGGGCCCAGGGACCTTCTGGAGAAGGGGAGATCCGGACGGGGACCTGAGGGGGAGCAGAACAGGGCCGGATATCCCCGGCCTGGGAAGCGTCATGTTCTGATGCCCCCTCAGCCCTGCAGCTGCACCCTCTGGGGGAGAGAGGGCAAAGGTTTCCAGGTCCAGGCCCCCCTCCCACGCCCATCACCCCCTCCCCCCCAAGCCTGAGACCACTCAGGGGCTCAGCTCTCACCTCTTGTACTCAAAGTAGTGCTCAGCAAACTCTTGGTGCCAAAGCAGCTTGGGCTTGTGATCTTTTAGGACCCGGATGTACCTGAGGAAACCAGGAAAAAAACCCAAAGGGCGTCAGGCAGAGGCGGGATTGGGTCAGGTGGCCTGCAGAGCAGGTCTTTGTGAGGATCAGACTGGGGGGGGGGGTCGCCTGCAGGGTGGGGGTGACCAGGTGGGAGGGGCAGGGGTGGTGGTTGCCAGGAAGAGGCGGAGGAAAGAGAGCTCCCCAGGCCCCACTCCCATCATGCCTAGAGGCTGCCAGGGGCACAGAAACCGCCTGGGCCTGGGGTGGGGGGGTTGGGGTTAGCAGCTGAATTTCTTTTCCAGGATGCACCCCTCCCCCCAGGGCTGAGGGGGAGGGATCAGGGTATCTCCTCACCAGGCCAGGACCCTTGGCGCCACATGTTGCGCACCTACTGGGTGCTGGCCTGGGCATGGAGACAAAAGTGAAGTGGGCCTGTCCTCAAGGGGCTTAAGGTCTACCAGGGAACACGGCAGCCCTCAGCCAAGGAGCACTGGTGAAGTGCCTACTGTGTGTCTGGGCCCTGCTGGGGAGGGGCAGAAACCCCTGCCCCCATGTATTCCCATTAGGTTGGGAAAAGGATCCTGGGGCACCATCCCTCTAGCAGAGCGCCGGGTCCAGATCCAGCCTCAGTCCCCCTTCAGCTCTGTGGCCACAGCTTCTACCCAGAACATCCCCCCCCCCCCCAATGGTCGGCACACAGTGGGAGCTTCATTCACACGTCCCCTTTCTTCCTTCTCCCAAATAGTGGGGGGCAGAGGAGGAACAAGGGCCTGGGGGGCAGAGACCCCCATCAAGGAACAGCACAGGGGCCAGAGCAGCAAAGTCTGGCTGGGCTGGGCGGCCTGGGGAGCCTGCCAATGACTGGAGGGGCGGGCGGGGGACAGCACGATGGCTGAGAACAGCAAGGACGCCTCCCCTGGCCCCTGCCCCTGGCAGCCTTCCCCCTCCTGCCCCTGCCTCCAGCCGACCCCAGGGTCCTGGACTGTGTGCCCCCAGCGGGAGAAACCCACACCCAGGAGATGTAAGCGCCTGCCGGCAGCTGTGATCACAGAGGCCCCAGTGGGCCTCCCATCACAAGAGCTGCTGTGACCCCCCGTGTGGGACAAAACAGGGTCTGCCCTGGCTCAGGGAGGCAGGGTCTGGGGGAGCAGCCCTGCTTCCACTGCTGCTGCATGCTCCCCTCCCCTACTCTCCCCACTGTGGGAAAGGCCCAGAGGTTTCTATAAAGAGCCCGGGCCAGGGGTGGTGGGACCAACAAGTGGTTCAAGATGAATCTGTGGGACGTCGCTGGGAGAGGAAGAGGCCGGAGAGCAGGGACGCCCGCTGGATGTGTGTGTGGGGGCTTGGCCGCGTGCCTAGCAGCCCCCAGGAAGCTTTTTGGCAGTGGCGCAGCTATCGTACCCCAACCTTCCCAAGGGCCTCTTGGCCTGAGATGGGGCATCCAAGACCTGCAGATCCCCAGCCCGAGGGTCCGAACGCAGACCAGACACTCCCTGAGAAGGAATCAAAGCCCAGCACCCACATCAAAGCCGATGTCAGGAGGGAGCCTGAAGACTGAGCAAAGAAAGCGCCTGATCACAAAGAGCTACTGCAGTGCCCGGGAAGTGAGCCACAAACTCAGAAGAATGGCTCGAAAACATGGACGAGCAAACCTCGGAAAAAAACTTCAGATTGGACACAAGCTCAATAAGAAATAGAAGAGCTCAAGAAAGTTTTGGTTTTTTAAAAGAGCAAAAAACGTTTTTTTTTTAAAAACCAAATGAGAGGATTAGGAGCTCCTCTCTAAAAAGAGATTTAGGTGTGAAACATTAGTGAAAAACCTAACTTCTGAAAAGCAGATTTGGCCAAATAGAAACTAATGACTTCATGAGACATCAAGAAATAGTAAAAACAAAGTCAAAAGACTGAAAAAAACTGAATGAAAAAAGATCTCCTGGGGGTGGGGGGGAATAACTGCCCTGAAAAACAGATTGAAGAGAGATTATTTAGGAATCACTGGACTATCTAAAAGCCACGATTAAAAGACTGACCCTAGATTTCACATTTCAAGAAAATGATGCACCCACTTCCACAGCAAGATGGGCAAAGGGCCCAAAAAGCTGAAAGAAGGGAGATCTCATTTGCCCATCCCAGGGTCTCTCCCTTCTGCACCTTTTGGGACAGTCTGGGAGCAGCCGTCTCCAGATGAAGACCCTCGCCCTCACCCCCACCCTCCTCTGTGCCGGTGGCAGGTCCTCGGCCCGGAGACCTCCCTTGGGCAGCTGAAGTATGAGTGTGTCTCTGAGGCCCCGAGCCGTTTACGCCCGCCCGCCGGCCTGGCAGGCAGCCCTGCTGAGCTGGCACCTGGGCTCCTGCGCAGGGACTTGCAGACGACCTTCAGGAAGAGCATGGCGAGCACCTCCTTCTCCAGCCCCTCCCACAAACACCATCCCAGCATCTCGCGGGGGCCTCCCGGGACCATACCCCCAGGCAGCTGGGGTCTTGAGGGTCCCGGGGCAGGTATAAAGTCCTGCAGGCCACCCCATGGGACCCCAAGCCGAAAGGGTCCCAGGATGCTGGGAGCAGAGGCAGGATCAGCACCACAGAAAGCTCCTCAGAAAGGGCCGGAGCCTCCAGACCTGGGAGAGCACAGAGGCAGGGGAAGAGACAACAGCCAGGGAGTGAGGCGGCAGTCCTAGTCCCCAGGGGAGGCAACTGCCCCCACCCCTGTTGCCAGTTCTCCAGACTGGGATGGCACCAGAGCGTGGTCTCTGCAGCCAGGACCCAGAGCAAGCTGGTCCTCCTGACACAGAGAGGGGGATGGTCATGGGCAGGTACCCTCTGGGCTCCAGAGGCAGGGGAGCCTGGAAGAACAGCGAGCGGAGGAAGGGCGCAAGTTCAGGTGGAGGGCGGATGCTCGGGGCACTATGGACGGGGGGAGAGCCAAGACAGGAAGCTCACCCTCGCCCAGGCCCAAGATGTTGACCCCCGGCCGGGATCCCAGGATGCAGAGATCTGGGATCCACGGTTCTCGGGCTTAGCAGAGGGGCCCAACACGGCTCTGGCCCAAGGGAGCCCCCCGAGACCCAGAGTGGAGCCCCCGAGGCCCAGAGTGGAGCTCTTGTGTGGGCAGCATCGGGCACATGGCTCCCCAAGGTCATCAGATCCCTGCACTGCCCCCGGGCTCAGCACAGGAAGGCAAGACTCCCGGATCTCTTTTTGTGGCCTGAAATCTAACAAATAAAACCTAACCCTGAAAGCACACCCTCAGTGGATGGGCAAGAAGGGAGGTTTCCAGAGAAAACTAGAGGCTCTTAATAAGCAAAGAAACTTCTCCCAAACCCGTGTCTACGGCTCCCAGGCCCGCTGCCGTCCCCGAAGTTCGTTCCAGCATTTCTCCTCCTCGAGGAGGCGCTGCCCTGCCAGAAGCAGCTCCCGGCCCGCTGAGAACCGTCCTGGGAGAGTCTCGCACAAAGCAGCCCGAATAGGGGCCAATCGGAGGATCACTGTCTGTCTGGCGGATCAGTCAGTCCCGGTGTCAGAGCCTCCCTCGTTTGCCCTGAAGGAGGAGCAACAGACGGGGATCCAGGTGCTCGTTTCACTAACTGCCTGATGTAGTGTTGAGGCCGGCGTTGGGCAATGGCTTCCCGCGCCAGCCTGTTCACGGAAGTGCCGGAGTAAGACATCTCACGCCTGACGGGCAGATTTTAAGAGTGCTCGTTATGTAGCCGCCGTTAGGACAAACGCGGGATGAGGAGTCCTTGTCACGGTGGGCGCCCTGAGTGCGATACACGCACCCCCCCCCCCTTCGATCTGTATGGGAACATTGCCCTTTATAAACAGTCCACTATACATCAGGCTCGCCCCCGCTCATGATCCGTAACTGCCCATAAATGTGCTGACCAGTGGACGAGGGACAACCCCGAGGGACCCAGCGGTCACTTCTGCGGGGATGGAAAGCTTGGGGAGAGCAAAGCTTCTGGAACTGTGGGCACGGGACAGCGTGACTGGACGGGGCATTGGGAAAACCGTGGCGGCAGCGGAGCGTCTGAGGGTAACGGCTCAAGACGAGTCTCTGGCAGGATTTGCCGCTGCACTGACTGCGGCCTCGGCCCTGGGCACATGACGTGCGCCCTCGGCGCAGGCGGGACCACTGCCAGAAACACCTCGGAGAGGGGGCCACACAATTCAAGAACCCCTGGTCTAGACAACCCCGGAGAGTCCACGAAAAACCTCGAAACCAGCAGTAACTTTTACCAGCCCACACAAGCACCGACATTTCTGTACGTTACCACCAAAGTCCCGTAGGAGGAGGCGGCAAGAGAAAAGCTGCGAGAAGCGCCGGGTCTACGAGATGTTTAGGAGTCGATCTACCAAGACACCCACCGGAGCCTTAATGAATACAAAGAGAGAACGCTCGGGCAGCAAATTAGCTGGAGAAATCAACTGTCCGTGGACAGGCTGAGCCAACGGGATAAAAATCACAGTAGCAACTGAATGAGTTTATCCAGTGCCCAAGCAATGAAGCTGCCAGAACATTACTTTAAAGAGCTAGAAAAATTAATTAAGAAAATTCATGTGATGGGGAAAAAAGGTTAAGCACCTCCAAGGAAATCATGGGGACAACGAAGAACAAGAGGGGCTTGCCGGCAATGGGACGCAGGTAAATGTTTAACCATTCTCTGCCAGGAAGCGAGGAAGCAGCCTGACCTTATTTTTGAATGTAATCTGCATTTCTGGGTGACCAACCAACCAACCAGTCAGTCCCTGCTATCCGCAGTGATGACCTAACCATGGGCGCAGAGCCCCTGCCTGGCAGTGCCAGCACGCAGCCCAGTCCCTCACTCAAACCGCCTGGTCCTTGGGAGGCAGCAGAGGGGAGCAGACTGGGCCCCAGCAGACAGAAGCCAATGGGCCCAGCAGCTCTGGGGCAAGAGCCTGCTGCGGGCTGAGGCAGCCGGGCCGTCGGCTGCGCCTCTCACAGGGCCGAGTCCGGCCTCGGCGCCGCCCGCCTGCCTGCCCCTGGTGCTTCTGTCGGCCGCCTGCCCTCCCCGCTCTCCCAGGCCGGCTCTCACCCCGGAACGGCCTCACCTGTCCCCGAGGATCGGCTCCCTCGAGTCCGAGGTGGCGGAGAAGTCCATGCCGTAGAAGTTGAGGCCCAGCAGAATCTTGTCTCGCCACTTGGAGTCTGGATCGAGGATCTCGACACAATCTCGAACCCAGGTCAGAGGTGCATTTGGGCCGGGCCTAAGGCAAATGGGGAAGGAGAAAGAGGCCTTTGCACACTCTTAGGGACATCCCCAGAGGCCCTGACCCTGGCCCGCCAATCAGCCCCCTGGCCTGTGGGACCTGCTGAGCCAGGCCCGGCTACTAGGAAGGCTGCACCAATTGCAGGGGGCGGGGGGAGGAGAGGGGAGGGACGGGTGTCACACTTCTGCTCCTGAGAACCCAGGTGGGAGAGGCCCCAGGCCCATTTCTAGACGTCCCTCCTCCAGCCTTGGGCCGGGCTCCCCCAAAGGGCCAGGGGGACACCCCTGAGCACGCCAAGGATCTACTTGAAGGGATTGCCCTGGACCCTCTGTGATGGGCACCCCTCAGCGACAGGGGTAAGGGGCAGCCCCAGGGGACCCCCAGGGCCGGGCCCTGCCCACGGCTACTCACGCTTCGGCAGCGGCAGAAAAGTCGTAGGTGATCAGGCTGAAGCCATCGATTATGGGGCCCAGGTGGTCAAAGGCCCTTTTGGTAAACATCCCCAGGTGGTCCTTCCTGCAAAGACGGACACGGCGTCACAAGGGCCACTCCGGGCCTTCCCTCCCGGGCCCCTCAGAGCCAGCAGCCCGCCGGCCAATCCACAAGCGGAGCCTTGCGGCGCCCTGGCCCACAGGGGCTGCTGGACACCAGGCCGAACCGTCCGGCCCCAGGGGGACAAAATAGCCTCTCCTCTGCCAGAAGTCATTTTCCCTTTGAATCTTGGAGTGCAGGGACACCCCAAGTTCCTGCTGTCAACATCAGAGGCTCCTCCCCCCGGGACAGCTGGCCTCCAAGGTAACCCCCCAAGTCTCGGCTAGGGGTCTTAGCCCCTCCACCATGCCCTTCCCCCAACTGGGGGGCAGCCGGCCTCCATGGTGACCCCCCAGAAATCCTGTCTGGGGGCCCCCTGTACCCTCCACGCTGCCCCTCCCCCAGCCCAGGGACAGCCGGCCTCCATGGTGACCCCCCCAGAAGTCCTATCTGGGGGCCCCTGCATCCTCCATGCTGCCCCTTCCCCACGGTGTGGCTAAGGTTAATTTTGACATTAAACGGTAAGTG
Organism: Sarcophilus harrisii; assembly: GCF_902635505.1. Lineage (NCBI taxonomy): Eukaryota > Metazoa > Chordata > Mammalia > Dasyuromorphia > Dasyuridae > Sarcophilus > Sarcophilus harrisii. The sequence continues at coordinate 234,599,059 of NC_045431.1, forward strand.
CTGACATCTCAGAGCCACATAAATGAGCTCTTTTTGGGGGAGGGGGGTTTGGGAGACACGGCTCCAGTTGGGGGGTCTGCAGCTCTGTGAGCCCCAGTGACGGGCAGACAGCACCGGTCCTGGCTCCATTCCCAGGGATCTCCAGGGCCGGCTCAGCCAGAAGCGGCCCCCTGGGGGGCAGCAGCGGCTGGGAGCAGGAGCAGGCAGCGGCTGGCGTGCGCGGGGGGGGGGGGGGGGGGGGGGGGGGGGGGGGGGGGGAGTACAGGCAATGCCCAGGACCCCTCCTTCGAGCACCCCCGGCAGGACCCGCTCTGGAAGCCCCAGCTGCTGCAAATTGATTTTGATGGCTCACAAGGGGAACCACACAGAAGCAATTACAGGCCGTGCCAGGCTCTGCCGCCTGTGTGCCGCCCTCCCTTCCAGATGAGCCACACAAGGGCAGGGAGCCCAGGAAAGGGTCAGGCTGTGGCGCGCGGGCTCAGGAGCCAGGGAAATGACCCTCTGGCTCTGTCTGCGTGTCTGTCTCTCACACACACCAGGCCAGGGACTCCCAGAGCAGAGGCACACCTGCAGTCGCCTCCCTGCTGGCTGAGGGGGGCCGGCGTAGCACATCACCAACGGGGGGAGGGAGCAGCTTTCCTGGAACGCTCCAGGATCATTTCTGAGCCATCCCTCAGAGAGAGTGAGAGCAGAAGCAGCCCAGACCTGCCCTTCAGAGCCTCCCAGAAAGCCCTCCCAGTTCAGGAAGTGGTCCGGAAGAAGGAGCAGAGAACCCCCCAGAAAAGCCCTCTTATGGCCACAGGGACGCTCCGGGCCCAAATGCAGAAGGGAATGACGCCCAAATGTCCCCAAGCAAAGCCTGAAAGGAGACCACAGACTGGCACAAACTCAATTAGAATTCCTAGAAGAGGAAAAAGCAAAGGCTTAAAAAAAGCTAAAACTTTCTATAAATGGAATGAAAGCAGGAGAGAAGAAAAGGGGAAGGAAACGGGAGCCAAGGAAGCCAGGCCTGGGAAGGGAATTCGCTCGGCTTGGCACCCGAGGTACAGATCTTTGCCCAGGCACAAACGCCCTGAAAATGAAAAAGCGCCAGAGAGAAGCCAGTGACTCCTCGAGGTAAAAAACAAAATTAAGGTCAGAAGAATGAAAAAGAAAGAAGAAAAGCCAGAGCATCTCACAGGAAAAATGACTGACCTTGAAAACACTGATGAGGAGGGAAAAAACGTTAAAGAAGCATGGAAAGCCCCGATCAAAAAAAAGAAAAAACAAGAGCTGAGACTTCAGATTTCAAGAACCCTTCAGAGAAAACTGTCCAACTCTGAGAACTGGGTGTGTGTGTGTATGTGAGAGTGCGTGTGTGTGAGTATGTGTATGTGAAGGATCCCCTGGTCACCTCCTGAATGAAACCCCCAAAGTGAGAACTGCTGAGCTTCCCCCCCAAAAAGCCAAGGGGCCACAGGCGGGTGCGCACATGACATGACAGCCAGCACCATAAGGGAGTAGAGAACCTGGAACACGGAACTGCCGGTGAATATGGAATATGGAAGAACCTGCCCAGAAAAACTAAGGACGGTCTGATGGAAGGAAAGGGGCCTTTATGGAGGCAGAGGCCTCCCCAGCGCTCCTCAGGCGGAGAAGCTCTGGCTTTCCAGCACGGGAGACAGGGGACGCGGATGGGTCAGCGCGCCCAATGCCCAGTGAAGGGTGAAACCCGGATAAAGCGCTTCTGTGCAGGCTGCGCTTCTGAAGCCGACCCCTATCAGAGGCAGAGAGAAAGGGGGAGCGACCCCGCTTATGTCTGCTTAGGGGAAGGGGAGGAGGGGGAGGAAGAGGAAAATTATTTCACATAATGAGGGGAGACAGGTAGACGGGCCTGCAACTGGGAGGGGGGGTTGTGGAGGGGGTTATACCTGAACCTCCCTCTCACCTGAATTGCCCCTAACACACCATACACTCACTCACACACAGACACACACACACTCACATACACAGAGTTGGGCATGGAAATACATTTCACTCAACAAGCAAATGGGAAGGGAAGAAGGGGGAACTCGTGGTGGGGGAAGGGTTAGCCCCAAGCAAGGCCGGGACCTCCAGGGTGTCTCGGGGTCTTCCTCAGGCCCTCCCCTGCTCCACATCCTCCTGGAACCGCTTCAGACTGGGCGGCCTTGTCTTCCCAACTGGACGGACCTTAACAGGCACCAAGCACACCTGCCCCCTGAGGCCGTGCCCCCTAAATCCCGGGGCTCCATTGGGGTGCAGACGGCAACTGAGCATCGTCCGTGACTCTCTGCCCAGAGGCCCAGCGCTCTCTACTCACCCTGGGACAATGGTGGACGGGACGACCAGGATGACCATCAGCTGCTCCTGATGCAGGGCCTCCACCACGTGCGTCAGCGTATGCAGCAGATCCCTGCAAGAGAGGGGGCAGGTCAGGAGAGGGGGAGACCAGGAGGGGGGAGAGACCTGGAAAAGACTGGGGAGGGGGGAGACCTGGAAGTGGGGAGACCGGGGGGGGGAGACCTGGAAGTGGGGAGACCGGGTGGCACAGAAGGACCCTCCATCTCCAAGGAGGAGATGGTTCTCCAAGGTTCTTCCAAGATGGAACTCCAAGGTTCTTTGCGAAAGAACCAAACAGAAAAGGGGGGACAGTGCGGGGCAGGGGCAGCCCTGGGAGGGAGGGGCACAGCACATCTTCAAAGGATGCCAGAAGGGGACCTGCCCCGCCCACTGCTGTGGGGAATCCTGGAACTCCAGGGAGGCTCACAATGAGAAGCAACTCCGGGTGCCCTCTGGTGGCCGCTTCTCTACTCAGTCAAAAAAGCCTCCAGTCTGCAGCAGCTAAGGAGAGTCTCTCCCCAGTAAGCAAGCATTAAGCACCAACTGTGTGCCTGCAACTCCGCCGGGGGCCAGCAACCCAAAGACTGTGAAAATTAATTCTGGACATTACAGAAAGAGCCCTGGCCCCGGGTTCAAATCCTGCCCCTGCCAAGGGCCGGCCTAGAGGATGTGGCATCTGTTATCACACACACAGACATGCACACATATATACACACTCACACAAACTCACCTGCACACATCCACACAAACCACTCCACAACTACTTTCTAGTCCCTCCGCACGCCAGCCTCCCCTGTTAGAATCTAGGAAAATGGGAAACTATTCTGAGCCCTCGAACCTGTGTCCCTGACAAGTACTCAGCGCAGTCTCTTAAGTACGCACTTACACACAGTCTGTGTATCCACTGGTCTCTCCACCCTTCCATCTGTGCACGTCTGTCTACCTGTCCATCCGTCCTTCCCCTGTCTCTGTCTGGGCACGTCTGTCTGTCAGCCTGACGGGTTTCTCAGGAAGAGACTGTGAAAGGGAGGAGGGAGCCCAAGTGGGGAGGCCCCCATGTCTTGTTTCATAGACGAGCCTATTTGACGCTAAAGGCCTCCAGCCCCTAAGGCGTGGCCAGCAGGGCAGCGGCAGGGTGTTTTTTCTGTCCGAGGAGCGCTCCCCGCAGGCTTTAGCTGTCCTCAGTCCCCTGGTCCTCTAGCTTGGAAGACAGGCAAAGCACTTGACTAACATGACTCTTTGTAGGTGGAGAGGATGGATGCCCAGGGTCAATCCCAGTCTTCCTGACCTGAGGCACGTGTTCTCACTGCTATGCTGCACTGCCTCCAACCCCCCCCCCCCCAACAGCATCCCCAGGAAAGATGTCCCAGGAGACACCACAATGGCACCTTTTCCTTGATCATTTCCACTCCTCCCGCAGCTGCCACAGTAACTGGCATCAAGTATGGTTGCCTAGCGGAGGGGCTTCTCTCGTCTTCCTTCATACCTTCAATCTCCTTAGTTTTGCTCTCAGAGAACAGCAGCTTTACAACCAAAGTAATGAGCGGAGAAAGCCATGCGGGTGTCCCCACCCCCTTCCCCAACAGCGCCCAGCCCGGAGCTGGGCCTAGGCAGATCCTGAAGAGACTTTAAGGGTCTGAAAGGCCTCTGCTTTGGCCTCTCCCAGCCTCCTTGGGGACTTCCTAGTTGATTCCACCACTTGGACTAAGACGATTCCATCTCCTACTGAACCAGAATCACCATGTGCTAGGACTTCCCTGCCATTAGCCCCCAGGCAGTAACTCCCTGACATTAACCTCCAAGACTGAAATCCCTTGATAGTAACTCCCAGGCAGAGCCCCCTGCCATTTACTCCCAGGCAGAAACCCCTTGACATTAAACTCCTGGCAGAAACCCTTCTCCGACTGCCACCTGAGAGTAACCCCTTGGCATCCATGTCCCCACTCACTTTTGCTGCTCCTGCAAAGAGGGGCTCCAGACCTCCAACACATAGCCGTCAAAGTGCTTATTCTGAAAGACAGAAGGAGATTAACAGCTCTCTCCCTGGGAAAGCAGCTGGGAAGGTGGCAGCAGGTCTCTTAAGCAAACCCTAAATTAGCTGAGCGGCCACACCAACCTGGGTTCCTCCCCACCTCTAACAAGTCACTCACTAGCCGGGAATGCCAAGAGCCTGCACCTGAACACTTTTATCAACCATGGGCCTCCTCCTGCCATGGGATCAGCAGCTGGAGAGGTCTAGAAGCCTGCAGAGCCTAAAGCTGAGGCCACTGATACTTCTCTCTCCTAATAAGCAGGAATTTAACCATGTGCCTTGGTTTCCCCGCCCCCCCTGCCCCACTTCTTTTTCTTTGTAGCTGATCCTGTGATGTTAAAGGCCTGGATGGTGGACAAGGTCCCATAAAAGGCGACAGGGTCTGGCAGTGGCATCCAGCAGTGGGTTCAAGGGCATACTGTGTTGAGGGGAGAAGTTAGAAACCTCCACAGTCGGGGAGGGGGGGATAGGAGGTGGGAGGGGGGCTACTAACCAGGCTCAAAAAGGGTTCTTAGTCAGAGGTCTTTAATAGCTGTGAGGACAGGTGCTCATAAGGACACAGGCAGCCACTTCGGCTGACACATCCTATGCATCTAGTATCCTGACAGCACTGTTGAAGGGTTCCAACAGCATATTTTCACCCGCCGCGAGTTTGTGCAGGTTACCAGCGAGGTGAACAGAGCCTTCCCCCTAGATACGCTCCAGGTACCCTTCCATGGAAATCAGGCCCTTTTAAATTTTTTGATCTTCATGAATTTTTTGGTTTTGCTTGGCTGATTCTTCCTGTCTCAATGAGTCAGTCATTTCTATTTGTTCAGTTCTGATTTTTATCGTGTTATTTTCTTCATTAGCTTTTTTTACTTCTTTTTGTATATGTCTGATTGAGTTTTTAAATGCGTCATTTTGCTCTATGGAATTTTTTTCCATTTCACTAATTTTTTTTTTTTTAGTGAGTTATTTTCTTTCTCCAATTCACAAATTCTGTTTCCCTGCACTGCTTGGGAGTTTTTTAACCTTTTCCAGTTCACATTTCAGGGAGTTGTTTTCTTTTTCCACTTTGTCAGATTTTTCTTTTAGTGAGTTATATGTCTTTTCTGTACTCTCTTGCATAGCTTCTCTTTCCTTTCCCCATTTTTCTTCTAGTTCTCTTTTAAGGTTTTTAATAGTCTCTTCTAGGAGAACCTTTTGTATTGGGGACCAACAATTGTCTGGAGACTGCTATTAGTCTCTTCAGGGTTGAAAAGCTGTTTTCTTTCTGAGTAGAAACTATCAATTGTCCTTTTGATTTTCTTACTCATTTTGTTAAAGCCTGTAGGGTCTGCCTTCAGGGCCAGGAGGTTACCAGCTTCCTCTGCAGAGCAGTGAGCGATATATGGCGGGGTAGCTGTCCTGCCAGCCAGCTGCAAAAAGCAGGGAGGTACTGGAGTTCTCGGGGAAAGAGCTCCCCACCTGGAAGTAACTCAGGTCTGAGGGCAGAGCTGGGAAAGTGCCCTGCAAAGAACCCCTACTGTGTGAGATAACGACTGCCCTGGGGCTAGACGCTGAGCAGTGAGAGTTTCACTATCCCAAGCCAAATCCCACCCTGGGGGTGTGGGTTTTAGCAGTTGAGCAATGAATGGATTTGCAGGACAGGAAGTGTCTGCTCTGGGAAGCACAGTTCTGTTGGGGAAGTTCTATTGCCCCAGGCCGAGCCCCCCCACTGTGCTGATTAGAGGCAAAAGCCCCAAACCACAGCATGTGGCTGCAGGGCTGCGTTTCAGTCTCCTGAGTCACTTCCAGGTTTGAGTAGCTACAGCCAGTGTTAGGTTCTGGCGTTTTTTTTTTTTTAGAGTACCCTCTGTTCCAGGCTTTAATTTCTCTGCCAGTTTACTGCTTTGTAATCAAGGCAGAGCAGTTAGCCTAGAGCAGAGTGGTCTCTGTAACTTCTCTAGCCACAGAGATCACGCCCGCCCCTGGTCTGCTCAGGTCACTAGCCTCTCCCTGCCTGCGCTGGTCTGTTTCTGGCCCCTCAGGACAAACCTTTCCTGGCGATCTTCCACATTGACTTCAGCAGGTAAGTTGTATGCTTCTGCCTTTTAATTTTTAAAAAATATCTTTTCCAATTACATATAAAAACAATTTTTAATATTCGTTTTTTTTTTTTTTTAATTTTGAACTCCAAACCCTTGTCCTCCTTTCCTTCCCTCCCCACCTTTGAAAAGGCAAGCAATTTGATAAATTACAAATGTGCAATTATGAGAAACATATTTCCATATTAGTCATTTTGCAAAAACCCCCCAAAAGACCACAGCACCTCCCCCCCCATCCAAGAAAATTAAAGTTTTAAAAAGTCTGCTTCAATTAGCATTCAGACTATCAGTTCCTTTTCTGGAGGTGGATAGCATTTTTCAACAGTCCTTTGAAATTGTCTTAGATCACCCTATTACTGAGAACAGCTACGTCATCCACAGTTGATCACCATATAGTATTGTTACTGTGTACGATGTTCTGCTCACTTGAACTCTGTAAAAGGTTCTACTCACTTCACTTTGCATCAGTTCAAATACGTCTTTCCAGGTTTTTCTGAAAGCATTCCGCTCGTCAGTTCTTATAGTATTCAGTCACAGTCACAAACCAGAACTTGTTCAGCCATTCCCTAATGTATGGACATTCCCTTAATCTCTGATTCTTTGTCTCCTCAAAGAGAGCTGTTATCCATATTTTTGTACATATATTTTTGAACCATTTTTTTTTCTTTTAATCTTTTGGGGATAGCAACTTGCTGTTTCTGGATCAAAAGGTATTCAGAGTTTTCTAGCATTATGGACATAGTTGCAAATTGCTCGTCGGAATGATCAGGATTTCTCCACATCCTCTACAACATCTGTCATTTTCCTTTGCTATCATATTAGTCAATCTGATAAATGTGAATTGGTACCTCAGAATTGTTTTAATTTGTGTTTCTCTGATCAATAGTGATTTAGAATATTTTTAAATATGGCTATAAGTAGATTTGATTTTTTTCTTCTGAAAATTACTCCTTCCTTCCTTCCTTCTTTTCTTTCTCTTACACCTAAGTGACTTGCCCAGAATCACACAGGTAAATGTCTGAACTCAGGTCCTCTTCACTCCAGGCTTACTGCTATATGCAATGTGTCACCTCACTGACTTGTATTCTTATAGATTTGACTTAGTTCTCTGTATTTGATAAATGAGGCTCCAGTTGGAGAAATTTGCCATGAAATTTCCCCCCAGTTTGTTGCTTTGCTTTTAATCACAGTTGCAAGTTTTATTTGTGCAAAAAGTTTTTAGTGCAATATAATCAAAACTATCTATTTTGCTTCCCATAACACTCACTCCTGTTTTGTCACAAATTTTCCCCTTATCCACTGATCTGACAGGTAAGCTATTCCATATTCCCCTAATTTGTTTATCACCCTGTATGTCTAAATCATGTACCCATTTTGAAATTATCTTGATATATAAAGTAAAATATTGATCTATACCTAGTTTTTATCAAACTACTTTCGAGTTTCTCCAGCAATTTTTGACAAATACTGAGTTGTTGTCCATAAAGCTTGGATCCTTGTATTCATCAAACACTAGATCACTATGGTCATCTGTTCCACTGATTTCCTCCTCTATTTCTTGCGCAGTACCAGATTGTTTTGGCGAGTACCACTTTATAGTTTAAAATCTGGTACTGCTGGGTCACCTTCCTTCACATTTTTTCCCCATTGAGTCTCTTGATATGCTTAACCCTTTGTTCTTCCAGATGAATGGTTATTTGTTCTAGCTCTATAGGACGATTTTTTGGTAGTTTGATTAGAATGACACTGAATAAGACCTGACATTAAATTGGCTCAGCCTACCCATCGGCAATTAAAATTTCCCCAATTGTTTAGATCTGATGATATTTGTGGAGATAAGTGTTTTGTGATTGTTTCATAGAGCTCCTGGGTTCGTCTTGGCAGGCAGACTCCTCAGTATTTTAGATTGCCTTTTATTACTATTGTTAGTCTTTTTCACTTCTGTCTAACTCCTTGTGAATCCATTTGGGGTTTTCTTGGCAGAACGGTAGCCGTTTCCTTTTCCAGCCCATTTTACAGATGAAGAATAGAGGCGAGCAGGGGGACTTGCCCAGAGTCACACAGCTAAGTGTTTGAGGGTGGAATTGAAGGTAGGAAGATTCATCTTTCTGACTCCAGGCCCAATACTCTGTCCACTGTATCATCTGACTGCCTACATTTTTTCCAGTGGAATTTCTCTCTCTTTCTTGCTGTTGGACTTTGTTGGTCATATGTAGAAATGCTGATGATTTATGTGGGTTTATTTGAAATCCTTCAACTTTGCTGAAATTGTTATTTCAACTACTTTTTGGCTAATTCTCTAGGACTCTCTAAGTATACCATACATCTGCAAGGAGTAATAAGTTTTGTTTCCTCATTGTGGGTTCTAATTCCTTCAATTTCCTTTTTGTAATTACTTTATTACGATCACTAACATTTTAGTGTGATACTGAATAATAGTCACGATAATGGAAATACTTATTTCACCCCGATCTTAATGCGATCTTATTCTAGTTTACCCCTGTTATAGATAATGCTTCCTGATGGTATTAGATTATTTAGTTTCCAAATAATTTTTTACCTGTACTATCATGGATCTTTATTGTATGTGATTTTTATTGCATTATGATCTGAAAAGGAGGTATTTACTATTTCTGCTTTTCTGCATTTGGTTATAAGGTTTCTATGCATTATACAGAGTGAATTTTTGTACAGGTGTACCACTGAGAAAAAGGTGCATTCCCTTCTACTCCCATTCAATTACATCCAGAGGTCTACCGTAGCTTACTTTTAAAAAATTCTATTCACCTCCTTAACTTTCTTCTTGTTTAATTTTTGTTGTGTTCCGCTTTCTAGAGCCCCCAAGTTGGGGTAACAAAACGTACCATTGCTTTCTAGAGTCCCCACGCCAGGGTGATTAAAATATACCTTCCTAGTGGAGAAGTGATGAGGAGGGACTCCTAATGATGGTGGAAAAATGGGGTCTGTTTATTTCAAGGATTTTCTCCTTTTTATACCCTCATATCCTTGTGTAACAAAAACACTGGGCCTGCGCCCAGCTTATAAGGCGCACATGGGACCACATAAACAACTTGCTATTGTATGTAGTTTGCCACCTGGTATCACTCTGCATCAATTAAGATACAGGTTATCACCGACCGACCCCTGACTTCACAGGAAGGCCGAAAGCCCTGAGGGGAGGGGAGGAGCTGAACCAGACTTGTCAGCAAGTTCCCTCTGGGCTGGAGGGTCTTATACCTCACCCAGAGTTCCCCCGCTGTCTGTGACCATCTACAAATTTTTAGTTTAAGTTCTGGAAAGAGAAAATTGAGGTCTCTAACTAGAATAGTGTACATTCAATTATGACTACTATGTATTTCCCTCTATCTTATTCCCTGCCCTGTTTATCCTTCTCTCTCTCCCCTTTTACTCTGTCCCTCCTCAAGACTGTTTTGCTTCTGACCATCATCTCCTCCAATCTGCCCTCCCTTCTACCATCCCCCTCTTCTCTTGCCACCCTCCCTTCCCTACTTTCTTGTAACAAGAGCAAGACAAAGTTCTTGTTCAACTGAACAGTTTGGTATTTTCTCTTTAAGCCAGTTCCAATGAGAGTAAGATTCAAATGTTACTTTCCCACCTCCTCTACATCTTCCCCTCTACTGTAAAAACTATTCCTTTCACGTCTCTTTTCTGTGAGATAATTTACCCCATTCTACCTCTAGAGTTTCCCTCTTCTCCCAATGCTTTTCCTCACCCCTTAATTTTACTTTTTGGAAATCATCATAATCAATTCATATCCATACCCTCAATTTATATACTCCTTCTAACTAATAACGAAAAAGTTCTTAAAGAGTTTCAAGTATCATCTTCCCATGTAGGAATGGAAACAGTTTAATCTAATTGAGTCCCTCATGATTTCTCTTTCCTGTTTACCTTCTTATGGTTCTTGAGTCTAATATATGGAAATCAAATTGTCCATTCGGCTCTGGTCTTTTCATCAGGAATGCTCTATTCCACTGAATATTCATTTTCATAATCCAAGCCCCATGAAGAAAAGCTGCTAAATCTTGTGTGATCCTGACTGTGGCTCCATGGTGATTTGAAATGTTTCTGGCTGGCTACGTGCAATATTATCTTTTTGACTGGAGAGGTCTGGAGTTTAGCTATAATATTCTTGGGGGGGGTTTATTTGGGGCTCTCTTGCAGGAGGTGGACTGGTGGATTCTTTCCATCCTATTGCTGGTTCTAGCATATCAGGAGAGTTTTCCTTGATCATTTCTTAAAATATGAGGTCCAGACTCTTATTTTTTTTTAAACATGGTTTTCAGGTAATCTAATAATTTTAAACTTAACTCTCCTTGATCTGTTTTCTAGGTCAGTTGTTTTCCCAATGAAATATTTAACATTTTCTTTTCTTTTTTCATTTTTTGGCTGTTTCATCACTTGATAATCTCATGGATGCAAGCTTCCACTTGCCCCATTCCAGTTTTAAAGGAATCATTCTCTCGAGTATGCTTTGTACATCTTTTTCCATTTGGCCAATTCTGTTCTTTAAAAAGTTTTTCTCTTCAGTGGATTTTTGTGTCTCTTTTACCAAACTGGCCATTTCTATTACTTATGGTGTTATTTTCTTCTGTGTTTATGTGTGTGTGTCTGTGCCTCTTGCTGACTTTCATTTCATAATTTTCTTGTGACACGCATCTCTTTCCCCCAATTTCCCACTCTCTCTCTTATTTAAATGAAAAAATCCTTTTTTGAGCGCTTCCAGGAATTCTTTTTGGTCTGACCAATTCACATTTTTCTCTGAAGCTCTGCAGGAGGTTTTGATTTCATTGTCTTCTTCTGAGTTTCTGTCTTGATCTTTTCTGTCACTCTAATAACTTTCTATGGTCAAGTTCTTTTCGACTTTGTTCATTTTCCCTTTATTTCTTGACATAACTTCCTAAAAAAAAAAAAGTCGGGCTTTTCTCCCAAGATCAAGGGGGCACTATTCCACGCTTCAGGCTTTCTCACTGCTGTTTTCAGAGCTAGGGTGAAAGGTGGGATTGTCATAAGGGGATCTGAAGGTTTTCAGTTCTTTTAAGGCAAAGACAAGTGTTTTCAGCTCTTTTAAGGTAGAGAGGAGTGTGATCACTGCTCTCCTGGCCTGTGGTCTGGTCTGTGAGCCACCACAAGCACTGTTCTCAATTCTGGAACTGTGACCTGTGCAGCCCTGTGGCCATAAGAGCTAATAAGCTGGCAGTTCTCTTAGCTCTGGGACTGTGACCCAGAACCATATATGAGCTATGCAACAGGATTCTGGGCCCAATGCCAGCAGAGGGTCCTGTGTAATCTTCTGATCCGCTATCTGTGGACTGTGAGCTCCCACATATGATGAACTGCCTTCAAGGCCTGCTGCTGGAGCCCCAGTGGCCTGTGCTAGGCTCCAGGTACGATCACTACCCCAGTGCCCTAAATTGTCCTGGGCTGGAACATCATTTCACCCTGACCTCTTCTTGTTCTGCTCCTCCAGAATTCCATTTGAGGAGTTATTCTTAAAGGGCTCGGTATAATCTAGAGCAGATTGCTTGCCGCCTTGAGGAGGAGAGTAGAGAGGGAGGGAGAAAACATTTTGGGACTCAAGCTCTTATAAAAGGAATAAACATTGAAAAGGATCTTTACATGGAATTGGAAAAAAATAAAGTACTATTAAGTGCGAGCGGAGGGAAGAGTTTGGAGGGGAACACCTTCCTCCGGGGGAGTCCCTTCCCTTACTCTGCCATCTTGGCTCTCCTTCCCCAGAAATCAGGCTCTTGAGCAGCACTGGGTGGAAGGTGGGCCTTAGAGGTCTGGGCCAGCTGTGAGATTCTCCTCTCAAGGGCAGCCGGCAAAGAGCTGGAGACGTCCCAAAGCTAAAGGCTCAGGATATTTTGTATCACGTATCAGGATCAGAGCAGGATGGGCTTTTCAGTTTCACATCTGACCTTCAAGCCTGCCAAAGGAGTCACACTTGGAGTGTTGGCCCCAGAGCCTCTGGGCACCTCCCTGTGCTGGCTGCTCTTTGCTCTGGGTGCCAGAAAAGCGCCCATCCCGAGCCCCTGGGAAGGCATTCCTGGCCAGAAGTTGCCAGAGAGCCCCGTTCCCGAACCCCACGCTCTCAGACCTCATGATCAGGTGTCCTCAGATCTCGGGGAAGTCACCGAGGAAACACAAGAAAAGTGTCTGCCGTTCTGAGGAAGTAAACAGGAAGCGGCCGCCCAGCAAGAGAATCCACTAAAGAGGCGGGAGTACGTGGCTGGTTGGAGCCAAACCACCACCGTCCCCCTCCCAGGGGGACGTAATCGTCAGGAGCCGCCTGAATGGCACCCTGGCAGGGCCAAGACCTACCTTTGCCACCTGGATCAAGATCTTAGCCAGCTCTTCTATCTCATCTTCACTGGTAAACAAGCTTTTGTAGTCATCCCGGGTCCACTTGTCAAACAGGATACGAGGCACTGCAAAGGATGTGCCAGTGAGGAGGGTGACCCGCTGCGGGAGGCCCTTCCTGGTGGTGGTGGTGGGGGGGTTGGGGGGCAGAAATGGGAGGAAGGAAGACCAGGGAGAAGAAGTGAGGGGAAGAAGCTGGAGGAGGAGGGATAGCGGTAGTGGGCCCCTACAATGCTCCAGGCAATCTTTCCCAAAGGAAATCCATGGATGCACGTGGAGGCACACCCTCTGTCTGTCTGTCTGCCTGCCTGTCTTTTTGTCTGTCTGTCTGCCTATCTGTCTCCTTGTTTGTCTGTCTGCCTGCCTGTCCACCTGTCCATCTGCCTGCCTGCCCATCTGTCTGCCTATCTATCTCCTTGTCTGCCTATCTATCTCCTTGTCTGCCTGCCTGTCTGCCTGCCTGTCCATCTGTCATCTATCTGTCTCCTTGTCTGTCTGTCTGTCTGTCTGCCCGTCCGTCTGTCTGTCTGCCTGCCCGTCCATCTGTCTGTCTGCCTATCTGTCCCTTGTCTGCCTGTCTGCCCGCCTGTCCGTCTGTCTGCCTGCCTGTCTGTCTGTCTTTTTGTCTGTCTGTTTGTCTGCCTATCTGTCTCCTTGTTTGTCTGTCTGTCTGCCTGCCTTTCCATCTGTCCATCTGCCTGCCTGCCCGTCTGTCTGCCTGTCTTTTTGTTTGTCTGTCTGCCTACCTATCTGTCTCCTTGTCTGTCTGTCTGTCTGCCTATCTGTCTCCTTGTCTGCCTGTCTGCCCGCCTGTCCGTCTGCCTGCCCGTCTGTCTGCCTGTCTTTTTGTTTGTCTGTTTGTCTGCCTACCTCTCCTTGTCTGTCTGTCTGTCTGCCTGTCCATCTGTCCATCTGTCCATCTGCCTGCCTGCCCATCTGTCTCCCTGGCTCCCCAGCCAGCACTGGGGGAGGCGCTGGGACTGGGATTGTCAGCTCTTCCTACTAGAAGCCCACAAGCCAGGGGCTGTCCATGGTGCTGATCCGCTCATCCCTAGATTGGCTGCAGACCCACTGCACCTGGAGGGGGCCTCTGCCCCACTCCTGCCTCTCCCCTTCCACGGGCCCCACTCACCAATGCGCACGTTTCTGTTTTGCTTCTTTACGCTTTTCATCCAGTCTGTCAGAAGAGAAGAAACAGAAAAATGAGCCCGCACACTTGGGGCAGCCCCCTGCCTCAGGGCACGATGGGTCTTGGGGTGGCTCGGAGGTGGCTGGCCCAGGGGCCGCCCCTTCCACCGCAGCAATGCTGCCCAGAAAACCGCCCGTTCCGGAGACGAGCCCGGCCTACCATAAGCCGGCACAGCGCCAACGAGAGGCCCAGCAGGGCTAGGCTGCCCTGCCACCCGACTCCTGGCCCCACCCCAGGCTTCCCTCCCCAGAGGCTGGCAGAGGGGCCCTGCCATGGAGGAGGCAGGGCCGTGGGCATCCTGCCCCTTAAACCCCACCAGGGTCCTGAGCTCTTCTGCTGCAAGGTCAGTCCTAGCAATCTGGCCCCAAACTTGGACCCCAGATGCTGCCTGGCAGGGCCAAGCCCAGGATGCCCAGGGAACGTGACCCTCCCACCGAGGACTGTGGGGAGGTCTCCCCAACACACTCACACATACTCACTCATACACACTCACACACACTCACTCATACACCCTCACACACACACCCTCACACTCACACACACTCCCACTCCCAGATAGCTCCTGCCCACATCCACTGCTCCTCCCCCCTTCCCCAGCCCTTGCTCCTATGCCCAGAGGGGCCCAAGCCCTGCCCATGGCCTGACCACAGGCCCTGGCCCCAAGCCCAATACCTTGGTCAGCATCATGGAGGCCCAAGATCTGGTACAGTTCGACGCCCCGTCTCTTCACCTGCAGCCAGACTGGGGAGATCATCGTGAACTTGTTCCCAAAGATCTTGGCGATGTCGTAGCCATGGCTGTTCCACTTGCGGGAGGAGAGGGAAAGGGCAGACACGGCGGAACGGGGATTAGTGAGGGCTCCCCAGCGGGCGGGCTAGGGCTGGTGCCAGGGTCCCGGGGGCCGGCCGCCCCCTCCCCGGGGCATGGAGGAGAAGGAAGCTGGGGGATCCTGTGGGGCGGCAGCTCCCACTGCAGCAGGGTGCCCATGGAGGGGCTGCCCTGGCCCACTGGGCATGTTCAGAGCAGATTCGCTGGGGCTTCTGCCCCCTCCCCCGCCCCTCTGCCGGGCTCCGGCTGGTTTCCCTCCTTCCCAGCCGGGTCTGTCCACATGGAAGTGACCGGGGCCACCCGGGGCCCTTGTGGGGAGCACAGCTTTGGGCTTGGGCCTCTGGGGGCTAGCTTCGCTCCCCCCCTTTCCTCTCACTCACCTTTTACTCACTGTAAGCACACACACACACACACACACACAATCACGTACACATAACACTCAAACACACGTAGCTGCACGCAGACACATTCACACATACAGTCATGCACACACATAGACACACCCTGACACACACACATAACCACCCCCGCGCCCAGCCCCGCGGGCACTGAGGACACCTGGAACCAGCCAGGGCCCTGGTGCAGAAGGCCCTTAATCGCCGCCTGGGAACCGTAGGGAGGAGCCTTTTCTGCTCTGGGGGCCACCGCCTGCATCCCTTCATAGGCTCAGAGGAGAGACCCCGGAGGTCACCAGGGCCAGGTGAGCCACGGGGAGCAGGACTGGCCAGGATGGTCCCATCTGACGCTAGATTTGAACTCAGGCCTTCCTGAGCCTGAGGCTGGAGCTGCCGCCGGGTCCCAGGGCCTTGTTCCCTCCTGCCCTCTCTCATTCTTCAGAACCAGGCTCATCCCTTAGCACTCTCTGCCTCCTGGGCAACACAGTGCCTGGCACACAGCAGGAGCCTAATAAATGCTCATTCTCTTCCCTTTGCGTCCTCCCTGGGGGCTTTGGCACAAGCGGAGCCCCCGCTGACGCGCTCTCCCGTGTCTCCTCTGAGGCCCTGCCCCTCAGTCTGGCACGAAGCCCTCCCGGACCCCAGAGCACCTGGCAGAGCCCTGCACTGGCTTTGCCGGGCACACGTAAGTGCCTGAGGGTGAGGGCCGACCGCTGTGAGCGCAGGGCCTATGGCCGGAGCGCCCCCGGAGATTGGGGGCCCTGTCAGCAGACAGACCCGTGGGGGTGGTGCCCGCCCTCAGGAGACGGGCACCCGGGCATGGCTGTTCCGAGCACTGTTTTTTGTCACTAATTGGGGGGCGGGGGGGTTGTTAAGGGGAAAAAAGGAATTTAAGCTTTAAAACAGAATTCTACGGCTGTCCCGGCTGAGAGCCTGAATTCTGGGCAGACTAAGGAGCTAAAGGGGGGTGACCAAGCTCTGTGCCAGGCCCTGCCCTCGAGGGGCGTCTAAAGGCTCCCACGGAAGGGGGAGAGCGGAGTGCACCAGGATGGAGCCCGGAGGCCGAGGATGGAGGCGGGAGGAGCCCCTGGCAGGGGCAGAGCCTGAGCCATGACAGGGAAGCCCACCGTGGGACCTGCAGAGCAGGTTGGGGGGGCCACGACCACCGGAGGACTTTCTCCTGAGCCTGACGGGAGGAGGGGGCCGTGGGGTGTCCAGATGTAACAAATCGGGCCATTGCCCCACACAGACGCCAGACGGGCGCACCCCGGACACGGGCCCACACCGGCAGGCAGACCCCCCCCCGACCCCGCCTCCCTTACGGGTGTGACGTAGCCCAGGACGCGGCCAGAGAAGTGCCTCTCCTTGGTCTTGGGGGCGCAGTAGCTGCTGTGCTCCAACACCACGTCCTGGGCCTTGGGGTCCGGCACCACGAGGCCCCGCTCCTGCACGGTCTGCGCGGACAGCTGGGTCTGGTCCGGGGGAAGCCCGAGAGCGAGACGGAGAAGAGGCCCCGGTCAGCGCTCGGGCCCATTGTCCGGGACAGCGACCCTCCCACGGGAGGCCGCCCGGCCCGGAGGCTCCGGAAGAGGAGGGGTCCCTGGGCAGCCCCCGCAGCCCGCCCTCACTCCCCCCATGCCGGGCCCCTCCTCCCTGCCTTCGCACGGGCTGCTCCCGCGCCTCCCTGTCCATCAGTCCAAAGCTCCCTTCAGAACTTCCCGGCCGCAAAGGGGCGCTCGCCCCCCCTCCGCTCTCTACGGTTTGCTGCCTCCCCCCCCGAGCCCCGCCTCCCCCGAGCCCCGCCTCCCCCGGGCCCCGCCTCCCTCCGAGCCCCGCCTCCCCGGGCCCCGCCTCCCCCCGAGCCCCGCCTCCCTGGCGGACTAGCGCCCTGAGAACTGAGCTGCCCCGAGGCTCCCAGCGGGGAGGCGGCCGCTTCCGGCAGCCAGTCAGGGCCGGGCCGCGGTCCTACCTTCTCCTGCAGGCCTCCGGAGGCCGCCCTCTTGGGGTCTGACTTCGCCAGCGTCGCGCCGCCCAACGCCCAGGCCAGGGCGAAGCACATCAGAGGCAGGGGGCGGGCCATGGCCAGGGCTGCCCCAGGCTGCGGGACGGGAGGGGGGAAGAGAGCGCGTCAGGCGTCGGGGAGGCCTGCCCCACGTCCTCGCTCTCGGGCCGCCGTCCAAGGAGCCTCTGCCCAGCCGCGGGCAGCGGGACTGCGGTCCCCGGGGCCGCCCCCCCCAGCAGGGAGGCCGGCACTGAGCCCCTCCCCCCCAGGCAACGGCCGCGCCCCTGAAAAGCCGGACTAGCCCCGTCCCGAAGGGCTCCCCCCGCCCAGCCCGGCCCCGAAGCAACGGGCCAACAAGGCCAGCAGCGACGCTCTGCAGCCCCGGCCTAAAGGGATCCCGACACCCCCAAGAAGCCCCAGGTCCCCGAGGGGCCTCTGCCCTCGCCCGCCGCCAGACGAGCCCAGGGCCCTGCCCGGGAAGCTCCGGGGAAGCTCCGGGTCCCAGGGAGCTCCCTCGAGGCCCGGGCAGGCGCGCCCCCCTCCGCCCCCCCCCCCAGCTCTCGGGCCCCGGGGGCGGGGAAGCTACCGAGGGCGGGGCCGCGGAGGGAGAAGGGTCAGGGACCCGTGGGGGGAGGGGCAGCGGGACTGCGGTCAGAAACTTTCCCGCCAGAAACTTCGCGAGTCTGGGCTGTCCCGGCGGCCCTGGAGTCAGGGGCTGCACCGGCCCCATTTTACGGGTGGGGAGACTGAGGCAGGCGGGGGCTGCGGGGGCTGCGGGGGCGGCCAGGGCGTGAGCGGGCTGAGCGCGGCGAAGACACTAAGAGCGAGGGGGGGTGGGGGGCCCGAGCCGAACCTCCCAGTCGGGAGGGGGCGCCAGGAGACCCCTCGGGGGGGCGGGTCCCGGGCCCCTCCGGCCCCCGCCCCCGGGCAGGGACAACGAGGCGGGCCGCAGGGGCGCGCCCGCTGCCCCCGGGGCCTTCGCGCCTGCCCGGCTCCCCCGCAGCCACAAGGCAGGCGGGAGCTCACCTGCGCCGGGGCTCTCCCGGAGAGGTAGCTGGAGACGGCCGGAAGTTGCTGGTGCCGGTCAGGAAGTCCCGCCCCGCGTGGGCTCCATTCGAGGGAAGCAGCTTCGGGAACCAAGGGGACGCAGCCGCATCAGCCTAGCGGGGGGCGGGGCCACGGAGGGAGACGCGGTGACGTCACTAGGGTGAGCCCGGGCCCTGGTGGAGAGGCGGGGACAGGGGAAGGGGCGGGGTCGAGGGAGAGGGGCGGGGCCAGGCGAGCGCTCATAGTTAAAGGGGCACAGCGATTGGTCTCTTAACGCATCTTCTTTCCCCGGGTCATGGCCGGACCCTGACCCTGAGGGTGTTCCCAAGGGTAGGAACTTCACCCCATTCTCCTCTGCGTCTGTCCCTTCTGCTGTCTCCCCTCTTCCTCCCTTCCTCCTCCCCTCCTCCCTTCATCTTTTCACCCTCTCCCCTCCCATTCCCCCCATTCCTTCTCTCCGCCTCCCCTCCTTACTCTCTTCTCCTCCCCTTTTCCTCCCTTCCTCCCTCTCCTCTCTCACATCCCTCTCCCCCTCCCTCTCCCCTCCCTGCCTTAACCCTCTCTGCCCCCTTCCACCCATTCTCGGCAGCGTCCCCGGGCACTGCCAAAGCTCCGGCTCTTTCTCTTGCTGGAGAATGGCCCTTTCTCTAACAAGAAACGACGGCTCCCGGCTCCCGGCTCCCGGCTCCCGGCTCCCGGCTCCCGGCTCCCGGCTCCCGGCCCTGGCCCGGCTCCGGCCTCCTGGCTCCCGGGCTCCCGGCCCCGGCCCGGCCCCTGGCTCCCGGTGGTTCGCGGCCTCCGCCTCCCGGCCTTCCCCGGCCCGGGGCTCCGGGCCCGTCCGGCTGCCCGGGTCGGCCCTCCGCCCGCGGGTTCCCCCCGCGCTGCTCCTTCCCGGGGCGGCGCACCGCTCAGCCCCCGGGCAGGGGCAGGGTCCCCTCCGCGCTGCTTCCTCCTCCGGGCAGCGCGCATCCCTTAGCTCTGGCAGGGGCAGGGTCCCCTCCGCGCTGCTTCCTCCTCCGGGCAGCGCGCATCCCTTAGCTCTGGCAGGGGCAGGGTCCCCTCCGCGCTGCTCTCCCACATCCCCCGATGCTTCCTCTGCGTCCCGGCCTGCGCGTGTCCACAGTAGCCCCGGAGACGGGCGGCTCCTTGTGGGCCCGAGCTCGCAGGGTTTTGTTCCTCGCTTTTTAAAAATGTTATTTTATTAAAAAGACCGGGAAAGGCTGTAAAACAAGGCGAGCGAGCGGCCCGGCAGGCTCCCCAGGGAGGCTCCCCAGCACCGCACAGCGAATGACCCAGAACTGTCCCCGCGGGTCCGCGGGGTCTGGTTCCCGATCGGCTCCCGAGTGCGGGCGCCGGCTCAGGCCAGGCGTGAGCTCAGGCCGGCGCTCTGGGTAAGGCGGCAGGCCGGCTTTGGCCGCCAGGGGTCACTGACGCCCTCCGGACCTTTGGGCCCAGGGCCCCCCTGCCCCAGCCTGCTGAGTCCCTCTCCATTGGCACAGTGGAAACCGAGGAACTGCAGCAGGGCCACAGGAAGGCGCTCAGACTTCAGTCCCCAAGGATTTGATGCCGTTTCCCCAAAGGAAAGGTGGACAGTTCTTTCCCCCATTTCAGTCTTTTCTGAGCCCCTGGTCACCTGTGGGGCCAAAGCTGACCCAAAGTCGTCCATTGGCCCTAAGTCAGCGGGGGATGGGCCGTAGGAAGCAGAGTTGGCCCAGCCAACAAGGAAGGCTCCCCTGCCCCTCCTGGACCTCTGTGGGAAGCTTCTGGAACAGGTCCCGGGCCGTGACTTCCCATCTCTTTCATCTCCCAAGAAGGGTTGGAAATGGAAGAGTGGCCCACATGGAGCCAGCCAACATCTCCAGTCAGCTGGCCCCCTAGCTCCCGTCGGGCCGGCTCCCTAGCTCCCGTCAGCCGGCTTCCTTCCTCATAGGGCCCCAAGCAGCTTCCTCTAGGCTACCCCACCAGCCCGCCAGCCTGAGCCAATCCCAGCCCCCAAATAGGCCAGAAAGGCCTCCCTGTGGTGGCAGGAAGTAGGCAGTGGGTCAGAGAAGGATGCCCAGTGGGCAGAGAGGCCTCGAGCCTTATCCGTTTTAGCTCTTCCCCAAACTGGGGACTCAGTGGGAGAGACATGCTGGAGGCCGCTGGGGGATGGATGGACTGACATGAATAAGTGGGAGGGTAGATGGAGATTCGAGAGCATTGATTGGGCGCTGAGCTTAACTGCCGCCACAAGCAAGCAAGTCAGACCCCTGCTGGAGGGAGCCAAATGCAGGAAACGACTCACCTTACTAACCCTTTAACCCTCCCCGCCCCATCTCCCCACTGCTGTAGAACACTTGGTCCTCCCAGCTCCTTAAGCTCCTCTGAGACTCCTCACCATCTCCCCCTCCCCCAATTCAATATGGTACCAAGTGGTGTTGATTTTACCTCCCCAGCATCTCTGGTCAGTTTGACCTTTGCAGCATCTCTGGGATATGCCCACTTTTCTCCCCCGACATGGCAGGCTGGTACCTTCACCCCTGAACTCTTGGCAATAGCTGGGGGGGTCTGCCTCCCCCTTTCAGTCTACCTTCCATTCATCCACTAAAGTGATCTTCCTAAAACCCAGTTCTTATGTCACCCACTGCTCACTCCGATAACTCCAGTGTCTCCCTAGACAGGGATCCTTCAGACCATATAGGTAAGATGCTCTGTTTGGCATTCAAAGCCCTTTTAGCTCCCCCATATCATCCCAGTCTTCTTCCCCTTTGCTCCCCACACACCCTGTGTGCTCCCCTGTGCTGTTCCCGGCACGAGCCATTCCCTTGTGCCCTCTCTGGGCATTTCTCTGACTGCCCCTTCTGCCCTCCCCCCTGCTAGTTGCCTCCAATCCGCCCGCTCTCTCCTGTTTGCGGGACGTGCCTGTCACCAGACTCCCAGAGCAGAAACCGCCTTTCGCTTCTTCTTTGAAGAACTCTGATCAGCTTGTGGTTCTGATGACGGGAGCCCCCCCCCCCCGACTTGGGGGGCTGCCTGTGCCGAACCTCCTCAGCGCCACAAGGGCGCCAACAGTTCCCCGCTCAGGGTGTTCGTGGCCAAGGCAGAGAAGCACTAGACACCGTGTCCTCCGCGGATGAAAGAGCCCCAGAGGGGTTCTTGAGGTTAGGAAATGACTGACCCAGTGGCATTAAGAGTGACATGGACCCCGAGGCCAGTCACTTAACCCCATTTGCCTCAGCAAAAAACAAACAAAGGGACACGGCCCAGAAGGGTACCCACACCCAGAAAGACTTCGTGGAGGAGAGGACCCCAGTGAGTGGAGGCGGGGGGAGGAAGCTGGAGTGGACAGTCCCTGGGCCTGGCATTCTCTGTCAGGAAGACCCTCCCTTCTCATCTCTACTTCTTGTAGAGCTGAGACCAGCTGCCACCTCCTCCAGGAGACCTTCTCTGATTGCCACCCCCTAACATCCCGCACTGGAAATTAGTTACTTTGTGCCTGTTTGTATATACTCGCTGTTGTGTTCAGAGAAAAGATCAGGGGCCTCTGAGCCGCAAAGGATGCTGGGCTGGGGGAGGTGGGCCATGGGGGTGTTTCAGTGTGAATAGTAACAAAGAAACCTGGAGATTGTGCTCTGCTGGATTTTTCCTCAGTCTCCCTACGGGGCTCATCAGCCAGCTGGGATGCCCAGTGGTGAAAACGTTCTGGGAATCTCGCTTCGTGACTTTTCTGCAGAAAATAGCCCGGTGGTGCTGGGCGGCTCTGCTGTGACTCATGGGAGGCTGGGGACGGGTCGCTGGGGGCGTGTTCTTGGAGGAACATCCCAAACCTGGGAGGACCAACCTTTCCCCACATTGGGAGAGCACCATGATGGGTGAGGAGGTGCTTACCGCCGGAACGAGGTTCCCCCGATCTTATTCCATGGCGACAACATCTTTCTGATCAATCATTGGAGAGAGGGGGGAAGAGCTTGATGCTCTTCTTGTTCCTGCTGATTGTTTCTAAAGGGTCTGCTTTGCAGCGTCCGGAATTGCAGTTTCCAGGTTGTCCAGTGAGCACGTGATGCTCTTAAATGATTCCTGGGAACAGGCAACACAGGGAACTCCTTCCACGATGCTCTTATTAGGACTTTAGAGAGGGAGGTACAGTGAGAAGCCATGGCTGCGGGGTTTCCAGCCCTATCGCACTCGGGTGCCCTTCACTCCTCTGGGCCAACCAGAGGGACCTTCCAGCTACTCCTCGTTTGCCCCAGCCTTTCATCTCCTGTCTCTGCTGCT